>NC_137462.1:38046779-38459279 GCF_964235325.1 Thermobia domestica | reverse complement strand
ACATCACTAGTACATTGGTAGACAATTTTAGTATTTAGTCATCAGAAGAAAGGTGTAATATTGCCGATCTGGCGTTCCTTCAAAAAGTAGTTCAAAATGAGTTCGATTGCTCAAACTTTATATCATAATTAAATTTCCATATTCTTTCAGTTAGAACTAGAACTAATAATATAGGTCTCTTCTATTGAAACATAATGCTGAAGTACCAATCTAGAGAATGTGTTGTTCTCTCTACAACAAATTATGTTAAAAACATGACAAAATTGATATATGCACAATGTCCAAAAAGACTGTTGTAAAAATATATTGTAATATTTCAACACTCTAATTGGGCATCCGCCTGAGTTGATAAATAAATAAATACACTAATAAAGGTGATAGTAAGTGGATAAAAGTTTTCATGAACTTGATTTCTTTAACTGCTAGTATTATTACTGATTAAGTTTATGACAACATCAATAATATTTAGTACCGCATTCTCGCGTACCTTCCCGATAAACACTACCTTTACGAAGACACTTAATGTGTCGGGTTCTGGAGGATTGCGTGCTACAGTGAAATTTAGAGCTAGTCGGGCGTAGTTCACTACCACAAGGGCCACTCCTACCGAATTGGTCTAAATCGGGAATGCAAATAAAAAACAAAATTTTACTAGCTCACATCCCACAATAGAAATCATTTACTTACTTTCGTATGATATTAAATACTCGCCCGCACCGATAAACCACTCACTCCGGGCGAGTGGGTGAGTGCTTATTTGCATCCCTGGTCTAAATGGAGTAGTCAGACGAAGAATGTTCTAGGGAAGGCAACAGGTTCCAGTACCCAAGTTGGCGGAAATCATAGCGGCATAGTTAGTATGGCAACTTGGACATTAGCCTCAGACATGGTCAGAGTGACTTTAACGGCTGGAAGGAAGGCAACGGGAGGAGGTGTGGAAGGCAACGGGTAACCCGAACTGTAATTTTCCTGTAATTTGCTTACAGCAGAAAGAGACCTACTGTACAAGGTCTTTCGCAGGTCCAAATATAGATCTTTGGTAGGGCAATTTTACGAAATAAATATCTGCAAGAAAACAATGTTCGACGTACTTTACAAAAACACCAAATTAGCAGTTGTATTTTTGCAAATGACACTGCTTCAGATGATTTTTCCCACTTGATATTCATGAAATGGAAAAAGTTAGAAAACGGTTCGCCTGTTTAAAACGATTTTTCGAGCATAGCACTATAATTGTAATCAATCAGTACGACTGCAAGAAATAGAAAATAAAACGAAAAGTTCAAGAATCAAGAAGAAACAAGA
The DNA here is from genome assembly GCF_964235325.1 of Thermobia domestica. Lineage (NCBI taxonomy): Eukaryota > Metazoa > Arthropoda > Insecta > Zygentoma > Lepismatidae > Thermobia > Thermobia domestica. The sequence continues at coordinate 38,457,974 of NC_137462.1, read as the reverse complement.
AGGAACTACTAAAAACAAAATCAAAATCTTGAGCTGCACTACGTCTTTCGTCCATATTTTTTACTAGCAGCGTTCACCCCGCTTCGCTGCGGTCACCCCGGAACGCAATAAACTTTGTTACTTAGATAATTTTTACTTTTTCGCTTTCAAGTGATATGATAAAAACCATAGAAGATTGCAGTAAATGTTAACATTATATCGCCTGTCATTTATGTTAACCCGCCCCGCTTCGCTGCGGTCACCCCCGAACGCAATAAACTTTGTTACTTAGATAATTTTTACTTTTTCGCTTTCAAGTGATATGATAAAAACCATTATAACGCCTGTCATTTATGTTAACCCGCCGAGTGACACGGTCATGCGGGTTGCATATAAATACGTTTATTTTTATACCTATGATGAATACTAACAAAGGATTTGTACGTAATGGACACCTGAATGGTCAATTATCTCAAGACACTGGTAATTGAAAATTAAAGTGATATGATAAAAACCATCTAGGGTCCAAATCCTAATAACCCCCCAAAAATAAAAGAAATTGGTTCAGCCGTATTAGCGTGATGAGCGGACAAAGGATTTGTACGATCTCTTTTATATATATAGATTATTAACCTTTTTATATTATTATTATTATTATTATTATTATTATTATTATTATTATTATTATTATTCAGGTAGGGGAAGCAGCTCTGAAGTATACAACAAATGTAACATTTTAATGGGTGACAAATGGACAAGAAGAACATTTTATCTTATGAATTAATTGGTTGTATTTTTACAGAGTTTTCTTTCCCTTTTGTAATGAAATAAATAATAAATAAACAATAAAATATGTATATATCAAAAAGGGTGTGGTTTAAAGCAGTGGTTTTCAACCTTTTCAAGCCTAGCGCGCACTTGGGTGAATGTGGTTGCTGTTAGCACTCCCCTTTATCCTAACCTAATCCATCCATGGATAAAGCTGAGCGTAAGATTTGGACGAAGCAATTTAAAGTACCCGAATGAGGCTTCAATTGTTATAATCAGGCTTGGTGAAACGAAATTTTATTACTATAATTTACCTTATATAAGACAACCTTTCACTTTCATATCCTTTAGACCCCTCCCATCAAGCACCCCCTAAATAGTCTATCGCTCCTTTTTGTTCCAGTGCCCCCTTTGGAAACATGAACATCTACGTTAAGAAGCAGTGGTTTAAGCAAGGATGTTATAAAATAGAGGATCTGCCCCATGGGCGGCGATTAGGGGGGGGGCAAGAGGGGGCAGTTGCCCCCTCACTTTTTTTGAGTGACCCTTAAAGTACATAGTTTCATTTGAAAATGTAAAGTTTGTGTATATTACTGCTTCATAGAAAAAATGGCGTCATATAATATTTGCCGTTGCGTGAGTACATATGGGTTATTTGTCTTCCCGTCGAGTTAGAAAAGCTAAAGGAATTCCGTTTCAATTGCCATGGAAAATGGCCCAAAAACAGCGTCGTAACTTAGATTTTTTTCTGGGGAGGAGGCAAGCATTAATACGCGTATTTGCCCCCCTAGAAAAAGTTGTTTTTCTAATTTTTGGGTCCCTTGTTTCCATCTTTCTCTTACTCTTTATGGGACCCCGGAGCTTGTGAGCCCTTCCGCACGGCATGGTCTGCAGGGCCTTTAGTTTCTCCCCTGGGCCCGTTCCATACATGACAAATTAATTAATGGGACAATATTCACAAACCTCAAAGCCATATGAATAAATATTATTTCTAGGGACCCTAATAGTAGACAGTTTTTACTGAAATGGACCCACGACTTATTTTTGTTTCATTTACCTTTAGTGTGCTGTTTAGTTTATGTAATTTAGTGAACCTGTTTTATGCTTCATTCATATTTTCCATGTTCGTACCGTATATGTGTGAGATGCAGGTAGCTATAGATGTAATCTATGCATACCAAAGAAACACCACGACAATAATGATAAATAATATACGTTGGAGTGGCTAGGGATATTCAAATTATAATGTAAACTACTAAAAATGCAAATTAAAAGCTTTTGCATAAGTAAATCCCTGTTTGGAGAGGTAAATGGTGATCTCCGTTTGAAGCCGCCACTGCCGCAATTGATTGTCGGTAGAGCATAAACAATAAAACCAAAAACTAAATCTCAGGGTAATTTTGACAACAGTTATGGTCTTGCAGCTACTTGTAAAGAGTTTCAGAATGCAATAAGGTTAAAAAAAATGTAAATTTCAAAACAAACAGGTAGCAGCCTGTTACCCACTCTTTACACTCATAACTGTGTCTTTATGTTCTCTGGGCGTACTTCTTCCTGGGCCCCATTCAGGAAGGTGGTCAGATGTACTAGAGTAAGGAGAAATGTTTCCTTGACTCTCACTCCTGAAACGAAAACATAGGGATTAGCATTCAGGTACTCACCACACAGAAAAACAGACACCCTCGCTATACTTTTGGAAGATGGAGATTTATTCCTTCTTATGAAAACCATAGATGATGGAAGGCAACACTCAACACTTTCATATTTACAATGCACTTATTATGAATTTACTTGAAATTGGTGCACCACTCTCACTACTTGAATTATACACACATTTTCACACCACAAAGATATAGCATATGAATAGATATTGACGCTAGAGGTCTGCCTGACCTCTCAAAATGATCTGCTAAACAGATACACTAACAAAAAATTCACTCCTCATGATTATAAGTTCAGTGTCTCTGACCATTCTTTCAGAGAGGAGAAAAAAAAACAAAATTTATATGGTAAAATTCATAATTATACATATATGATGCAGTTTCCTGTTGACTCGATTTTTCCTAATGTCCACTTACTGGTAGTCTATTCCAAAATAGGGGCTGACACAATGTCCATGATGGAATCACATAAAAGTAGTTTCCCACATTACCATTCCACTGAAGTGAATTGTTCTTGAAAAGCGGACCAACTGGATGGTCAACTATGGTGATTTTACTGAACTAAGGAATGTCAGTTTTAGTAGCAATACTAAAATGTCTTGCTAGTATCCTTGTTTTAAAGAGTTCAAGGATGGCACTGCGGTATAGCGTGACAGGAGTAGTAATCTCAAATAGAGATTGAGACAATGATTTTCTATTCGGTAACAGGAATGACGATTAATGCCACTGCATGGTTGATAAAACTTGTCTGCAGAATAGCTGCTGCTTGGACATGTTAATGAAATCATAGCCAACTAGCCATGGTTCAGAAAATCGTGTTGAATATTTGTTATTTAACAAAAACGAACATGACTTGATCAACACATTTCTGGAAATTCACTGTTCTGCAGCACTGATTATCTTCACTATAAATTAAATAGTATAAGTACTGTCCACAATCGTTGCCCGATACATGACTGTACATGTATATAATACACAGAACTCCATGGGAAGCGCCCTTCACACTGTTCTGGGTGGATACTTCTCTATACTCGAGAAGTTTGAGAACTTCACTCACAGTAGTCTCGAAGTAAACTCTTCAGCGTCTAAGAAACTACTCGCCTCAACTAAGACCACGAACGGGTTATTAAACTGCACATTTTCCTGGAAAAGAGGACACTCGCTCTTCTCAGAATTCCAGGACAAAAGGTTTGATGCCTCCGGCAAATACTGTGAATGGTCTCGTCATCCAGCCACACCGAAAACCAGCTTGTGCCTGCAAACCAAGCATTACACTTCTTGACAGGTGCTGCCACCACTGTTGAGAGCGGCCGATTTAAAAGCTTCTGCTCAAACAGAAGTCCATCACAATAACACTATAAACATTTGCTATTTTCACTGAAATAAACACTTTGAATGATAGATACACATGATTAAATATACATAAATATAGTAAATTATATACAGAATGCAATGGTAATAATAGTTACAGCTGCCATCTCTCTGAGTATTTGTAGGAAGTCTCTTTTCCTTTGGCTTCCCTCAAAACTGTCTGCTACCAACCCCAGTAGCCATTATTCCAAGAGAGAGAGAGAAGAAACATCTTAGGTTATGATTAATTTTGAACATATACAAGATCTAAATGTCTTGAACGATGGGAAACACGTTGACAAATGTAGTCATGAATTTTAAACGGTCTTTCCAAGAACTAGTGAGCGTAATACGTTAATATTAATATTTTACACATAAAATAAGTCAAAATAAAATACATGTTTTCAAAAGTGCAGTGCATCATGGGAGAAATACTTAGATCCGCTCGCTGACGGTAACGAACTTGGGGTGAAGCGAAGCCAAGAGCTTGAGACGTGCGAGATTCTTTTAAAAGGTGTGAAAACGACACCTTTAGAAATACAAAATCTATCATGTTGACGCTAAAATTTTTACGACTTTTGAAACAAAGCCTGGAGAGCGTCTGTAAGCAATGTATCCACCTCGTCATTGCTATACAAGAGGAAGTTACCAGTATACTTCCTATACTCAATGAGTCATCCTTCCTTGGTCATTCAGGGATTTCTTCACTCGTTAGTTGTCATAGACCTCACATGCAGTTTCAGTGCAGACTAATGTCTCCAGAGAAAAAAATCTCTGTCCAAGACATCTCTCTATCTCCAAAGTTCAAACTTCTATACATGAATCAAATGCATATGATATGATTTCTCCTTTAATTAATCATATGTAGAATAGTATGTTCACTATATAACTCCATTAATGCATGTAAAACAATACAATATAAAGTCCCATTAATGAGATGCACGCAAACAATAAATGATTCAGAGCCTATAAAGGAATAAAATACATACATGAAATACAACATACATCAAAATTGTATTAATACTCTCGTATTACGCTCGGTGTTTACCCAGTAATATTCATAATAGTAACACAATTATTAAAATGAATGCTAATTTATAAGCAATTAATTTGATCACAAATTACAATATATTTAAATATTGATATGCAAATTTGCACTCATCTGCATTTTGACATGCAGATGAAGGAGAAGGCACTCGGCCGTCTACATATGAAGTAAGAAAATTTTGTCTTAAAATGGGCTCGCCTCGAACGGCGGAGAGCTTCTCTGGGGGGCAGTTGCCCTCTGTCCCCCAGAAGCTACTACCCTGCCCAAAGTTTAACCTACTGGAGCGCAACAGTTCTAGCGTAGCAACAATTCCTTCTTACAAGGACTCGATATGTTATCCGCTTTGAAGCTAATTGAGAGAACATTTCGCAAAAGAAAAAAAAGTCTCTCACAAATTATTCTTAAATTGCACAAAAATTGACAGTGCCTAAAATGTCATTTTTCATTACTATGATTAATATTATCCTTTTCATTTATTTGTTTTGCAAATTTGTTATTAAATAATCTGATCACACAATTTTCCAAACAGAATTTTAAGATATCCATGAGCAAGGAACCAAATCTCTTCTTACACCTTCGTTGTTCAGACTACAAAGGGCTAGTACCTATTTGGGTTGCCCTTGCCAATTTACTTAATAAAATATAAAATACAATATACGATATTTTGAAAAAAGATAATATCCTATTAGTTATGCAACCTTTCGGCAAACAAAGTATTAGAAACAACTAGGAAAACTAAAGTTGATATATACAAATATTCAGATTAGATCTTGCCCCCCCCACTTTTAACGTCCAATCGCCGCCACTGATCTGCCCATACAACAAAATCATGAAGCCATACGTCACAGCTTTGCCACACCTACTCTGCCCACTCCGCGCCACTAAGATCGCAATGTTTCGAGCCAACAATCATAGCGGAAACAAGAGTAGGCAATCAGATGTGCCGGCTTGGACGATGCTTTTTTTTTTTTTTTTTTTTGCTTCATTGAATTCATATGATGAAGATACGTATGGGCAGATCCTCTATTTTATAACATTTTTGGGTTTAAGCTTCACCTCAACATGCTGAGGAATGGACGGCCGGATATAAGCAAAAATGAAATGAAATCTTTCAGTTTAAAGTCCCCGCGATTATGCCTGTTAGGCTAAGGAAGAAGACGATTAAAGGAAGTGGACAATGATGATGACAATTAAAGCACGATGTTGTCCATCACAAACTTACTTGTCCGGGGATCGAACCAGGGATTCACGCACCAGAGGTAAGCGCTCTACCACTGAGCCACCTTGCCTCCCAGCCGATTAAAAAAAAGAGAGAAAAAGGGAAATAAAGGTAAAAGATACATAAGAAAGGCCAAGGCGAAGTTGCAATTGCTTTATAATAAGTACAAAAGTAATTGACCAAGACAGGGAATATGAAGGCGGGAGCAGGAAAATTCGGTGTAGGAAAACTTGGTGTAAGAAAATTCGGTGCACGGAAAATTTGGTGTGGGGAATGCTAGGTGTAAAGAAAGATTTGTTGTAGTATACCATAGAATCTATTAGAAACTTAAGTTTGAAGATAAATGAGTGTATTAGTTTTAAATTCAAACTTTGTGTAGAACATACTTTTACTGTCTACTATAAGGAATTTAAAAAATTGTGTTCCTAAAATAATTTGAATTCTACATTTCGAAAATCACCCTGTATATGGTCAATGATGTACTATATGAAAGGTGTTTTTAGTTGTTTCTATAACTATTCTCTGATCTTATAGCTGTAATAGTTTTATTTGTGACAAAAAGTTTCAGTTTCATTGTGTGATGGAAAGTAATTTATAGTAATACCCCGCAAAAGACATTCAAGAGGTATTGGACTCAAGGCAAACAAATAAATTTGCTTTTCTTGAAATAGATCATAACATTTTATTCGTTACATTTTATGGATTTCGTTTTCACAATATGAAGTGTCATAAGTTATCGTAAGTGGTACTATTCAATATGTATTACACTGAATCTACCTTACACCTAAATTTCCCCACACCGAGTTTTCCGTACACCGAATTTTCCTAGACCCTATGAAGGCTTAAAATAAGAGTTAACCTCGGTTTCTACCATTACAATTTGATTCAAAAGCATTTCCAAAACGGAGAGGAAGGAAATTTAAAATCGCAAAGAATAATGGCTGCGCCGTTTGAATTTTTCAACATACATATTTAACATTTGAGTCGAGCTGAGTTTTAATAATTTTATTCAGATTCAAATACGCATCCTAAGAGGATTCAAATATATATTTGAAATAATATAATTAAAGCTATTCTTCCCGCACGAAGAACGAGTAATTCATATGGTATATATAACAAAATTACAAGTGGTTACATTTTTTCTAAGTTATCTTTAGTTGGTTCCTATTAGAATCAATTAAAAATATATCTTTACTAGACACAAAAATATTTTATGGACTTCGCAAAATATAGCTATTTAAAGGAAAATTACATATTTATTGGTTACAGTAAAGATCAATAAACTTCTAAATACAAGCTGGAGGTGATATTGAAAGCAAACCAAACAAGAAACAGGATACAATGTTCTCTTTAGCTGCAGGAAATCAGCTTTGTTTTTTTCAAAAAAGAGAAAAATCAACCAAATACTATTCGTGATTTTGTTAAACAGATCCACCAGCAACTGTGAAATTATTGACACGTGACACTGATCTGCAATTTTTTTTTTTAACTTTTCTTAAATATAATGTAACAACTCCCCCCCCACTTTGCCTTTAGTATACTCAGGAAAGATGTTTCCCTTGCGAATATTCAGAATAAGGAGATTACATCATGTGTTTTGCATTGTATTTCAACTTTATGTTTCCAAGACGCTGCCGTAAGCTACGTTTGGCTGAGTCAGATATTACAAAGCAATTCGTCTCTTACCTTTTGTGCTACGCATCTCTTCCTTTCATTTTGTTAATGCCATAAGAAACTCTAGCGTGATGTATGCAAATTCAAAGAAGAATTGTCAGAATAAAAATTTGAATACAGAAAAAAAAAAGAAGAAGAAGCTATATAATTTCTCACTTGAGGAAATTGAATGTTTTTTTACATTTGTATTACAACATTTCTATTGAAAAAACAGCTTGAAAGTTATTTGTTTTCAGAGCTTAATCACCACCACTAAGATATTTTTATGCACTCGAAATGGGACAGCATTTACTTAAAGAAAAGAAAAAAAACTTTTTTAGATTTTTACTTCAGTTCTGAAACACAAGTTACTATTTTAAACAGAAGTTTTGATGTAATATTATGAACTAGTTAATTATTACACAACCCAAGGGCTTTGAAAATAGGCTAAGACCCTATACTAATTTTTTTTTTTTCAGGAAGTATTTATTAAATTTGGTTGCAATTAGTTTGACACTTCCTACGAGTCAGTGCTAGGGAAGGGTTCACCCGGTTCAAGCTCCTCCTTAGTGCTGTAAAAGTGAAAATTAATTCTGGTTACATGCAGATGTTGCATGTGTTATCCCAATGTTATGATGTTATTTTCTAAAATATTTTTTTCATGAAAAACAAGTATTGTGCAGTCATGTTAAAAGAAACTTATTTTTCAGAAGCTCTATATTTAACCCTTCATAAGATTTTCAGCAGACTACTTATATGCTATATTCTTCATCTTTTTCAGATCTTTCTCTGTTGCATATGCTTAAAAATTTATTATCTGTCGGTGAACCGAATTCAGAATCTCCCAGCGTGAAAAACTGTGTGAAACACACAGAGTCGGATTTAGGTTTGGTGGGGCCCTAAGCTATTGAAGGTAATGGGGCCCTTTAAGTATCAAGATGAACGTAAACACCCTATATACAGAAACAAAGAAACTAGTGATATTTTAGGAAGCAGGCTAGCAAAAGGGGCCCCATTACGTACATCATTGAAGTCTACACAGCACGAGGCACTGTTGCTATTGTAGATTTTATTTCATTTATTATTTTTCTTATATTTTGTGAATATACATGCAATTGTTTCCTTTAGTTTTTGGAGCCCCCAAGAGAGTGGAGCCCTAAGCTATAGCTTGTTTAGCTTATACATAAATCCGACACTGGAAACACAGATGCTGTTACCGAGCTCAGCATGCCCCAGTCCGAGCACGGCCACCAAATATAGCGATCCATTTGCTCATGAAATCAAATTTCGTTCAGTTCCAGACAGTAGTTACAGAGAAATAAAGTACTGCGTACAAGCCAAGTCGAGCAAATATAGCAACCTATATTCCTTAGACCAATGATGGACAAAGTTTTTAAAGAGAGGGCCAAAGAAAAGAAAAGCAAACTTCAAGTGCATCAATCTAATTTATTTAAAGCAACAATAGTACTTTTTACAAAATTCGTCTAATGCTGTTTGTAGACGATCAAAGAAAGCTTGAACAAGACCATTCAATACTTCAAATTTACACGTTTAAAGGAGTATTGTTCAAGACACTTGAACAAGAGTCTCGAATGGTCTTGAAACAACTTTTACACGATCATAGAGATATTGAATCATGCTTTATATACTTGTTGATAGGTGGTAGTCCAAAACAAGTGACTGAAACTATGAAAACAAATGAAAGCGAAACTGCGTACTGATTTGGTTCAGACCTGCACATGAATAACTATAATATTAGCATATCTTTCCTAATTTTCAGCACGCATTTAGAATTTAATAGAATACTGGTATATTAAATCACTTAGAAAATGTCAATTGATTTTGTATCAACCCCCTTCGAATTTCCACAAAGTATTTTGTCCCTTAGGTTAGCTTAAGTAAAAGAGTAGTTAAGTTAAGTTAAAAGTCCTGCTTAGAGTTAAGTCAAAAGTCCTGCTTAGATATAAAATCCCTGTACTAAGCTTTTTAAAAACCTGATTCTTCAAATGGCGTACTGATGGCAGAATCACACTCAAAAAGAAAAATCGAACTGTTTCTCGAAATTATGGTACGAGGCAATGACTGCCATTTGATATTATTTATGCCATAGCATCGAAAACTTTAAAGAAAAGGCTGCAACCACAGGAAACCAAACGAAGCAATGATAATATATTTTTTTCAGCCACTGGACTTACTGTCCATATCTGCATCAGACTTTCTTCACAAACCTATCCCATATTTGGTACTGGTTAAGAATAACCCGTCAAACAAACAGTAATTTTACTGTTAAAATGTGAGTGAGTATGAAAGAGGATTGTTTGAGATAATAATTTCCACTGTCGGAACATGCCTGTATAATGTAGGAAACCAGTATTTTACGTTTAGAAGTTTAATGCTACCAGTATCAAATTATTACAAGGGCTATAGTTGAGTTCAAATGAGTCAATACGATGTCAAGAGTTTGTTGCACTATTCTTATTCTTATGTTTCTTGTACTATCATCTCCGTCTATGACGCGCCTGCTCATGATGGACGTACTCTCGCGTGGATACCTTTCTACGTTCCTGCCCTGACACTGTTAAATAACATTCTCGATTTTAGTGGTTTTTCCCCACTTTCGTATATGTGGCATACGTCTGGATGCGCATTTGTACCTTACGAGAAAGTCCTCGTAAAATTAACTTGCACCATGAAAGCAACTCCTACCTTAAGAAATAACCCCTGAAATATTACGTGTGAATTCCGTAATAAAATAATTGCATGTTTTTTTGTAATAGGATAACATGTAACCTTTCCAGGGTACTTCAGTTTGCGAGCGTATTATCAATCTGTACGCAATTATTTTTTTTTTATTATTATTATTCCAGATTAATAGCAGTACAAAACGTCTTATTAAAGCAAGAGAAGTCAGATATATATTTTTTTTTATTTGATGGACACTTCTTTCTTAATCTACACGCGATATTCTTGTGTATTAAATTCTCAAATTAATACTTATATCTATCAATGCCTCAAAATTTAACAAGAGTTATGGGCATGCAAGAACTGTAACTACATAAATCGTGTATATTATCAACAAAAATATTAACAATATCTTCCAGCCCAGATATTAGCTTTTGTTTATTATTACACATAAGCGCATTTTGAATATCAGATAATTATGAAAAAGAGTAATAGAAAGATATTTATTCAACAACTGCCGCTCTGTCTCACGAAGCCATCATAGTTGTTATGTAATTTCCTGCACTCAATTCGAGCGCTGATTGGCTATAGAATGCTCTTGAATTGGATTGTTTAGAACAGGACCGAAACGAAATCTCTTGAACGAAACTATTGAATTCAAGACAAAAATGACGTCAGTGCTGACGTCTTTTTCATCAAATAGTCTTGAATGGTCTTGTTCAAACTTTTTTGGATCGTCTACAAGCAGCATAATACTATGCCCTATCAATGGTTGAAGTTTCTCATAATCTAGTTCGAACTTGGATGCACTGATTCTGAGAAGTGAAGTTGAATGCTCATTTGTCAATCTGTTTCTAATACAATTCATTAGAAGTAACTCTATTCTTATTTCCATTTTTCAGTTTAGAAATCATGTGGGGCTGAGTAGAACCTTTTGAGGGGTCACGCAGGCCGTAGTTTGACCATCAGTGCCTTAGACGATGGGATTTTTGCCCACCAAATTTCGTTCAGATCTTGCCAGCAGTTACCAAGAAATAAAGTACCATATATCATCCGAGCCGAGCCTGTCCTTGGCTGAGCTATCACCAGTTTTATTGCTTAGACGAAGGGCCACTCACTCATCAAATTCAGTTTAGATCCTGTAAGTATTTGTCCCTTGATGATTTGCAATAAACCGCATGGAAACCGGACTTCAGTTAGAAATTCTAGAGCCAAATGAATCCGTGAGTTTTGAAAGAATCACTCTGTATATATATGTAAGATTTAAATATTTATTTATAAAATAGACATAAAATCGTCAGAACATTTTTGAAAAATCTACCATTTTCAACTTTACTCGTCTAGTAACCTACTTTTTTTTTTTTTTAAGTAGAAAATTCTAGGAGACATCCTCCAAAACAGCATAAAAGCTTAAGTTTTAAATTAAATGTCGATTGGTAGCGATGGTCACTTCGCTAAATCACACGAACGGACATAAAAAAAAAAAAAAAAAAAAAAAATTCTCATCATGTAAGGGTCATGAAATGTTAAAATCCGTCGAAATCTAGCATTCAAATTATTTCACGATCACAATTTTTCAAAATTTGGTATAGTAGACAGTAAAAGTACGTTCTACACAAAGTTTGAACTTAAAGTTTGAACTAATACGCTCATTTATCCTCAAAGTTGAGTTTTTAATAAATCCAACGGTCTACTACACGAATCTTTCTTTACACCGAACATTACACACACCGAGTTTTCCGTACACCGACTTTTCCTGCTCCCCACGGATACACACATACACTTGGAATGAAATTATGAGGAACCGTATGCTTACGCCGGGAACTAAAAAGAAGGTAGATGTTTTTTTTTCCTCAACTTTTAAATGAATTACCAAGCTAGAATCTTCATATCTCAAATGTGCCTTCGGAAAATATAGAAAACATACTTCGGACCCCACCCCCGCCTACCACTTACGGAAGAAACCTTCCCTTTGCTTTGAGAAAATAAATGAATGACCTCGGCTGTGTTGTCAATTTGTCACTCAATCGTTTGGTCTTGGCGAGTGAAAATCGTAGACTACTTAGAATGGCTAACAGAACTGTGCACAGAGAAGCTCTTGAAGTATAGTGTATTCCATCTATACATGTGCAGTTTGTATATAAAGGATGCCGCTTTCTACGTGTGGGGGCTAGTGCCATAAATAAATCATCGTTCGCGGGAACTTGAGGAAAACACCCCCGATAACTAAAGGGCCAACCAGAACCCTCATTTCTAGCATTTGACAACCGCTCGTCAAGTTCACGTGGGGTACTTAGTTGACACAGTTCCAAACGCTGTCCTTTCAGTCAGTGATTAGAAGATTGCTGTTCAACATATATAGTTTTCTTATACATATATATTATACTCGATTATAGCAAAATATGGAGGCCTGACATCTGTTTCACATTACTGCTAGTATTGGGAGAGAGAGTAAAAGACACGAGACACAGTGGGTGCTGCGACATTGCTACCCCGCAAATGCGGTCAAAAGAGTGATAGGGGGAGGAAGAGATATTGTTGTAAAATGCAGCAGGGAAAGTTCAAATAATTTGCCGAACTGCCCATGTATAGAAGTAATACACTTTAATTCAATGTGACGACCTTGTTTGTATCCAACCATTGAAGGATATCGGCCACAGCAACTTGTCGCTCCTCTTTCGGGGAGGTACGGGAAAACACACATCGACATCAGCGCCAACAAGGGCACACTTGAAATAGAAAAGCTCTACTACTGCTTACCTTATATATACTGGGCTCGAAATTTCAGACATTCTTTCTCGAACATATCTAATTTATACAAATGCCTATTGCCAAACTAAAATATATTGGTTGCCAATGGCAACAGAAAATTTCGCACCATATATATAATACCAGTTATACGGAATCCCTACGATCCTTTGGGGAATCCCACGCACACATCTTGCGGACGTTTGAAATATACATTTTTCAATCGATCAGGTATATCTTCGAGTGTCATGTTTTAAACCGCACTCTTTACGTTGTGTTGTTTTTGAATTAAAGCCCTCTGAAGTTTATTTTCCCACGTTTTCGCCACCTTATATTGCCGAAACTATCCCTCACTGACCAAAATTCCACGGGACTTTTTTTGCTGGTTTCGGTATCGGGAATCAACTCCCGAAGTTTGTTCAAATAGTTTCTTACCATCATGTATTTCTCTAATGTGTTTCCCATTATAGGCACGTTTTCTATAAGCGTGGTCCCGCATTCAATCTAAGGAAGGTATTTACCTCGGATGCAAACCAGGATAGTGGTTCGAATCCCTCTTTAAGAAATATGTTCAACCTCATTAGATGTCAATGTTGAAAAGGAATTTAAACTCCAATAATTGAAGTTTTATTAAACTCATTATAGATCAATCAATTATTAATAATGATCAATATTTGTTTGATATGATTTTAAGAAAACAGTGCAAGTGTAATTTCGTAATAATAGCCTCCAAATATCAAGCCTGAATTTCATGTCTTCGACTACACTTGCAGATGACGACTAGTTAATGCTATGTATTTTGATCCTTTCCTTGGGATTTGATTCAATGTGCAAAGCACAATCCTCATTACTCGACACGCCGTACGCATGAAACGTGAAACAAGCCAAGCAGAGAAATCTGCTACTACTATCCAAGTAAGACACAGACTTGGTGATAACTGCTTTCTTGAAGGCGAGATAACTTCGTGGGGACCTGTCTTTATTGCAAGGGTTGATCTTACATGATGATCTATGCACCCGATAACTGCGCTGGATTGAAATTCCTTATCTTTGTTTCGAAGCCCAAGCTAATCGTAGGTCTTGTCAATCATAACCTAGCTATTGTACTGCACAAGGACTTAAAACTCAAAAACTTAAATCTCTCTCACATTTCTCAAAACATGTAATTATGTCTTCTATAATACAGGAAATCATGTCAGTGGAGTGTGGGTGTTTTAAATTTTGTGGTACTATTACTAATTATATTACAATGCGGAGACTTAACTGTTTTAGTGCTGCTTTGTTGCAGGCTTTATTAAGAGGGTTTGACATTATTTTTGATGCACTATTAAATAGCATTAATAATAACAATACATAAAAAACATGTTCTCATTTACTGCGTAAAAAGTCAACAAATGAGCCATGTTTTTCTCAACCTAATGACAAGAAGGGAAAATAAACGGATTATATCAAAGGTCATATCACAGGCGACATTCACTCCTTCAGAAAAGAAATGAACATCAAATTCCCATGTGCTCAACAGCTTGTTGTTATTATATAGACTTTCATCAAAACACGAAGGGACGCAAATGTTCCAAAAATCCAACGGTATATCAACTCGTAATACAATTTCGTGTGAAAATAAAAGAAGAAAAATTCCCGTTGAAGAAAAAATTTGCTACCATCAGAAAGTCTATTTCACATTGAAGTTTCTTTCAACTAACGGCGTATCACAAGGATTAGATAATATTCTTGTATCTAATGCATTTTCTCGTCTACTATAATGAAATTCAGAAATTCTTTATTACGTACTTTGTACTTATAACGTGACTTCTGCCTTTATTGAAAAATTCTACAGAAAATATTGCTTACTGACAAAGAGTTCTGAAATTCGCTGATCCGTTAAAGTTTTATAAAGCATTTTTAATATAAATACTTAATACTTAATAAAAGATACGGGCCATTGCACTTAACTTTTTTGCTCTCATTTCATATATTAGATTATATTATTCTACAATTCTTATGGAAACGTATTTATGGTGGATGGGGACGTCAGTAGCTAGATTATATGTCCACGTCACCAGAGGTAAAAGTGGATATGAAAAGTAGGGGGACGCATGACGTCACGCCGTCTCCCGTGAACATCTTCACCCATTGTATTTTTTTAAGAGGTGGAGAGATGCCATAAATATTTTTTAGAAGTGAGGGGACGACATCCTCCCGCGTTCCCCTTCACTTTTATCCCTGCCTGTCACGATATATACGCCAACTTACGCACGGACTGCCCGACACACAAGTTTAAAATGAACGTATTCAAATATAAAAATGAATAAAATCCGCTGCTAAAAAGAAAACAAAAAAAGTTAAAATAATAAATATAGGAGATAAAACATAGAACAATAACAATAAAAAGGGAAAAATAACAATAAAAGGTAAGAGAAAATTAAAAGTGCAGTAGCGATCCGATACACGGGTAGATTAAAATGCTCAGAGAACGTGAGCTAGGTCTCTGGCATAATAGCCACGAAAGAGAGAGCGTGTTCAATACAGGGTGGCCCCAAAGTAGGCATATACCCCTCCGTTGATCTAGTATAACATTCTATTTTATGGATTTATTTGCTTCGTCTCTTCCGAGCTTAAGATGTAGGTAAAATCATATTAAGAACAAATAATACAGAAACTAAGTGTACCTCACGGATAACAATAACAAATAGAGATGCAAAAAAGCCGGCTTTTTTGAATCGATGGTTTTTTTCACATAAAAAGCCGGCTTTTTTGGGAAAAAAACGAGAATTTTGGAAATTTTGGCTTTTTTCAACTTCATGATTTTTCTATCTAAATAGCTTTCTTATAGTATATTCTATAGTTAGATAAGAATTTCATGACCTGAATGTGATATTTCGCTCTGAAATTCACCATCAAGATGGATGGAGCACATGTTTTACGAATTAAAGCTAACATGAAGAATGTAGTATTTGAGGGTAATTTTAGAGGCTATTTAACTTTATTTTAACTTTTGAGTTATCGACATTTTTTTTCTTCAGTTTGTCATCCGTGTTTCATTTCTAAGAGCTTTTAGTACTCTAGCTTCTAGCGCAAAAGTTAAACTTGCCCGTTTTCCTATTTATCCGTCAAAGCGTACGTTTTTCAATATATCCGTCAAACCGTACTTCCACATATCTGTTATACTGTAGCTGTGAAGTGATTTAGCAATAATTTTTCGGACACAACCTTGAATACCAACTTATACAAATAATCAGTAGCAGATTTAGAAAAGTACTTTAGGAGGGGTTTTTCTGATTGTTTCGTTTCCTAAAAAGTCCTAATTTTATTTGGGAAGTGCTTGAAGTTTATGAGTACAGGCATAACTAATATTTCGTTTCGTTTATATGTTTAGCAATAATCTTCCGGATACAACTTTAAAAATCATTTTATACTGAGAATCAGTGGCGGATTTAGAAAAGTATTTTTGGAAGGGTTTCTTACTAATGTTTAGTTTTTTTAAACATTCGTAATTTTTATTTGACGGGAGCTTAAAGTTTATGAGTAAAGGCATAAATAATAGATATTTCGTTTGTTGCAGACATTCCGTAACTTTGGGGAACGGGCTTCAGTCCGAAAGACCGCCCCCCTAACCTTCGCAAAACCGTCACTGCTGGTAATTAGTAATAATAACTATTTAAAAACAATAAGAAAGGAAGTCGGCCAACTCACAGTATACGCACTATTTCTACATTCACAGATGGAACAAAGAAAAGCTTTGTCAGAATGGTCGAATGCTGGTTGAATCCCGGACTTCCCGATAGAAACTCAAAAGCTAATCACTCAGTCATGTTTGTTGTGCAGTTGTATTTAGCTTAACTTAAATATATTCCGTAGTCTTTTTTTTTTTTTTTTTGGGAGGGGGGAGTTCCGTAATGATATGTTGAATCCCTCTTGTTAAAAATTCAGAAAACTTGAGAATTGGGTAAACTGTGATGGTGGTTCTATAAAACTTAACTGTAGAATTTCAAGAATATACAGAACCAAAAGCTCTAGATGTGCAGCCTTTAAGTGTATCATATAAATCTAAGTATTTCTCTTATGTTTTATTTTAATTTTATTTTGTTTCAAAAAGAGGGTATGGAATATTTTGAAGTAAAAATACTACATACTATTTTGCTAGTTATTTGTGTTCTTTAAAAAGAAGTGTTTACTTTTAGGGTTGGCTGGTTTACACCAACTTTTTTTTTTTTAATAACTGGTTTAAACCACAAAAATAAAAAGAATGAAAAATGCGAATCGTGTGAACTTCATGGTATCAAACCACCTGCAATAGTTTTATTTCCCTTTCACCTTTTAATCAAGGTGTCCCATGTTCAATTCTCGGTCGACCCACAAACCTTCTTTCATGCGTAACCCAAGTAGCGGTTCGGATGTCAGTTTAAGCGAAAGTCTTCTCCTTGATAACCTCGGTATTTCGTAAGGATGTTAAGCCTAAATATACGAAACAAACCAAATTGTATATTTCTGCATGCCTAAATGCGTGTTGTTTTATAAAGAAGCCAATATTGCTTAAATATATTGATAGAAATTGGCAAAATTTATCGATTGCCTACGTAGCTTCCAACATTAGCTTGGATTGGACTTTCAATGATATCTACGTACCGGTACTAAATTTGTAATTTAATACCTCAGTTTTAGCATACTGATTATGGTACGTTGACCTTTAAATTTTACATGCAAAGCAATAACAGGATTTTCCCGTTATTGTCTTACATTTCAAGTAATGACGGGATTTTCCCAATGGCTAGGGCGGGAGATTCTCAACTTAAGAAATTTACTGACCGCACGTCTTTAAGCTTATGGGAGTTCTTCCGGCATAACCTCGCTGTTGCATAATAACATCAAGGCGAAACAAACTTATTTCTGTGAATATGTAATATAAATACATAAAGCAAAAAATCTAAGTTAAAAATCCTGGTTTAAACCAAAAAAGCCTAGTTTAAACATCCCCCAAAAAACGGGTTTTTGGCATTTTCAAAAACAACCACGGTTCTTGCCAACTCTGCTTACTTTTGTATATAGGAGGTTAAAAAATTCTTATTATATACATTGGTTAATCCTGTGGAATTCATAATGCAAAGAATGTTGAAGAAAAATTGTTTGAAATATTTTTTCGAAATTCATAGTTTATTTTCGATGTTTTATATTATTATCAGCATCAACCACTAATTAAATGATTTTTTGTGTTATAGAGAACCGATACAAAGTCTGTTTTATCAATTTAAAGCAGTATTTTGAAAAAAGCCCAAAATTTCCCAAGCAAAAAAGCAAAGCAGAAAAAACCGAGTTTTTTTCCAAAAAAGCCGGTTTTTTTCCGAGCCCTTGCATCTCTAATAACAAATGATATAAAATGCAGTGACTTGATCAGTACATTACTGTATACCTACTTTTGGGCCACCCTGTATAACTAACGTTATCTGCCAATACACAGTCCAGTCTACGAGTTAATCCGTGACGTTCTCTGAGATCTGAGTATTCAGGACATTCAACAAGAATGTGCTGAATACTCAGAGGGACAAGACACTCGTCACAATACAGATGGTCCAAACCATGCAGCAAATAATTGTGCATCAGATGAGAGTGTCCGAAACGTATTTATGAAATACGAACAAAATTTTACTAATAGAGGCTTTCGGAAAACGTCCAAAGGAAATTTACCTACCAGAAGTAAACTACTCCGTGTGAATTGTTTCATAATTAATTAATTTGGCAAATCTAGGAAATCGTGTGAATTGGTTTTTGAGCAAATCGTCCAGAAAGAACTCATTGCCAACAGTAAACTACAGGTGTTGCACTCTTCTCAGAGAAATGATATACCATATTATAGGGTTGGTAATTAAATATTGACTCATCAAAAATAAAGAAAATAATTTGAACAGTTTTCTAGAAAATAGTATTTTTTATTCTCACCCGCTAGTAAACTACCATTATTTTTGAAACTAAGAAGAAAATTCGAAACCCCCACCCATGGACAATCTTCTGTATAGACCGTACGTTTAAAATTTGATCCAGATACATTTAACGATATGAACTTTAGGAAAGTGTATACGCCGGGACCAGGGGCGTCATTTAGGGTGGACAGGAGGGGGCAATGCGCCCCAAGAGTTTGAGGAATGCATATACTTTAATCGATTGTCTACTAATATACTAGTACAAAACGTAAAAATCTCATATCGGTAATGTTCTTGCTCCCCTCAAGCAAAGTCTGAAATGACGCCCCTGGCCGGGACGAACAAAGAGACCTGGAAAATTTACTTATTCAGTACGTAGGGCCCATAAAACGTGTATATCCATTGAAATTTCAAAATTTGATTACATTTTGGTACGATTACTATCTCCTATCGTTGATAGAAAGTAAAAAAGGTATCTTGTGTTTAAAGTTCCATGGTAACGTTCGCAACGTGTTTGTAACAGAACGTGGTGGTTACTTCCATATTTGTGTCGGCATGACTTTTAGAAGTATAATATCACTAATCCCAAGTACTAAATACAGTGAAACCTGTCTTTAGCGGAATCGAGCGGGACCTGCAAAAATTTCCGTTAAAGTCAGGTTTCCGCTTAGTGGAGGTAGACTTTTCCTTTCTTTAAAAAAAATGCATGCTTATAAAGGGGCATACTGAGAAAATATATTGCTGTACCTACATTGTTCGATTACAGTACTTCTTTCTTCTACGAATAAGTACACAAAAAAAATTAAAATGAATACAAAATATGCTATGCACACTTTTCCTTTATTTTTCTAATAGCCAAGCAGGGTTCTCTGTGTACATTGCTGCTTGGCTGCTTGACTTTCCGCATACACTTTACCTGAGAAATTATACTAAGTGAATCAGAATCATTTTTTCGTAAGGCAAATTTTTGCAGTTCCTTTAAACTTCTGAGAGAATCTTGATATGTATTTATTCTACACTCTTCTTGGAACTCGGTATCGTATTCCTCTTCTTCCTCTATCTCGTTTTCTTCTTTCCGACATTCCGTATGATTCTTGATTAAGTTGCGGGGATTAAGGACAATTTGTGGGGGTGAATATGAGTAGTGGTTGGGGAAGGTCAACACTGTCCAGGAATATTTAACAAAAGAACGAACATTTTATCGCAGACAGTGTAATGCAATGTATATGTCTCACAGAATGTCTAAACATCTTTTAAACGCTGCAGTCCGGAACTCAGAATTTTCCGTTAAATGTTTATTTTTCTTTCCGTTGTCCGCGTAACACAGTTTCCGCTTAATGAAGGGAGTTTTACACGTTTTGTTTTCCAAAATTCATGGGGCCGTGAAATATTTCCGTTTAAGACAGTTTTCCGTTTAATAAAGGGTCCGTTGAAGACAGGTTTTACTGTACATGGCTTGTGTTACATACCTAACTTAAAAAAAAAAAAAAACTTAAAGGAGAACTGAATTAATTTCATCATCACATTTTTGGTAAGTACATATTAGAATACCAAAAAAAAAAAAAAAAAATGGAATTCTAGTACGTGCTCCTTCCTTGGACAAGTGTGAAAAGCGCGTGATCCCAGGTTCGATCATTGGTGAATTTAAAGTTCTCTGATAAGAACTCGAGTCGCTGTTCCGATCTTGCTTTCATGAGTGTAATTTTCGTCTCATATAGCCACGGTAATTTAAAAAAAGTGAGACAAAACTCCAAACTGCCAACTAGATTCGTGTATTGTATTTATAGAAAAAATAAACAATTTACATGATAATATAGCACATATAATACAAATTTTCAAGATTGGTTTGTGTCGTAAAAGGAATGCTTTGAAAGAAATCGTAAGAGAAAATTACATTGTTTTGTAATGTCTCTTAACAATATAACGCTTGAAGTTAAAAAAAAATAAATAACCGTTAGAAAAACTGCAATCTGAATTACGTCACTCAATATTTTCATACATTTATTGTAAGACGTAATTAACCAATTTAATTACATGACATGCAGTTATTTTTCCATTTAATTAAATTTGTTTATCACGTTATTGCATTTGACAAATGATTTGATTTTTTCCCTTGTTTCACACTATTCGTTTGCACTGTACTTTTTTTCTCATTTTCTTGTGAGATGTAGTTTAATCCAGTAGGCAGGTTTAATTACAGAAACCCTATAATTCCTAGAACAAAATGGCTGTCTATATAAGTATAGAAGTAAGTCCATTCTATTTCTATTGGTTGTAAATCGTTGCAGGGGACTATGTAGTTCCTTTCCATGAAATATTCAAGAACACCTCTAGCCCAAGAGTATTCCACTTTATACATACTACAGTAAAAGAAAGTTAACAAAGAGCCGCCTTCTTATTTTAGTCTGCGACAATCGGCTAAGTATTTATAATTGCTTATAGCATGTTTTTGCATTGCTGTGTGATCTGAAAATTTTGAGACGGCAGAAACAGAACGAGGCTCAAGGAAGGATGTCTTTGTTTGAGCAACCATGCTGATCAGAGTTAGGATTTATAGATGCACACTTTTTTTCTTCTACCAAAATATAAAATAAAAGAATACCCGAAGTGTCGAATGTGAGCTACCTGGAAACCCTGCAAATCGCTTGCTGTAAGCTTGCTATTCAAGTCGGCCAAGCTTGCATCAAGCTTGATTGGAAAACGTGCAAGCATGTCGCAAGCTGGATTCCAGTAAATTATACATATTTCGGATATCACGAGGCGCATCCAGAAAGAACTTTTCCAAAGACCTTGAAGAAACAAAACAAAATTGGAAAAATTTATTGTCAGATACAGGATGCGTTGCGTTTAGCTATTTCTCAACATGTTCACTACCGGAATTCAGATATTTGTCATACAGTGGGACCAACTTGTCTATACTCAGGGGTGCCCACAAAGGGGGGCTGTGACGCAAACTGCGTCATTGAAATATTTGGGGGGGTTAAAAATCTATATAAATATCTTTGAGGGGGTGTAAAAATTAATCGAAAAGATTTTTTTCCATGGAAGAACACCTACCGATAGACAATTCGAGGGGTGCGTCATAGACATAACGGGGGTGGGCACCACTGCTATACTTGTGTCATAGAACTCGGCCGCCTGAGATTGGAACCACTGCTTGACAACCCCCTCCGCCTCTCTGTCATCATGAAAATGCTGATGTTAACCTGACAGGAATCTATTGAGGTATAAGAACAGATGCTGGCTTGCTTTGTGTTCTGGAGTCAGTTGTTTCAGGACCCACCTGGAACACAACTTTTTGAACAACAGGCGCTCCGTAACAATGGTGTGCAATAAGGAGCGGGAACTGATCGCTGAGTTCCCGTATTGTGAAGCGACAATCCTGCATGATACGTTCCCGAACAAGGTCCAAAAGATCGTCTGTGATGACAGTTGGCCTTCCACTGCACTCCTCATCGTGCACATTTTGGCGTCCTGCTGCAAATTTTGTACACCAGCAACGCACCATCTGTTTGCTCATGACGTTAGGGCCATAGACCTGACATAACTGATGATGGATTTCAATCGGTACTATGGATGGTGCATTCAAAAACTTTATCACTGCTTGCACTTCACACGCGGCAGGAGCTGGAATAGGAACGTCCGTCTTCAACCACTGCCACGACGCTACTGGTAAGAGCCGTAGACTGATTATTATAGTAATCACTCTACAAATAATCACTCTACGATGAGAGCACTAGGGAAGTTCCATTGCCGCATGCTCTATGCTAGGACCTTACTCTCTCACGTGTACACAGTCGCTTCACGTAATATAGAGTTTCCTAGCTATGGGACACTTGGGAAAGTTATTTTCTGGGTACGATTTGTACTTACAGACACACTATGAAATGAAATTTTTTATTTTGTTTAGAAGCTATAGGAGACAGACGAGTAATGAAATTAGATTGTGGGGAAACACAATACTTGGATCGAACCAGGGACCCCTCGCACCAGAGAAGAGTGCTCTCCATTGAGCCATTATGCCTCCTATATAGACGTATTAGCCATAAAAAAGAAATAAATAAAACTTTTGTGTACAAAGAATGAAAGAATTCAAATCACGATAACCAAATACCACTAGTGGCGTACACTTAATTTCATCAAGAGGTGGGGAGAGTTTCGCACTCTCAAACTCAGATCGTTTCAGAAATCTCGACACTTTTGTATATATGTATCTTAATATGGCAAATGTTTATTCCTCTATAATATTAGTTGAAGCTGAGAGTTAAAACCTGAAACCTTCCGTCCTTTGTAATTCACTGCTCGTACGAAACTGAAATCATTTAGTGCAGTAGTTCTCAAAGTGGGGTCCGTGGGACTTAGCCAGGGGGTCCGCGGCGCCCCAAAATAGAGATCTGTTGTAATAAAATGAAACACAGCTGTTACGCAAGAAGTATTTTTTCAGTTACTGAAAAGAAAACAATTAGAAATTATACCTACGTTTGTAAATTTAAATGTTTTCCTATTTTACTAAATTTCTGCCTTGCATTTGGTCAACCGTTATATAGGACCACTTCAAGTGAGAGAAATTTCTTTTTTAGGGCACTTTTTCAAAAACAGTTGTACATTAACTGTACGACGCCTCGAAATTTGATGCATTTCATCTTCAAGTGGCGAAAAGCTTCCACCACTACCACCAATCCCATATATAAATGGGATTTCTAAAACACTATGGGAAACCCCTCCCAAAATATGTTCCTAGATATGCCACTGCGAATAACTCTTGACTCAAATTGGTTTGTGTGTGCGTTGTGAGTACAAAAAATTGTCTAAAAGGGCATCGCAACATTTGATGCCTTTCCCTACCATTTATTTATGTGAGCAGACCTTTTCTGCTCTAAGCAGTATTAAAACCTTAAAGCGAAATCGTCTGAATGTGGAATCGGACCTAAGATTAATGGTGACAAAAATTATTCCAGATTTCAATGCAATTATGGAAAAACACAAAGAATTTCGTTCATCACATTAGTGACCCCACATTTGAGAACGTTGTTTATCAAGTAAATTTCCTTTTTTAAAAAAAAAAAATGATTTTCAGTCTTCAAATTACGGTATTTTCAACTGAAATTTCGTTCACTAGGAAACAATCATGTATCTTTAGAGTAAATTACTTATTGCATTATTTTTCTTGATCTTTTTCTTGACAGTGATAATTCTAATTAGTATACTTTTAATGCCATGTGAAACTTCAGATAACATTGCAAGGGGGTCCGCAGATCGCTTCCCAAATAAACAGGGGGTCCGCAGATCACTTCCTGAATGAACACGGGGTCCGCGTTATCGGAAAGTTTGAGAACCACTGATTTAGTGTATTCCCAATCATGGAGATTACGTGCCAGCACCTCGGATATGAAGTCATAACTTGAATAAACCTTGTCGTCCCCCGCAAGGATCATCCATATTCTGTGGTCGACCATTTCTCTTCCTCGAGATCCAAAGAGGAGTCCCTGACAACGCTTCTGTTCGCAGATTCTATGATGAACAGCGTTTTATGATGTTACTTTAACCTTTTACTAATTCAACTACGTGCATCATATCTAATTATTGTCAGCCACCTTCAGCTTCTCAGAAAGAACTCCTTTCGCCGATTAATCTTACAAAGCACTCTACTTGTTTGCGGTAATTCTTTTATGAATCACGCCAGGAGATGCGCTTTCATACAGTCATGACTTGAAGACGGATACTAAAAATTGCTGAAAGAAAGAAAGAAAAAGTGTTTACTGATGATAGCACCACTCCTTCCTCCCACGAATATTCCGTAGGTTGGATAACATCATGCATTTAGCCCCGAGCTCTTGCTGCTTTTTCAAGGTCCCTCAAGGACGACCGCAGACAATCGAGTCTCGCCCAGGTCCCCCCCCAAAAAGAGCTACTAACGTTCCCCTCGCCCAAGGCCTTCTTCCCACGAGCAGAAGAACAAGGTGACGTCATTAAGTCATGACCCTCTCGTTACCACCTATCATTTCCAGGTTCATTTGTCATATGTTCCTCGTCATTATTCTGTACTTTCGGGACTTTTACCTTTTAAAACTTACCAGAGTGGGACAACAATGTTTAAAATAATGACAATGAACAAGTGGAAAAAATTTTCGAATTGACGGAACCGAAGCCTAAATTATGTTCTTTTTCTGTTAGATGCATACAATTGAGACATAATGATGTGCAAACATTTAAATAAATTACATATTGTTTCTTTACATTGAAAGTTTGAAGAAGAGGATATACATAAAAGGCAAGTGTAAATACATAGGAAGAACATTCATACGTAATCATTACATGCAACCATATTATCAATGCCTAAATCAATATTTGCAACTATACGGGTCTGCTTTACAACATTATTAAAATGGTAATAAATGTTTAAACTCAAGGAAAATGTGCAAAAACAGTCCCTGACCTTGATTCCAGTGCACAATGCTACATTTGGCGATCAATGAAGGATTTCTTATGTTCACTAACGATATCAAAAATTAATTTTAGAAGATTTTATACCTTAAATGCCTAGAAGCCTTATAGTAGAGACCTGCATGCGCCTGGCCGACTCTGTTATTTCTTAGGGCCGGGCCGGGCTTGGGCGGGCCGGCACTGATTTCTCTTTAGGTCGGGCCGAGCTGGGGCCGATTAATTGATCTTTAATAATTATTGATTTTTGTTAAACTATAATTAGCATAAAGGCAAATGTTGAAGAAGTATGCCCGTGAAAAATGTTACAAAATGAAACTTTTAAAATTTATCGGGCCCGGGCCGGGCTTGGGCCAAGAATTTTAAAAAAACTTATCGGGTCGGGCCGGGTTCGGGCCGAAAATCTCCAAAACTTTTTTTTTTTTTTTTTTTTTTTTTTTTTTAGCACGAAATCTATTGAAAACTTTAAAGCATAAGTTTTAGTGTAGATTTTGAAATATGAAATAGAAGATAGCTTCAGAATAAAAGTTACAGAGCTACATCAGGGCTAGGATTTTTAGGGGCATAAATAAACAGGAAGGGGAAAAGATGTTAAAAAGGATAAAGGGGATGCTATTTCTAACAACCTTTCTGATAACTGCCATTATTCTAATTGAAAACAATATAAATTCTACACGTACTTCTTTATAATATGTATTTATATTTGGAGATAAAACGTCTTTGTAAATATTAAAGCTCGGTGGCTCAGTGGTAGAGTGTTCACCTCTGGTGCATGGGGTCGCTGGTTCGATTCCAGCTCGTGCCAAGTGAACTTTATAGTAGACAAACACTGTGTTCGTGGGTTTTCTCTGGGTTCTCCCGTTTCCTGTCACTTTTCTCCTTAAATTACTTCATTCTACTATTTCATTCATTACCCATCATCACCGTCTCCTTTAGCCTAACCGGCATAAGAGTGGGACGTAAAACCGAAAGATTTCATTTCATTCTAAACTTTAGCTCAGAAACATGTCAATCGTATGTTATTTCGACCTTACGCCACTGTCCTGAAATAATTTGTGTTTCAATCATGCACCCCTTCAGAAAAGATATCTGCTTAATATGTACTGCTATTAAGTACACTATTATTGTTCCTATGTCTGCCAGTTTATATGTATGAAGTAGATATAATGAAAACTGCGTAGGACTGAAACAGCATAGGGTCGAAACGGCATGCGATCTAAATGCAATTGACATGGACGAGACGATGCACTTTGAAGGTACCTAAATGTCGAGTACTATGACCATTACGTATGTACCGTATTTCGTTTAAATAATAACAAATTTTTCAAATGATTAAAAATTCGACTTTTTTCAAGAGGCGATATTTCAGAAAAAGTATTCATATAAGTATCACATGCGATTACTTAGGTACCTTGCAATAGGCGTAAAGAATATAATGCTTTTTACACGAAGTCGATATCTTCAGAGATATGAAGAAAATGGCTCGAGTTGAGAACACTGCTTAAGATGATGTATTGGAACGAAATATTGACTTTTCTGTTGTTACTCGTTGCTTTTATGACATTGAAAACAACTCAACTTTACTATAACTTGCTCAAATAAAAGCTAAGACGATAAGAGTTGAAAGAAGTTTCGAGATAAACAGTGTGTGTGTATGTGTGTGATGGCTGGGTGATTAGATTAGAGATGCGCTCGAGACAAAATTTGTGGCTGTCTCGACTCGAAAATGTGCTGTAAAAGTGATGTCTCGACTCGAAAAATATATATTTTTCTATTGGAAGAGCCGTGTCTCGACTCGAATTTTGTCAGGAAAATCCTGTCTCGACTCGTCTCGTGCGCATCCCTAAATTAGATTTCTTTGCTTTCGGCATATATGGCCATTTACCTCGTCACGCATGAGGGATGGCGTCCCTCGGCGAGAACACTATCTGAGGAAAGGGAAGGAAGAAAACGCCTGGGACCTGTATATTAAGTACCATCCCAGAATTTACCTGGTATGAATGAGGAAAATCCAGGAAAACCTCAATCAGGATGGCTGGCCTGCAAAAGCTTTTACACTTTGTCGGCAAAGTGTCCCCATCGAGAATCGAACCCGGGAGGGCTCGTACCAAAGGAGAGGGCGTTAGCGACTACGCTACGCAGGACCACTGTTGGATGAGTATATGGGTTTAATTTATTCCCCTTGGGAAAAATAGTCAATCCGTACACTGCCATACAGTACCAATTGTTAGAATTACAAAACGTTTTCTGAATTTTCTCAAAAATTACGCATAAGGATTTGCTTTCACTGACATCATTTTGTTTAGCTTAATGAGATCTATCAATTGGTATAATTTTTGAACCATTTATTTTCGTTAACGCCTGGAACTAGAATTTTAGGAATGATCAAAAAAATCGATGAAAAGATTCCGATCTTGGCCAATAATTAGTTTTTGGATGGCCACAAAATTTTTGAACGGCCCCTGAATCGAGTTTTCGTTTTTTTTTTTTTTTTTTTTTTTTTACGGAATAAGCACATCATACTAAGTTAAGTGATAATTTGGGTTTGGCTACACTATACAGGGTGTTTCAAAACAACACCGACAACGTTTAGGAGGTGATTCCTGACACCAAGATTAGATGGAAAGTATAGACCAACCTAGGTGCACAAATGCTTTCTTTCGAAGTTATAACCTGCCGAAAACATGAAAAAATAAACTTTAAAGGTCAATAACTTCAAAACTATGGAACCTACCGCAGTCGGGTCAAAACTTCATTTGGGAACTAGTATGGGCCCTGTCCAAATATCCATGTTTCAGAATTCGAAGGTACTCACGCAACAATTTTGATATAAGGAGTTTGGCTACGGGCATATAATCTGAAGTACTCGCCAACTCCCTCTATAAAATTGTTGCCAACTCCCTCTTAGGAATCTGGAACATGGATTTTTGGATAGAGCACACACTAGTTCCTGAGTGAAATCTTAACCTGATTGCGGTAGTCCCATGGTTTTGGAGCTATGGATCTTTAAAGTTTATTTTCTCATGTTTTCGGCATCTTATAACTTCGAAAGGAAGCATTTGTGCACCCAGGTTGGTCTATATTTTTGCCTTATCTTGGTGTCAGGAATCACCTCCCAAATGTTGTTGGTGTTGTTTTGAAACACTCTGTATGTAGTTGTCCATATATAAGACCTACAAGAAAATTTTTCCTGAAATATATTGGATCTTTTAACCCAAAAATTAATATATGTTTAAATCCGTTTATTCTCAAAGAGCAAAATAAGATCACGTATGGCTAACCTTTATTATAGACTATCGTATTTTATTTTGAAATATATTGGGATAACGAAACTAATAAAGATGGGCAGTAGCTTTTCGGTAATTCAAGTTGTTCTAGTTTGCTCACGAACGTCACGAATCTAGAGAAAATTTTCCACCGTTTTTTGGAGAAGGAAAAGGTAGCTTTCTTCTGCTTTCAAATAAATTTTTCTCTCTCATTTAGTTTTTATGTAACTAATTGATTAGTTACTCTAGATTTTTTTTTTTTTTTTTACATTTTTTGCTTGTCAAGGAGACGTCCTTGAGAAGGTATATGTACGTATCTGCAAATGGCAACCACACCCTTGTTCTAGACCAGCAGATTCATTGCATCGCGTACGATCAACTCAGCTCTACGGAAGATAACGCTGCACTCGTAAAGGAATCGGCAACCTTGACGAGGCGAACTGGGGCGGAAATAGTAACAAGTGGGAAAAATTCTACAGAAACGGCTTTTTTTTTTTTTGTTTGTTTTGCTATCTTTCTTTGGCCTATCTGATTCGGATAATCATCTCATTTTTTTTTTTTTTTTTTTTTTTTGCTTATTCTGACAAGAGAACAGGACAGTTAAATAGTGCTATTGAAGAGTTGAAGGAAATAAATAAGGACAAGAAAAGTATAGAAAGTGGAATTTTAGAGTTTTGTTGAAAGTATCACAAACTTTGGGTTTTACTTAAAAACTAATGATGAGCTTTTTGCCTGTTACTTACATGTGTTGTAACTAAATGTAAGCAAGACCTTCCTATGAATTTCACTTAAGACCTTTTATTTTTTAAAAAATTTTTCTTTAGAGCATCTTATAGGAATCTTGAATAACTTCCTTCCCAATAAAAGATACAGATAACCGCAATAAATTTCCTCTTTCCAATTCCATAAATTAAGATTGGTTTAAAGGGACAAGTTTTGTCGATAGATGGCAGTACAATCTTCGTATCTCTTCCATGTATATTTTTACCTTTCACGAAAATTCACGATTTTTGTTACAAATTTCAACCTTCAGACTTCAAACTTTTAGAGAAGGAACTTCATAACCTATTAAAGGGAACAATCCGTGCCGATTTTTTATTTAGAATTTTCTTCATTGTTGAAACAGTTCCATTGTTAAAGGTTTGGATATCCATTTCAACAATCAAGGCTTTTCAACAATGAAGAAAATCCTAAATAAAAAATCGGCACGGATTATTGCCTTCGATAGATTATGAAGTTACTTTTCTAAAAATTTAAAGTCTGTAGGTTGAAATTTGTAACAGAAATCGTGAATTTTCGTGAAAGGTAAAAAAATACATTGAAGAGATACGAAGATTGTACTGCCATCTATCGACAAAACTTGTCCCTTTAAACCAACCTTAAATCAAACTGTGCTGCAGTCAAGTGGTGAATTCAGATGTCCGCTGGGGTACCTATATTTCAATAATTGGAGTGAAAGAAGTAGCGTATTTAGGATTTTCTTTCGGGGGGCTATAGCACAACACGTCAATAAGCACTTATAATTTTCCTTTTGGGTGCCGACAAATTTTAATGAAGTTCATTTTCCTTCCTTTAATATTTGTATAATGACACTTCCAGGTATGAGGAATGAAAACATTGAGTGAGAGTGAGGAGGGGGAAAGAATAACTGAAAGGTAAGATAATACATAAAATATCAAGAAGGAAATGCGGGGGAGGGTGCATGAAATTCGCTGGTGGGACATTTTAGAAAAGTAAGTATATAGATTCCGCGATAAGGAAAAGAAATGCAAGTTATTTAAAGGAAAAGAGCGAAATTTGAATGAAATAATCAAAAAATCAAATAATTATAAACAATAGAAGGAAAATAATTATAATTATTACACTACATTTTATTAAACAACACTCAATATTTTGTTTTTACATAATTTTTCACAACTAATTTTATAACTTTACATTTTTTATATTTAAACAGCTCCTTGTGAGCAGTGTGGTGATTAGGGCCTATATTAAGATACATACTTCCTTAGTTTTGGTGTTACTGACGACAGCTGACTTGAATCACAACTAACAACGGTCGAAAGTATGATAGGAGAAACGAAAGAAAGTAACAACTAAGAAAAAGAAACAGAAGAGAATAATAGACAAAAGAAAGAAAAGAAGAACGCAGTTCTTACATGGAATGAAATTTGACAAATACAGTATTATTTTTGAACAAAGAGCAAAAGAAAATGGGAAATCAAT
The DNA here is from genome assembly GCF_964235325.1 of Thermobia domestica. Taxonomy (NCBI): domain Eukaryota; kingdom Metazoa; phylum Arthropoda; class Insecta; order Zygentoma; family Lepismatidae; genus Thermobia; species Thermobia domestica. The sequence continues at coordinate 38,427,021 of NC_137462.1, read as the reverse complement.
GAAATTCTTACAAATGGTAGGAAGGATTATTGTTGCATGTGGAATGCGAAAAACTAACAAATTTATTTCGGAAGGGGGGGGGGGAGATTAAGCGCGATAGCCCCCTCTAAATGCGCCACTGGGTTAAAGTATTCTGCGACGAAATTCTGACAATTGCGATTATGTGAAAATCGGAAACAATTGCGATCGCTTTCCTTTGAAGGGCACTTCAAAAATACGAGTTGTAGTGACAATTGTGACCAATTTGTTAATCATCTTATATATTTGTATGTATCAAATTTAGGATTAATATTTTAATATCAAGGTTAACAACTTGCCATTTGAGTGAGTACATTATTCACATAGAGGTATATGAAGAGCTGATACATAGTTCAAGAGAATTACGACAACACAATATTTGTTGTTTGTTTCACTTATGATATTTATTGTTTGTGAATCCCTAGATATTAAATCTGGATTTTGAAGCAGCCATTATACTAGCATTAAGAGAAGTGTTTCAATTAATGCATGTGTTCTGTATTGTTTTTGTCATATGTACGAAAGAACTACAGAACTTAGGCCTCATCTGTAAATGTAATAGTGGTAATGAATGCGATTAACAATTAAAAAAAAATGTTCAGCTTTAGTTTGTTTGAAACCACAGGACGTGGATGATGGCTGGTTATTCATCCATGGTGAAGAACCTGCTAATGGGAAGTTAGAAGAATCTTGGATTATTTTCTACATCAGTGGCTGGAAAACGAAGAAACTCCAGTGGATTTACGGATTTGCTACCAGTAGAGACCAAGGACTAATAATGTCGTAGAACTCCATCTGAAATTTCAAGACTTGATTCCCTGCCTCAAATCGGAAGTATATGTGCTACTGATCAGAATGAAATTTAATCAAAAAGGGTAAGTGTGGGGGAAGAATAAGCCTACATATAAATAGATGAGAGGTCTGAGAGAATTGTTTAGAAGTATGAAGTTATTGGAGATTTTCTGAAAATGAGTGAGAGCTTCGGTCTACGTTCAAAAACTGAATTAATACACAATCTCCGGTAAAATTGACGACGCATATGATTCCTTGTTGTTCATATATGCTACTGTATATAATAACAGCACTGAATAAATGTTTAAAAAAACACTAAGTGAAAATTAACACTGATTTTAAATACAGCAAAATAGTTGCGCATCATCTCGGCTTTCCTGATATTTAGCCAGCCTCAAGCCTAGAAAAAGTGTGAGACATATCGGATCGGTATTTTATTATTAATGTTGCTATGTCTATATAATATATACAAATATTTTGACACTTTTAGTTTACCTCAATTGTCACTGGAATCATGAATTAAACAGACCATTTATACTAACCTTAAGTTTCTAGGTTAAACAGTTTGGCCTAGACATTGATCAATCAATCACAGTCAGGATTTCTTTTATATAGAGATTTAATCGGAAATTAACTTGCTTTTCATAATCAATACATTTCAAGCTGAGAACCAAAAATTTCCAATGCAACAGACAACATAAATGGTAAAGCTTGATAGTGCCATTTGATCAGATCTACCCTTCCATTCCAGAAACAGAAAAATGGTAAAGTTAATGAGCAACGCAACTGCAAAATTTACTATAGTCTGATTAAAATCGTAATGATACAAATTTACTGCTGATTCTACTAACAAGTAAGAACATGCTTTAGTTACTGATTTCTGCTTTTTCATCTTTCTTCCAAAGTGTTGATGATTGGCTAGATTCTATAAGTGTATCCACGGTTGCCATATTAAAATTTATTTGAATTAAGCGGCAAGTTGATTAAATTCCTCCACGTATATAGAATTATACACGTTTCTTACATATAGACACACAAATACTTCAGCATTGCAAATGTTTGAAGTTAGTTTAGTAGAGGAAATAACTGATTAAAATAAAATTATTTCGAGCAATAATCCATAAATTCAAGTGAACTTCACGGTCACTGTACAACGCATTAATTTTGATGTTATTATGCGTAATGTTTACATAGAAAGAGTCAACAAATAATATAAACTAAACACTTAAAGACAAGAATTTTATAATGAATTTTCCGAAGAAATATAAGCTCCATGTAAGGTGGTCCGGGTAGTAAGAACAAACTCAGCAAAAGTTACGTGCAGTCTTAATGCCCAGAAATTACATCTAGCAGGTGTTCGAATAGTAATATAAAATTCTTCTGTGGGAGCTCTTCTGTGAAATACTGCGATACCATGACACGATTGCGCGAAGCAATCAGGAGGAAACGACCAGGACTTCTCACTGAGGGCGTCATCTTCCTTCACGACAACGCACTCCCGCATAAAGCCCAGAGGACCACCACGCTGTTGAAGCAGTTTCCCTGGAACACCATTGACTACGCCTCTACAGCCCGAACTTTGCTCCAAGCGACTTTCATCTGTTCTCGTACTTGAAGGAGCACCTAGGAGGCCGTCTCTTCGCTTCAGACGAGGAAGTGAAACACTTTGTGACAACATGGCTGAACACGTAAAAAAAAAAAAAAAAAAAAAAAAAAAAAAAAAAAAAGATTTTTACCAGGAGAAAATCTTCAAACTCATCCCACAATATGATAAGTGATTTAACCGATATGGAGACTATGTCGCAAAATAACATCATGTACGTATGTGCTATATGGTGGCTGTATTGGTTGTATAAAATAATACGTATATACACATTTCACTGCAGGCTTTGTAACCTTACTTAATAAAAGGCTTTGTAACCTTTTATTGATCACTCTTCGTATAAATTTCTATCACTTCCCATTTGAGTAGAGTAATACGATAGAAACGATGTCTTCGCTGAAACTCAATATATATAGCAACTAGCTTCTTTCTTTCTTTGTATATATATATATATATATATATATATATATATATATATATATATATATATATATATATACAAAGAAAGAAAGAAGCTTGTTGCCATATATTACCGTTTTGTTCTGTGGCGATCAGCGTCGAAACTGAAAACTGTTGCTTCCTACCCATTTTGGTTTCAATAGAAAGTTACAATGCAGATGGTAAAAAAATTCTTTGAACACTGAACAGATTGTAAAAATAAAAAGGAAAGCTTCTGGATATATCTTATCATTTTCCCTCTATCAAAACAAATATTGGAACTGGAAATACAAGTAAACTGCAAACACTTCTGATTTTAGCAGAGTGTTTCAGGTAGTGATGGTATGTAATCTTGAGACGCTGAATCAATTGCGAAAAAAAAAAGCGCTATCGATATCTTTTACCGTTTTCAATCTATGACGATTAACGTTGAAACCGGAAATGGTTGATTTCTACCATTTCTGGCTTGAATAAAGGGTTAATGGTGGAGCTGGTACCTATTCCTGGGACTCTGAATCGATTCCAAAACAAAAAAGTGCTTATCGATATATGTTACAGTTTTTGAACTAAGGTAATCAATATTGAAACCGGAGCTACTAAGAAATTTAAAATACCTCCAGTTTTTGCTGTGGTTACGGTGTATTTTTCTGAGACGCTATATTGTTTCCAAAAAGCAGCTTTTCACTATCTGTTATTGTTCTATGACAATCAACGTTGAAACCGAAAACGGTTAAATTCTATCACTTCCAGTTTGAATAGAGAGTTAGCGATGGACATGGTTACTTATTCTTGGGACGCTGTCTGTATCGTTATTGAAACTGGAGTTACTAGTAAATTTTAACCATTTCCAATGTTAGTAGAGTGTTGCAGTTAGTGATGACATCCTATGTTGAGAAGCTGAATCGATTGAAAAAAAAATGTAGCTATATACTACCATTTTTATTTTATGGCAATGACCATTGACAACCGGAAATTGATGACTTCTACAACTTCCGATTTGAAAAATGAAAATGAAATGAAATCTTTAAGTTTTACGTCCCACGGTTATGCCAAAGGAGACGGTGATGATAAGAAATGAATGAAATAATGGAATGAAGAAAGTGGGAGGAAACGGGACAACCCAAAAATGAAATGAAATCTTTGAGTTTTACGTCCCACGGTTATGCCGGTTAGGCTAAAGGAGACGGTGATGATGAGTAATGAATGAAATGGTGGAATGAAGAAAGTGGGAGGAAACGGGAGAACCCCGAGAAAACCCACGCACACGGTGTTTGTCCACCACAAAGTTCACTTGGCGGGGGCTGGGATCGAACCCGGGACCCCAAGCACCAGAGGTGAACGCTCTACCACTGAGCCACCGCGGCTCCACGGGACAACCCACGAGCACGGTGTTTGTCCACCACAAAGTCCACATGGCGCGAGCTGGGATCGAACCAGGGATCCCAAACACCGGAGGTGAACGCTCTACCACTGACCTACCGTGCCCCCCGTACTTCCGATTTGAATAGACAGTTAATGGAGGAAATTGAATATGTTCTTAGGATCCTGAATCGATTGCACAAATCGCTTTTCCATATCACTTAACCGTTTTTGCTCTGATATCTGTCGACAGGACGAATGGATGGACAGGTAGTTCAGTAAGACTTCCAACACTTATGTATAGCGTAGCTTGGAAGACTAAAAAAAATTAACGCGCCTAGTATGGAAAGCCACCAAATCCATTTACTTATTTATTAAGAAAATTGAGTTATATATCGCTTGTTTTTATGTTTTATCGAAAGGAATTCCATGGAAACACAATTTTGTTTAAAAGTTAATACTTCATACTAAAAAACCAGTTCAAATATGGGACTTTGTACGCATGTATATGGAGCTTCACGAGATTACTCAGAATTAAGCGAAATGGATGTTTCGGATTTGGATACTAGGCGCCTCAAATGATGAAAGGGTTGATTAGCTATGTTGAAAATATAGTTCTGTACAGATTTGCTGTAAAAATCAATGAGGAACAGTTACTACCCGCAATGGACAAACTGGTAAACAAGATGTTACGTATATTTCCAAATAACATACTCTGAAAATTCATGTTGAAAAATTTGCATAAAATGCTAAAAATAATCCAGTTAGAAACGCCATGTTTTCGCAGTAAAAATTCCAACCAAAATCATTACAATATACAATATACATTTTGCATTGCTGGCAAATAATACTGCAATATTTTCATTAAGATCGACTGCAGCTATTTTTATTAAGGACATGTAACTACAGCATTTTATTCATTTATTTTTCCTTTTTTTGAAAAAAGATGCGTTAACAACCCGTGTCCAAATTGTAGCCTCTGTTCGTCTGTAGGAACATGTGTGATAAACTTGTTCCATTGGCCTTCAATTTCTGTTCAATATAATAAAAGGGAACCAAACCGTGTTAAGAAGGAAGGTTGTATTCAAGAGTAATTTTGATGCCTTTGTCGGTAAACTCTGATATATTATTTAAGGGTGTATATTAAACACTAACATTTCATTTCTTTCCTCAATTTTTGTGTTAAAATTATATTTTACAACATTATAAGATTAGTTTAGGGAGTGGAAATGTATCCATCAAAAACTCCTTCTTACTTCCACTAATAAACCCATTTTGGGAACGCCTAGCAATTTTAGCTTTTCTCATATTTTACCATGTTTGTTCGTTGACCTAAATCACCATTATTTAAGTTGTAGCTGTTGGAGGGACTATTTTTTGTTTTCTTTGCCAGCTGCTCAAGGGTGTTTGTTTTATGCTGATACCTAAACTAGTTTAGGGTATTTGTACGACAGATATGCTTTCCTAAATTCATATTTAAAATAAGTAAAGTTAAGAGTCTTCATCCCGGCGAAATTAAAATACCGCTAATTTTACAGTAATTATGTGATATCTTCAAATAGATAAAAGATAATCGAAATGTGGAACAAGAGCGCCCTAGACAATATTATTTTACATGAGAAACCGTTATCACGACTCACTTATCTAATTTCGATTTCGAGCTATTTTGAAAATCGGCATTTATTTTCGCGTTTCTAAACGGCTGAAAACGGAAAGCTACTAGGTGACTTGTGGTAACGGTACCTCATGCAAAATAATATTGTCTAGGGCGCTCTTGTTCCATATTTCAATTATCTTTTATCTATTTGAAGATATCACATAATTACTGTAAAATTAGCGGTATTTTAATTTCGCCGGGATGAAGACTTTAAAAAAATCACTTGGCGCAACGGAACGATTTGTGGACCAGAGCCGCTCTACGTCATCTGTTAGTGATTGGTGGAACTACGTACGACTTAGCGAGGAACGCGTTGTCACTGCGTCGCGTCGCCCTATCGCTAACCGGCGCAACGGGAGCTTTCGAGACCTAATAGCCTCATTTATTCACGTGACTTCCCAGTTTGCCTCACCACGCTGGGTGGACTCCGACAATTGGGGAAGCACCGGCCGGAAATCGAACCCAGGACCACGTGGGCGTGAGTCCAACGCTCAAACCACTTTAAAATAAGTTTGCATTTGAAAACAATCTGCGATGTCTTTAGTATTTAGATTAATGTTATAAAAATTCGCTGCTTCCAATCTCTTCTTCGTTTAAGTTTAATAGGGTTCCTTTCCTTCTTCTTCGTTGCTGATTGAAGTTTTTTCTTCGATTTTTTTTTCAAATCTTTTGTCCTCCCCATGCTCCAAAACACTCGTCCTATGTTTCCTGAATCTCTTCTTCACTTGCTTCAAATACAGTATATTGTTTGTCGCTTTCCCCGTCTTTCCGTTTGCTCTCTAAAAACTCTCACTCTTTGCTTCTTCGACTCTCTTTTCTATACTTCTTCCAAGACTTTTATGTTGGCTATTTTCCAAATCTTTTGTTCTCCGTTTACTTCAAACTCTCGTTCTGCCAAAGAGGACACATAACTTGCAGATAGAACTGTTTCGTTTTCCACACTCAGAAATATGTAGTGCCTGCTATTATAGACTTGGAACAACAAGATGAAAAAAGAGAACAAGGTAAGGAAGAAGTTAAATGGTTTTGCGTAAGATCTAGATTCGCAATTCCTTTTCAATTTACGAAGTTCGCCCTATTGATCTCTGTAGATATGACAGACAAGTTTTAGCATCTAAAGTCCGGCTCAAACCTCCTGACGTTTAAGGCGTGTCCTCCTTTTCACAATAACCAATGCAAATTGGGCGACGTTCCTGGATTAGAAGAAAGCAAGTTCAAAGGTACGTCCTTCTCATATATGCCACTATAGCGTTAATAAATTTGTAAGAATGAATTTGTTTTTCAATATCTTAATTTCTCGTGTTAATGTTTCACGTTATGCCTGTACACGAAACGAAGCGAAATCCGACAACGTCGCACCTACACACCATCGACTTTCGACAAACGTCAAGAGGTTTGAGCCGGACTTTACAAAGACATGTAATCTCCAAGTACAAACGGGCTTACATTTAACAACTTAGAGATGCTTAATGTTGTCAAGCACTACAACTTTTATGTTCTTCCCTTCCTGTGGTGACAACTAATATTATATTGCTTCTATTGTTGTGCTGGAAGCTAGAATAACAAAATAAATTAATTAAAATGAAATACGGCTATTTTGTTTAAAATAAATCGAACGAACTTTTAGGAAGTACAGTAGCACTAAAAAGAAGAGAAAAGGGAGAATCGGGGCAGATTAATGGCATAAAAGTCCCAAAAAGGGAAATGATGTGCTGGGAAAATATCTTTATTTCCATCTGGAGATAACATTTGACACATCAGACACCTTCCGAGAGCCCTATTTTGCTCTGATAAATAACGCGAGCACCTAAAAATTCTAACATTAACACTTCCCAAGTGTAACACTCAGATTTTGATAAAATTTGGCAGGTAGATAGTGCATATGAAATAAACGAATACGTGTTTTATATTTTCCGCGAAAAAGAAGTTTTAGGGGCCAAAAGCCTCCCCACCCAAAATGTTCAAAGTTGACGCCGAAAGGCAAGAAAAAGTGGAAGAAATGAATGAAACTGTGCACAGATATTGTAGACGTAAAATGAGGATATCATATATTTCATATTTTCCTTACAAAAAAAAAAAAAAAAAAAAAAAAAAGGCGGGACACGGAGCCCTCGAAACTTTTGATCACGAAATATCAAAAATGCTAATAACGGTATGTCATAAGTCCCTAAAGTACATGAAGAATTATAATGAAACTTTGTGTAGTGACAATACGCAAGAAATAAGCGAATACGGATTTTTTTTTTAATTTAATGCGGAAAAACGGTTTTAGGGGGCAAAATCCCCATCCAATTTTTGAGAGTCGACACTTGAAAGGCAAGAAGAAGTAAATCGAAGTGAATGAAGTTGTGCACAGATATTGTAAGCGTAAAATGAGAGAATACATGTTTCGTATTTTCCTGGGGGGGGGGGGGATGGGTGAACCGAAGCGTTGAGTGGCGGAAGAAGTAGACCGAAGCGAATGAAATTGTGTGTAGATATTGAATATATAAAATAAGGCTTTCCGAGTTTCACAAGTGTCCCCATACGATTTCTTCAAATATTTCACATCAACAGTAAGCACAAACAGTATAGCGTATTTTATAGTATTTCGGGAGGCGCCTTTAACCCTTACAATGGTTTTCCACATGAACAAAAATATCTGTCGATTTATTTCATGATTACTGTTGATGTGCCAGATTTAAAGCAAATTGGATGGAGACACATGGAAAATACGAAAGGCCTTATTTTACATATACAATATCTACACACAATTTTATTTGCTTCGGTCCACTCCTTCCTGCACTACTACGGACATAAGTAGTTTTTTCGGAGGGGGCCTTGGCCCCAACACTGTTTTTCTGCACAAAATAAAAACACATGTTCGTTTATTTTTTGCGAATTGTTCCTACATAAAGTTTAGTTGCAATTCTCCATATCCCTTCTGACGTATACTTATTTGCACTTTTGATATTTCGTAATCAACGGTTTAGATGGTCTGTGCCCCACCCAACCGTTTTTTTTAAAGGAAAATACGAAACACGTATTCCCTCATTTTATGTCTACAATACCTGTGCACAATTTCATTCACTTCGGTCCACTTCTTCTTGCCTTTCAGGCATCAACTTTGAAAATTTTGGGTAGGGGGCTCTTGCCCCTTAAAACCGTTTTTCCGCACAAAGAAAAAAAGCACGTATTCGTTCATTTCATGTGTAGTATATACCCGCTAAATTTTATCAAAATCTGAGTGTTACACTGGGGAGTGTTACATGTAAGTTATGAATAACAGGTGTTCTACTGCTTCTATGTAAAGAATGTGGAAATGTTTTTATTTTTAAATATAATATGCTCACAAAGACAGTAATTCATGAACGAAACATAGGTTACAAGTCTGTATCCAAATAATTAACATATTTAAAAAAAGAAGTATCTGAATGAAAGTTCACAGAAAAAAATAGTTTTTAATAAAATTTTTATTTTTATTTTTATTTAGAAAATTTCATATTTTGTGAAATAGATCTCATATACATATAATTAATTATTCAGTTTCGATATACCAGTATTACCGGTAATTCAGTGGGTATTTTCACATATCCAGGATTAATATCAACGGACAAAAACCATATTCACGAAGAAATTAAATGTCGACTAAAAGCAGGGAATTTGTGTTATTATTCAGTTCAAAATCTCTTGTCGTCGCGAATTCTGTCGAGGCAAATGAAGCTTAAATTACATAAAACGATAATCATGCCTGTTGTTCTATATGGTTGCGAAACATGGTCGCTTACTTTGAGGGAAGAATGTAAACTGAAAGTATTTGAGAACAAGATCCTGAAACGAATATTCAGACCCAAGAGGAACGGGAACGGGAACGGGGAATGGTGGAAACTTCATAACGAGGAACTACAGAGTAATCAAATCTAGGAGGCTCAGGTGGGCAGGTCATGTAGCCAGGATGGAAGAAAGTAGGAACGCTCTCAAAGTCTTAAGTGGAAGACAAATTGGAAAATGACCATTAGGAAGGCCTAGACGCAGATGAGAGAACAATATTAGATGGATCTCTCAGAAATAGGAATACAAAGTAGAAACTGGATCCTGTAGGCTAAGGATAGAAGTTAGTGGAGAGCTTTTGTGAATCCCGCATTGAACCTTCGGGGTTCCATAGGCCATAGAGTTAGTTAGTTAGTTTAGTATATTACCGGTAAGTCTTGATATTAGAAAAAAAATATAGGGCTTCACTTAAAATTGCAATTGTTCCTGATTTGGAATTTCGTACAAAGAGATAATCTCCTCATCCCTCTAGAGAACACTTCTTGTGATAAATTATACGATAAATATTAGTGCAAATCTACGTAACACCGTGAAGTAAGTATGAATTCTCCGAAACGCACGTTCACGAATTCGTTAAATATTTTGTGCAAACTGTGTAGGTTGTTCTTGCTGCATATTCAAATCTCCATGTTGGTACATGTACGATGCAAGTGAATAATTGACATTTTTATTAGAAATATAATCTAATCTACAGTGTCAGAAATAAACGAATACACCCACACCCACCTTTTCTGAGAGCCTATAAATTTTAATAGAAGCCAACCAGGGAGACAGATTCATGCAAGTATATTTACATAGTATTAACAGGAATATCCTTCTGCTTCTTGGAGCCAACAGTAAATAATAATTATAATAAAAATTGAAATAATTGGAATTAACTTTAAAATATTTTCTGAAGCAAATATATGTAATTTGATGCTTTGTGAGAAATGATGTTTAAGTCTCTTGAAGTGATAAACCAGAATCATGGTTTTTAACTAGCCAACGAGTTCTGGGCGTTGCTTATCTTTCTAATGTGGACACTAACTCAGTGTGGGCAGAACACGGTGCCAATATTATTCTAAGTCTTTGAAACTAAACTTCTCTTTACGTCTACAGACAACTGGAACATAAAATGACTGTGGAATATCCATCAATTGTGGTTTCTTTCCTTCACTGTGGTCTCCTGGGATAGGATTAAGTTTGTTAAAGAGTAGACAAAACAAAAGACATTTATGTTCAGGCTGAGTCAAAAATATGGCTACATATTTGGTCGCATCGTGTGGTGACACTATTACGTCTACAAGAAGTGAGCTAGAACTGTTAGAGGGCCGATTATTCAAATTAAAGAACAATACATAAAAAATTACCAACCAGACTCTTTTTTTTTTTTTTGCCTGAAGCTGTTTGTTGTTTACGTCCGAGCATATAATAGTATATTTATAGTGTATCCTATATTGATATTTACATATCAACATATCAAAATATTTATACATCATATTGAAAAAAATGATTTTTAAGATATACAACAATATTGTATATCTGACATCTGTGAATTACTTCCATTTCTAATTGTAGCTATTTTGGGCAACGGTGCTTATAAGTGCACAATCTGTTGTGAAGAATAAGAAGAAAAAGGTAGAATATATATGGGGATAGATGAAATAATCATGTAATGAGAGTTGCTGTAACAAGATATAGTTATTTCCTTTTAACGGTAAGTTAAAAATAGTCTGAAACGTTACAATTATTACGCCCAATTTCTCCTTTTCGTAAGAAAATCTAATGGAAAAGCGGGTTGAGGATGATCATGATTTCATTCCAGAAAACCAATAGTAGATCAACAATATTTCCTCCACACAATCAATTTCAATTACCTAATCAGTATAATAAATTGTCAAATTCACACTATCTATGGCTGAATTTATTAATTTTTTGACCTTAGTATACGAGCAATTTCTTTCTTAAATCCCAAACTGACAATCTTTCCAATTTTTGCGTTGAAGCAATAGGCCATTTTGCAGGCATGACATGTTAATTAATTCAATGCTAAATAAAATCATTTACAACTATAAAAATTAGTTTTTCAATTGAATCCGAATTAAGAAAACTTTCTTAATGTACTAATTGTTATATACAATAATCAATACATTTGATACCCTTTGTTCCCTTAGTGTCAAGTGACAAAATTTTTTATCGGCATGACTTAAGTCACGAGCCGCCTCTGCAAATAATTATAATTACCTCATACTGTGCTTGATAATCTCTCTACTTATTGTGTGGAGTTTTGTGAGGGGAAATACGAAATCTGAAAATCTATATGATTTCAAATTTTCAACTTCTTGTTCTAAAAATCCCAACGTAGTGTCCTTATTTCGTATATCTAATGAGAATACGTTCTATACCATTCAATACTGTATTAGTCTTGTTTTTTTTTTAAATCCTGGCTGCTCATTTTCCACATGGTGACACAAACGTCTATTGGAGGACACGGTGGATCAGTGGTAGAGTGCTTATCTCTAGTGTGTAAGGTCCCTGGTTCAATCCCCAGCTAAGCAAGTGTATGGTGGACAACACCGTGTCCATAGATTTTTATGGTGTACTCACTTTCACGTTCCCTCAATTTTTCCATCATCATTCACTTGCTTTAATCTTCTTCTTTAGCAAAAGGCAAGGGCGCCCATATTGTGGTTTCCAAGGGGGGGGGGCAAGTATACGCGTCATTTCAAATATAGGCTCAAATTTTGCTGTAACTAATGTAAAAATTCAATTGGGTCTTCGATATTCCGAAGTACAATTTCCTCTAGAAGGGCGATCGCCCCACTTTGCCCCTGATGGGCGCCCTTGGCATAATTGTGGAACGTTAAACTGAAAGATTTCGTTGCATTTTATTTACAAACATGTACATATATCATCTTGGACTTTTTAAGATCTATAAGTCAAAATATTAAATTGTCTTATGTTTGGTTCGTACATTGAATAACATGTCCACTAGTCCCATACCTGTTTCATGTCATTCAGACTCGAAGTAGAAACTTGAAGAATAATGGAAATATCCAAGTGATTTCAATGGGATTTGCCTGACATGGGATAATATTTGAATGTCTAAAAGTCGTCCTATGAATATCTCACAAAAAGCCCAAAAATATCCCACAGAAAGTCCCGTTTTTGAGCCATAAAGAACATGTTGATTTTCACTAGGTGCCAATGGGACATCTAGGTATCTCAAGTGTCACGTCTCTCTTAGGGGTGCCCATGATTTTTCTGGAGGGAGGTATTTTCATTGTAAACAGCACACAACTGAACTTTGATTGAAGCTTTTAAGAACGCTAAATTGAATTAAATCTAGTCTAAAAGGCAAGTTATATTGAATTTGTGAAAGCCGGCTCCGGTTTTCTCTACTATTTTTTGTGGGGACTGTGCACTTGGTGCGTTGCTGATCTGTGCTGCATAGACTACAGTGACCGCGACGACTCGTGAAGCCTGGACTCTATACTAATCATAAAAGTGCTTTGCCTCACGTGTGATAGATCGGGAGAATTCGGTGCGATTGATGGAGCTGAATTCCGAACGCACAATTGAATACATGTGAAACAACATTAGTGCACCAACAATATTGTCAAACTTAGAACACACGACGAACAAGCGACAAAAAAGCACTTTGACAACTTTAACACGAACATTAACTTTTATTCGAATTAAACGATAAGAACAATAATAGCAAAAATAAAAGAACTACAACAAAACGACAGCAAATCAACAAAACGAAAGTTAGAGTCAATCCGAAGACATTGTGCCCTCGTGAGATGTTCTCTGTATAGCGTAAGAGACAACACTGACACAATTTCATGGTTGGGGGTGGATGACCGGGACACACTCTTGTGTCCTATTGGATGCTGAAATTTGTAGATCTAGGTCAAGCTTCACGACTCTGTGCGATCACTATAGATTGTGAAAAAAAAAAAACAGGTGATTGTCTACATTTTTAAAACAGGACTCTACGTATCTTTTATTATTGGATGGTCATTGGTAGGCGAGGGGTGCTTTATTAAGTAACCTTTACACTTGGATCCTGTGTGCCGCTTGCGTGACCTGAAGCTACTAGCTTTACATTGTCTTAAATGTACGCCTTCACACATGTGCTTCTGTGCATGTGTGCCTTGGCTCTGAGCTACTATGAAGATCACCCCACCAGTTAGCAGCTGGCGGGAAAGAAAATAACACTCAGTCTTATGAGAGCCCTTCACAAGTCAGCGTGAAGTGAACTCAGTTGGAATGAAGAAAGTGTATAAATACAAATATTTGATGTTGAAAATGTTCTCATTTTGATGATACTCTGATGAAATTCACATTTCATACTATTATACAATTTCTCAAACGAAGATAGAGACATCTTGAAGTAATTGAAAAAAATCATGTCTCAGTTTAGGAAACAGATTCTAAAAATAACAATTCTTTCACTTGATTGATTTATAGGATGAATCCACATTGTTCTATATCATCTTTTATTTTTTCTTACAATTTATCGCCTAGATTAAAGCTGCGGCTTCTTCTGACTTTAGCATAGCTGCCTGGGGCTGCGGTGGCTCAGTGGTTGAGCGTTCACCTCTGGTACATGGAGTCCTTGGTTCCATTTCAGTTCGCGCCAAGTGAACTTTGTGGTGGACAAACCCCGTGTGCTTGGGTTTTCTCGGATTCTCCCGTTTCATCCCACTTTCTTCATTTCACCATTTCATTCATTTCTCATCATAACCGTTTCCTTTAGCCTAGCCGGCATAAACGTGGGACGTAAAACTTAAATATTTCATTTCATTTTATTTTCTAGCATGGCTGCCATTTTGGTAGCACGATCTTTTGAACGGTTCGAAGATATTGAAGGATTAAATACTTATTCAATCCTTGACATTACAGGTTCACATGGGCGGCTCGCAAGATCCTAGTGTGAAAGCCGCCTAACAATCTGGAAAGTGAAAATTATAGTCACTACTGTATGAAAATACCTTATAACACACACATACAATTCAAAATAGAAGAGGAAAGGGAATGAGCAGTAAAAATATGCTGCTTCTAACAAGTTCTACTCTAGACGTGTACCTATGAGACCTGTTGGTAAATTGGGGACTGACTATATGATCTTTTTGTTACCTTATAACACACTATATGGGTTGGACGCGCCATGGGAAAATGTGACTTACGAAACATCAATTTTTCACTCCCTATTGTTGCAACGCCCAACTACATATAAAAGCAAACATACATATATACTCTCGTTTTCTGAGAAAAAAAAACGAAATGAAAAATGGCGTCCTCCGCAAGTCCCCTACGCCAATCGCTTGTCAGAAGTTCCCGTTATCACCCACTCCTACCCACACCGTTTATTTAGTTGTTCATCTACCTATGTCGCCTCCGTAAACTTTCACTACTCAAAAAAACGGATCGAAGAAGAGCAACGGTTAAAAGGAAACAAAACAGTACTAACAATGAAAATAATAATGATAATAACAATAAATGTACCCTATCAGGTTCCTCCGTTGTTCTTTGAGACTTCTTGAATATTCTTTTTTTTCTTTCCCATCCGTTTGTTTGAAAATTGCATTTTGTATGTCTTCTTTTGCCCCCCTTTATTTGCTTATTCAGTCTGTTAATTAAAGGAAGACAGTCACGGGAATAGGACATCACAAGATAAACATTGACTGACAACATAACACTTCTTTCAACTTTGTATGCAAAAGTTCCGTTAGATGCATTAGAAACCTAATAAGAAATTTCTTCGGTTGTCATTGTCCGTAACTTCACACTTCAAACAATGCTAACTGACACAACAAATGAAAGATAATCACACAGCACAACGCAAACCTCTCAACAATAACTGATGGGTCATTTCTGAAGAGGGTTTCCGCATTTTGACAAGATGCAGATTCTTTTTGCACGTTTTTCTTTTCAGTTAATAATAAATGAGAAAAAAAGTTTCGTTGAACTGTTCTTATACTGATTCTCCTGGTAAATCTATATCGATGTTTATAGATTTTCCACATTTCTTGATTTTTTTTTTTCCAGGTGCAACCCCTGGCGTCTTACGGTACATCCCGAAGCTATTATCGCCTCCGGATCGGGAGACCCGGCTTCGATTCCCACATTAAGAAATTCAGGCACTTAACCAGAAATTTGTGTTGGAGGGGGCCCGAAGTTTGGACGTTTCCCTAGTCTATTAGTTACTACCTCTATGTAGTATTGTACTGGTGTTGTTCTACATCTGATAAAACGATAAGCAATTTTAAAGTACTACCACATATATCCTCAGAAAAAAAATAAGAAAACCACCGGTACATTTGTTTTTATAAGATAGAAAGACTACAGATGTAATGTTTAAGGTACATCAATCATTTCTCTCCTAGAGCCAGAAGTAGATCTAGTCCGGGTCCAGGGGCGCCTAGGCCCCCGAGTTTTTTGAGTGACAAATTAATTGAAGCCATTATTTATATATATTTTTGAAAGTTTATATTAAACTCACGATATACCTATCATAGTCTGGGTTCAGGGTTGGCCCGCCCAGTTTTTACCTTCTAGATCTGCCTTTAGAGCAACCATAATTCTCTTAAGTAAATGTAGGAATATCTGTGAAGTAATGAAGTTTTGGGGGGTCTGAATCCGTTGGCCCCTATCTCATATAGCCTCCGTACTAAAAGAGACACTAAACTCCAACCAACACCACAAACAACCGAAAATATCACCCTCTACGGCGACTCGCATTAGTAACTACCGATTCTCTAAAACAGTGTTTCCCAACCTCTGGTCCCCGCATAATAAATAGTCCTCTAGGCTTGCCTTTGAAGTATTCTTGGATTAAATATTAGTAACAAAGAGAGAGAGGAGTAACAATGTTCAGTGAATTGCGCATCATTTAATTTGATTGGGAATCTCAAGCAAAGTTTGGATCCAAAAAAATACTTTTCTTTAGTTTAACGTCCCACGATTATGTACTGAAGCTAAGGGAGACGGCGATATTTATCATGAAAGAAGTGATGGAATGAAGGAAGTAAGAGGAAACAGAACCTTTACAAAAGCCATATATTTCGATCGTATCTCGACGAGGACGGTGGATTAGTTGAAGATTAAGAAACTATATATATATATATATAAACGGTAGTAAAGCCATCAGTCACAAGGCCCCAGGAGAAGATGGAAGTGGCGGAAACGAGAATGTTAAGATGATCTGTAGTGTGACAAGGAAGGATACAATAAGTAACGATTATAAAAGGGGCACTCTTAAAATGGGCCCCTTGAGTACAAAATTTCAAGAATGGAGGCTGAGATGGCTGGGACATGTAGAACTAAGAAAGGATGACTATATTGTAAAGAAGATTGAACAGCCATAGGTAAAAGATTAAAAAGAAGAGCAAAAATGAAATGGAAGGACAAGATGTAAGATGATATACTTAAAAATGTCTGTGATTCTGTTGGTTGTTTATTTCTGAACTTAAGTTTGATAACAAAATGTTATTTAATAACACAGGTTTTCTAGATAGTATTTGAATTATTTATTCATTTATTAATGTTTGAAATAAATAAATACGAGGACTGTGCAGAAAGTACTAGATGTTTTGGTTTATCGAGGCAGCGGGCGGGGCTAGAGTTGCCATCTTGGTGTCACACTCAGTACTCATCCAGCTGTGGTAGCGTGAGGACTGTGACGTTCTTACTGTACTATCTGCGAGCTGCAATAGAAGATTTGTGATTTGTGTTCTTTGATTAGGTTTTTGTTGGCAAAACCCTGAGAAAGTTAAGGCGCACGATTCAAAACAAGCGACAAGGAAAACTTAGCGCGAAGGTCTTGTTTTCTCACGACAACGCACGTCCACATATGGCCAAACGTGCCCGATAGCTCATGGTTTTGATGAGAGGTGTTCGGTCACCCACCATACAGCCCGGATTTTGGGCGGAGCTACTAGCACCTCTTCCTAGCGATGAAGCCATTGCTCGCTATGCTTTGATACTACTATGCTTTGATACAGTACACAATGCTTTGATACTGACGCCGAAATGCATGCCGGTGTAAGCCAATGGTTGAAATCGCAGGCGACAGTGTTGAAAAACTTGTGTCACGGTAAGATAAGTGCCTTAATTTGCACGGCGATTATGTAGAACAATAGCTTAAGAGTGTACCTTTCAAATGTACACAATATAATTTAGTTTGTTCATCCTGTTACTTTTTTCTCAAAACGTCTCTTACTTTCTTTGCCGCCCTCATTACTAGAAATATGTTAAGCACCTATGGTTTTGTATTTTTTATTTACAAAATTAAGTTTTATACCTAAATATTATTTAGTAAAACAAGTTTTCTAGACAGAAGCTAAATTATTTATTCATTTATTTATGTTCCAAATTACTGAATAAATAAATTAAAAATAGTTTAAGTACTAATCAATGTCAAGTTGCCTCTCTTTTAAGAAGATAACGAGGCAAAATATAATATTCTACGGTATTCCGATTTCGGAGTTTGGGTGAAATAAATAATATTAATAGAAACTTTCTTACATAGCCCACATAAATAGCAAATCATTCCTCAAATTGAAAATATTCATATCAGCTCTGGACATTTGATTTGGAAACTTACTTCTTGAATGATATGTTACTTCTTTCAGAAAATATAAATACTATTAACCCTTGAATTATATTTTTATGCCACAGAAATAGTTATTAACTCGAGAAATATCGAATATAAAACTAAAACTTATATTTTAACTCATTTTTGGCCTATTTTGTTTTAAAATTTAACTAATAAACTTGTAATTAACTGTAGTTTTGAAGCACTAAAAAGTAATTTAGAGAACCCAGAATTAGTCGCTAAATGCAGAGTATTGCTTTCAATTACTAACTACTGACGGTGCATTACCGATGCCATTCCTTATGTTTTTTTCTGCTTCACTTTCTTTAATTGTATTCTTCCTATTGTTGTCTGATTCACTTTCCAAATTGTTTATAGTAACTTCTTGTGATCACTTTCCTCATTGAAACTACTTTATTAATATTACTTAGAGCTAAAAGATTTACTGAGTCATCGCCCTTCAACATTTTTCCTCAGTCGTTCGTTGAAATAGACGTGAAAGTAATGTGTTAAGTTTCCTTTCAACCAGGAGATAAAGAGCGCCAAAGTTACGGTTACACCGCAGGCACTTTTGTCAGCCCTCGTGGAAACAAGTAGGCTGAGATAAGACATCACAGTGTAAACGATGATAAATTACAGTGTCAGGAGTGTTCTGACACAGGAATAAACGAGAAAATTGAACATATCGGTCAAGAGCGCCGATCCTGGGTGGCCCGAGGCCCCAAAGCTCATATAGGCCCCCCTATTATATTTATGAATATACAATATTTGGCATAATTTGAATGCAATTTGCCTTAAAATCATATATAATCAATTCTGCATCTGAATGCCCCCCAAATTTACAGAGAAATCGGCGCCCTTGGTATCGGCTCACAGCCGACATAATAGCGCAAAAGATTAGAGAATTCATAGCTAATGCATTCTTGGCTTATCTTGGCATATGTGGCAATCAGCTAAGCAACAAAGTAAGGTGGGTAACATATAGCGAAGGGGTTAATAGGATCTTCGTAGACAGATTTCGCCAAATGGTTTAATATTGATTATGATTGTTTGTCAGAGGTTTTCAACGACTGTGTCACGTTGTTGAATAGGAAGTCGTGAAATTTTAGAATTTAAAAGTCATGGAATATTTAATAATTAGTTAAAATCAATTTTTAGACAAATTCTACCAGTCAACACCCCCAGCGACACCAACAATTGAGGAGTGTATTTCCAAAACATGCTAAATCCAAAAATGTCCGATTTTGAATTGAATATGGAAAAGTATACTATGGAACCTCTTACGTTAAGTTTTGTAACTTATTTATTTATTTTTGTCAAAACACATTATTTTCTGTGGTAAATTCTATTTGAAATATCACTTTAGTATCAAAACATACTAACTACGAAAATAATTTATTTCCTAGATGTGCTAGATCCAATTTCATATAAAATGCTAAATCCCATGTTTTGTAATATTTATGTTATCCAGTTTGTAGCAAAAGATGCAAAATCCTCTGTTCGTCGATGTGCTATTGGCAACTGCGTCCAAATCGAAGGAGAAAGTAACGTTTTTCATCATTATTACTACAATTTGCACGATTGGTAACACTGAACTAAAGACAGACAGACAACAGTGCTCAGTTATGTTAGAAATATCAGTTATACTAATCAGTTTCATATGCGCTCAGTGTAATGCAAACCACGCAGCGGTTCTGGCTGTGTAACCACAGGATGTGGTTGAGCTGTACAGTTTATATATATATATATATATATATATATATATATATATATATATATATATATATATATATATATATATATATATATATATATATATATATATATATATATATATATATCTTGCAATGGAACAAGAACTACCCAATGTTATTGATGTTGATGCGCTTCTGTCAGAAGAAAAGGTTACAGTTCGAATGGTACTTTCCGATGCGTTGTCATTCTTATATGCCCGCTGATAGGGCATAAGGGAAAGTTGAAAAAACGCTTAAGAAGAATTGATAAAGTAGTGCAGCCCGTAGAATATGATAAAGTTTTATCAAAAATTGGTACATTTCATATTGTTGGGAAAACTGTAATATTACAACAATGTGAAGATTGTGCATATGGAGTTCTGAAGAATACCAAGGGCTTCAACATCACAAATGTAAAAGTACTGTCGTTCAAAGATCCATTACAGAATGTAATTAGCTTCAAACTCTTGGATTCTATCGCAAGTACTAAACATAGAATTCTGAAACAGATCTATATGAAATCATCTCTTGATTTGAAACGAGTTAGAAGTAGCACACATGCAAGTGAAGACAAAGTTAGGGATGTAAAGGATTTGTTACAAGAAATGAGTCTCGCGCTGGACACAACAGACTACTACAAGGACCCGAAGGCTGATAATGTTAATTTGTATATTGAAGAGGATTAGCGTGTAGAAGTGCGGAAATTGATGTTTATTAAACACCTGAAAGAATTTATTATATTACCAAACCTGTTTTAGATTATTATGTTACGGAGTGTTCACGTAAAGGAAGTTTTCTTAATAATTCTCATTTAAATGATATACGTTAATATGAAGAACTTAAATAATCTTGTTAGCGTGGGAGACCCGGGTTCGATTCCCGGCGGAAGCTCATGTGGTTCGGATTCCAAGTTAATCAGTAGGTCCTGTCTCGTGTAGCCCCGTTGCTGAAGCGGACGTTAAATTGAAAACCAACTCAATTCAAATAATCTTGTTACCACACCAGAAAGAAAAATGCTAACCATATTAAACAACAAAATTTCCTTTGTTTTGGTGTGGATTCTATACATTTTGTAATTTTGTTTCAAGAATTAAAGTCTTCGTAAACTCATGGTTCTATATTTCGCCTCCTTAGTGTCAAAATATTCTAAATCTCCAAATATGGTTTCCAAAACATGCTAAACGCCATGTTTGTTACCAAAACATGCTATGCACCAACTAAACCGTTTAATTATCCTAACTTTTAGATCTTTGATAGGTTCAAAATATTCCCAGCATAATTCTTTTTCTAGAGTCTATAAGTGTTTTTTTGAACCATTCAGACAGTGTTTCAGTGTAAAAAGATTTTTTTTGCCCTTTCTGAAAAATTGTACCAAACGGATTTAGCATGTTTTGGAAATACACTCCTCAATTCCCAAGAGTTACTATTTCAAGAGTGTTGTACAGTATGGGGCGGAATCGTGGACATTACGTAAAAGTGATGAAAATCGACTGGAAGGCTTCGAAATGTGGGTGTGGAGAAAAATGGAAAGAATTAGTTGGGTCGAGCGGAAAACGAATGAGAAGGTGTTAGAAATGGTGGGTGAGAAAAGAACACTTCCAGATATTATTAGGAAGAGGAAGAGAAACTGGTTGGGACATTGCCTAAGAAGAGATTGTATCATGAGGGACGTCCTAGAGGGTATGGTGGCGGGAAAGAGAGGGAGGGGGCAAAGGACTAAAATTAATGGATGATATTAAAACAGAAAGATCATACGCGAAGACGAAGAGGTTAGCGGAGGACCGTGGAGCATGGAAGCGTCTCAGCTGCGGCAAGTAACCTGCCAATAAAGGCAGAATACCTATGATAATGATGATGATGACTATTTCAAAGAAAATTATATCTTATACTACGATATCGTGGGCGTATTTACAGTAAAATACTAGGTATGTCGTGAGTGAAAAAAGGTTAGAAAACATTGGTTTAGGCTGCAAGAAGTATCTTGGATATTGAAAGTGGAAACATCAAACAAACTTAAAAGAGAAATAATCGGTTTCAAAAACACACTAAAAACAGAAAATAGATAGTTTTATTTTTTAAATGCGAACCGACTTCAAAATAAACACAAAACATTAAAAGCGCTAAGGAGCAGAAAAAACAATAAAGAGCTTAAAAGCAGAAAATAATTTGTTAATATATCTATACATATTTTTTTCGAAGTCATGCCAAGCCGAACATATTAACCCTTTGCGTTTCGTGTGTCATTTTCCTATGTATGTGCTGTGATATCAGGTTTTCATTTACTGTTAAAAGACCGTTATATAGGGCATGATTATTGTGTACGCGCTAAGAGACCATTCATATTACTGATTAAATATATATATATATTTGCATTATGGAATACTTGGACTGAAGAAGAAAATTTTGATGTTCTGAAGGGATTTTATGCCGCTTCAGGTTGGCAACACTGATCGGAGATCAAAGTTTTTTTCTTTACTTTTTCTTCTTTCCCATCTCGAAATACGATCACGATGTTGCCAATTGTTTATCGTCAAAAGAAACGGATGTGTGTCGTAATTGAATGCTCCCTTAGGCTACTGAGACAAAACTTTTATTTTTATTTTTTGCCAGTAAAGTGCTGTCATCTAAGGAGAAACAATAGAACTAACTTGCCTTGCATCCACTAAAAAATTTCATCACCTCCAGAATTAATAACACCTTTAATAAAGGACACATCTTCAAGAAATCCCTATGGATGTCACTGCAATGTAACGGGTTAGTGGCTCATAAAATTGCCATCGAAATAGTTTTCATTAGACATTAATTTGTTCGGCTTGGTACGACTTAAAAATTATAGATAGTAGTAATACATTATTTTCTCCTTTCAAGTGCTTTTTAAGTTTTTTACGTTTCTCATCTTTGCAGTAAGATAAAAAAATCTGATCCTGCCACAAGTAAGTGATCATGATTGGATAAATTTCCAATTGAGGTTTTTATACTAATTTGAGGGCACTGAATTCAAAGAAACTATTTTTAAATTTATGTCAATGAGGTACGGAAAAAATGACCGTATCTGCTTCTAGTTATAAGAAAAAAAAGTTGATACGATACATTTAAGTACATTTAAAATATAACATCGATTTCTTGCATTATAAGAGTTATTCACAATATCTGGAGATTAATTTTTTAAATAGTGAAGGGAGCTTCAGCTAGAGATCTTAAATATGAGATATATCCAAAATGTCTTTTAAAAAAGTGGAGTTGGTTCCCTTATCCACTGAATGCATAATTTTTCTTTATGTTATTTTTTTTCTAAATGGAATATCAAACTCTTCTTCGAATTGCATCTTTATAGCTTTTTCTTTTTCTTTCTTATTTCATAGATCTTTTTCTTATATAGATTTACAGAGAAAGTATCGTGTCATTAATATTCACTGTTTCTTCTTGCCTATTTATATTCAAAGTGCATTCGTCGTTTGCTATTTCCTGGAAAAGCTATCTTCATTTAATACGCTAGAAATATTGAATAAAGCGTCAACACCGAGCGCACACGTTCATACATTCGCACGTGCAGAGAAAGAAAGAGAGAAGGCAGTTCCATGGATTTTTTTTAAAAAAAAAAGTCTTTATATGAAAACTGCGACAGCTATTCTGTGATGAATCCCATTTTAACTGAGCATAGAGGACGCCATCTTGGTTGCAAATAACATGAACAAAGATGGCTAAAGCAACAAGTCAATCACTTTCGCATTAGCTCTTCTTTTTTATGGTTGTTACTTGGTGGAAAAGAGTCACTATAAACAACAGAATCCACTTTAGATACTATCGTATCTCGACCACCCATCACAATTGCCGTGGAAGATATCTCGACTATAAATCTTTGCAATGAAAGAAGAACAAATTAAAGTAACGTGCCTGTGTTCTTAAGCAAATGCACATCTCTCAAATACTTTTTTTTTAGTTTTTTAAATTGCTTCTCTTAAAAGATGGACTCTCTGACATGCTACCTTAATAAAGAAAAGAGATTGTTCAATACATATGGAAGAACAACTGTATTACCAAAATAAAACTCTTTGGTTATTCAAATCTCTTTTTTAAAAAAAACATTTCATACTTTAACATTTTACCGATACTGTATACATTGTATAAGTTTTTTACAAGAAAAATGTAGTGAACTGTTTCATGTGAACATTTATCATCATAGATATTGTGCCATTATTGGTAGATTATTTGCAGCAACTGAGAACCTTCTCTGCTCCACGGTCTTCAGCTAACGTCTTCGACACTTCGTCTCCATATACGATTTTTTTTGTTTTGATATCGTCAAGCAATTATAGTCTCCCTATCTTTTTCCCTCTTTTTCCTGCCACCATACCCTCACGTCTTTCAAAACACAGTTCGTTCTCAGCCAATGTTACAACCAGTTTCTTTTCCTCTCTCCAATTACACCTGAAATTGTTCTGTTCTTTCCCACCATTTCTTATACCATCTCATTCGCTTCCCGCTCGATCCAGCTAAATTTCTCCGTTCTTCTTCACACATGCATTTCAAAAGCTTCCATATTTTTTTCATTGCTTTTATGTAATGTCCATGCTTCTGACCCATACAGTACAACTCCACACGAAGCATTTTATTAGTCTTTATCTCAACTCTTTATTCAAGATCCCACAAAATAGATTCTTCTTCCTCCCAAATGCTTCTTTCGCCATTCCTATCCTTATCATTTATTTCACGTTCACACTTCATTTAATCACTAGTAATACCACCCAGGTATCAAAACCTAGTTACTAGTTCTATTTTCTCCCCTACTTTAATTGACACCATGCCTTTTGTCTTTCTAATATTTATTTTCATCTCATATTCTTCACAGCACCTTTCTCAAGTTTTCCATCATCTTATTGAAAGCTTACATAGTTCTCAGTGATAATTCACAGAATAATAGAAATAAAGGCATTTCATAGGAGTTTCAGCAACGAGAGCTAGATACACTGTTTGTAATTTTGCGAGATATAGTTTCACTACCAATTCTCTGGCAGTGTTAATTGAAATATCATAACATACCATGGAAGTGCACTCTTCAAAGTTGGTAACATCGATGGGAGGCATTCGTTGTTGATCATTGGCTATATGAAGCTGATCTCTTCAGAATAAAAAATTAAAAATCAGATACTATCGATAATGAGGTCACAATTGATTTCAATTTGTTCATGCTTATTTAAGGAAGAGGAAAACCGAAACATGGTGAGAAGCCAACTTCGCTCTCGCGCCTCCACCACAATCAAAATTTAAAAATTACTCCCAATGATTAAGTTACAATTTGTCCCCATTTCTTCACTATTTTCTATAATTTTTTCACGTTCATTTCAGGATAGAGAGAGGCCAAAACGCGGTGGTAGGGTTAATTTCACACCTGTATGCTCAATGTCACAGAATCAATCGAAACCATTACCAATAATTAGGTAACAATTTGGTCCAATTTGTCCATTATCACCTGTAATTTGTTCACGCTTATTTAAGGAAAAAGAGAGACAAAAACAAGATGGTAAGATCAACTTTACATTTATATTTAATGTTAATGAATCGACTCAAACCAGTACCAATATTTAGGTAACAATTTGTTGCAATTTGTTCAATAATGTCCCGTAATTTATTCACATTTATTAATTGAGAGAGCGTACCACATAACCCGGGGACCAACTTCAGACTTGCAGACCCAATGTCACACAATCAATCCAAACCACCATCAATAACTAGGTTATTATTTGTTCTTTTTTTATAACTTGTTCACGTTTATTAATGGAGAGAGAGAGAGAGCGTGTCACATAAGCTAGTTTCCAACTTGACATTTGATACTCAACGTCCTAGAATCAATCAAAATTCTGTCCTGTCTCTAATTATTCGCTAATGTCCCAATATAAGGTTGAATAAATGATAAGACATCTTGAAAAAATTGGAACAAATTATTACCTAATTATTGCTAGTAGTTTAGAATCATTCTGTGACAGTGAGTAAGCAAATATGAAATTAGTTCCTTACTTTGTTTTGGTGTACGTCTCCTTAAATAAGTGAACAGATTATGGGACAAAAGTGAACAAATCGCAATAAATTAATGGTTTCGATTGATTCTGTAGCATTGAGAATGCAGATGCAAAGTTGCATCCTCCCAACTTTATTTTCGCCTTTCTCACCTAAAAGAAAGCATACTGAACAAATTGGAACTAATTGTCACCTAAGATATTCGTACTGGTGTGTATTGATTCTGAGACATTAAGTATACATGTAAGAATTCCGGCTTTACCATTTTTTTTAACTTATAGAACCTAGTGAATAAATTGTGATTATTAGTGGTATTTAATTTTTAAATTGTCAATGTTGTGTGTATGTGTGTGAGTGGGGGGGGGGAGGGTTAGCGTGAAGTTTGCCATCATCTTGTTTTGGTCTCTATAAGAGTAAGAAATTACAAGGAACAAACTGGAACAAACTGTGAACACAAACAAACTATTTGCTGAGCAAAACAATATATTCACATAAAAAAACTACATACGTGTTACAGTTTCGCCAACTAACACGTATGTAGTTTTCTTATATGAATATATTGTTTTGCTCAGCAAAAGGTTTGTTTGTATTTAAGTATATACAAAGCAAAACGTCTACTTATTGAAAACAAACTGTGATCTAATTATTCAATTATTGGTAGTATTTAACTTTAAAATTTCGACTGGGTGGAGATGCAACTTCAAATAGCTTTGATGGTCTGTACCTTTATTATTATTATTATTATTATTATTATTATTATTATTATTATTATTATTATTATTATTATTATTATTATTATTATTATTATTATTATTATTATATCCAGAAGGAACACTACTTTTAGTTTTTAATGCTGTATTTGTCTGCTTTATTCCCTTGCATTCATTGTTGATCGTTGTCAACCATACAACAGTTAACATAATGCATAAAAGTACCCCCCAAGGCCGCCGATCCTGGGCCCCCCAAAGCTCATGAGTGTGCCCCTCTATTCTATTTATGAATATACAATATTTGGCATAATTTGAATGCAATTTGTCTTAAAATCATCATATATATATATATATATATATATATATATATATATATATATATATATATATATATATATATATATACCTTCTGCATCTGAATGGGCCCCCCAAGTTTACACAGAAATCGGCGCCCTTATCCCCTCAAAAAAGGATTGGCTCTGAAAGGCTCTGAAATATCAAACACAATTGCATCCTCATTGCTTCCCTTCAACTGACTCTGATTAGCGATCAGATGACACTCTTTTGATAAAGTGCAACAACGGCCAATGGACTAATATACTGAATAGCAAAATCTGAT
Source organism: Thermobia domestica (assembly GCF_964235325.1). Lineage (NCBI taxonomy): Eukaryota > Metazoa > Arthropoda > Insecta > Zygentoma > Lepismatidae > Thermobia > Thermobia domestica. The sequence continues at coordinate 38,399,683 of NC_137462.1, read as the reverse complement.
AAATTAGCCACTTTTCTCACTGACAACTTGCTTGATTTCTCCGCATACAAGAACAACCATTATTGGGTAATTTATCATTATGCAAACAGTGACGACGCCAGTTTTTATTTATTGATGGGACACCAAACGGATAGGCAGAAAATGTTGGTGGGATAGCTGTTTTTGAACTCCGAAAAAGATAGTTTTGTATTAGTTGGCCTACATTATGATATATGTCTGGGGAGTAGGCGTAGCCACCGAGTGGAAGCCCCATCCTTGTCCCCTCTAGTGTCGTTACTGGATGGAGAAACAGGCCGGTAACCAGCTCCAAAATGTAGGGGGCACGATAGAAGTTAGGGGCGCTTGATCCAACCATACTATAGTTCATCACGATATTATAGTTTATTTGTAAGCCTACCGTGAAAATTTAAGGGGAAATCCAACCATACTATAATTCATAACCATATTATAGTTCATTTGTAAGCCTACCGTGAAAATTTTAGAGGGGGGGAGGCAGTAAAAATTTAGGAAGGGCCCTAGACCCCCTGGGTACGGGCCTGTGGGGAAACAAAATGCTTTTCTTTGTATTGCTTCATAAGTAGGTCACTTCTTTACTCCTATTTACTCCAAAAGTTTTCCCCTTTTAACCATGTTTTTATTACCCCATAATTGATCACTTGAACCTGTGTTTTTATTGTTACATAACCGACTGGTATGGTCAGTGATGGTTTCAAGGAGTGGCCCGGGGGACGAGCCTACGAAATTCGATCCGAATAAACTTCCGATCGTCCTCAATAAGAGTTACCAGGCTACGGTCAGGTGATTTTTGCAGTATCACTTTAACCCCCTGTATTGAAATTTCCCCGCCCCGTAGTATTGAAATCGTCTGATCATCACTGGATATGATCGAGCGGTAAGGGATTAAACTGGTGTTCGCAAGACCTGGAGCCCCTGGGGGGACTATTGTCCCAAGAGTGAAGTTTAATATTTTCCACTAACCTATTTGTCTTGTGCAAAGAACGAATATTTCAGTTGCTTATAAATAAAAGAGAAGTAATACATTTATTCCAACAGGACGTGTCAGAATTTTGTAAGAAACTGCCGCTAACATATTGAAATTCCTGTGATATTGAGGTACGATCTGCCATAAAGACTTTTCAACAATCCTTCACGTTCGTGGAAAAACAATTCCCTCATGATGGTTTTATAGAGGAGTAAGCACAGCCAATAACCCACTGGAGAGTTCTTGGAAATGTGTTGACGGCTATGAAAAAGCTCTCACGATCTTACTTGCCTACACATTATCATCATCCCTTCCTTCACTATTCTCCAGGCTTCAACATTCCACGAACAACACATTATATACATACATACACAAACACTATATTTAGACCTTACCATACAGTGTGTGTGGTTACGTCACCCACATTATCACCTTGTATATAGAATATGCCTCTTCATGAAATATTGGTTGTTAATTTCAAATAAATATTTATTTTGCAGGGCATGGTGGGTGCAAGGAAATTATAAAGTTGAAGTACAGTATTTTTATGGTAATATTTAAAAATGAGACTTACATATATTTTATAGGCCTATATTGACCGTGAGACAAAACAATCAACATATTTTTGAATCAAAAGATCCAATATATTTCAACCAAAAATTTTCTTGTACGCCTTATACCTGGAGAACTACATGTAGTGTAGCTGGTGACTTCAACTTTCGCCTATTCAAGATTCGCCTAATAACCTCAGGCAATGAAATTTACAGATGTTAACTCAAGAGAAAATGTAGGCGAATCTTGAATTTAAGATTCGCCTTTCAAGATTTGCCTAACGCGAAATTATGTTGGTAGTACTGGCAAGAAATGACACAAAAATTTGTAGTTTCTAAATTTAAGAAAAAAAAGTAACGTATGTAAAAGTACGTATTGAAACAGTATCAACAGAATGTTACTGTTTTTACATGAAATTTCAGGAAGTCTCACGACTTTGCTCTGTTCCAGAAAGGGAAGAAAATTTGTTACAAACTACTTCAGAGATAGACAGTTAATTTCAACAGGTTATGAGTATAATCAACAAATCTATTCGAATCCTGAAGAACTAGTAAAAGTAGGATAATATGGATGGCATGATAGTAACGCAGTGGCTTTCTGTCGATAGGGCCTACATAGAACACATTTCACTCCAGTCACTTATTCCTAAGTTTTACGCATAAGAGCAAGTGCGAGCAGATAACACGCATTGAAGGTGTATCATCAGGAGTAAACTTGGCTCGAGCAAGATATTCCAGCAATTGATTGGAGATCGGTGGAGAAAATGAAGAATGCTACCCAATTACTTGTTCGGACGTACCAGCACCAAACTCTTTTTCTGAAGCTGGTAAAACTCTCATGTACTTAGTCCAACTGTTCATGTTCGAGATTGTTTTACTCAGACATTTACGTTAATTGTAGGGAAATCACATTTTGGGAATCAAAAAACAACAGGATGAAAGTTACATGTTGGCAATATCTTACTGTTGAACTACCCTCAAATTATACGTTACTTTTATGAATCTTTCGAAGTTCCTTCCGTTTTTCTTTTTAGTTTTTCAGTGTAATAGATACTTTTCCTGTTCTGAAAGAAGCAGAGTTTATTATATGAAACCTAAATTACAAAAATATCTTACGCTTTCCTTAAAATTTGTTGTTTCAACGACTTTTTTTCATCTGAAGCAGCAGCGGGTCTGATCCAATCCAACTGTATCACATTTATGTCTCAACAGTAAGCCGTGCCAGCCATGGGTTAATTTTTGTGCCTTTTATGTACTATAATTTTTCTATGGTTTATAAAAAAAACTGAATTTTACTTACATAACGTTTTCTCTACGGACTATTTTAATAAATAAGTTTACAGAAACTTCCGTATAGTGTACCAGTATTCTCAAGTGTACTATATTTTGTATACAACAATTGTAATTATGGCATGTTGACATATTTGCTTTATATATACTTTATTCATACTTCAGCGTGCTTCATATATATTTTATGAGAGAGAGAGAGAGAGAGAGAGAGAGAGAAACAAGGAAATCAGAAAAGTACGCTTCAAAGAAACATTATTTCTAACTTCTAACTTCAAAGAAACGTCTACCTGACCTACAGATGAATTATATATCAAACGAAGGAAGTTTTATTTACAAAATATTTTATTGTAAGTTCCAAGACCGTATAATTGAACCTAAGGTAAAAAATCAAGGAAAACATGATTGTTCTACAGAAGATGGAGGCCAAATTGAATATGGCAGTCATATTGGATGAAACTCAAGTGTTATGTTCGGGAACTTTTAGGACATTCATATATTTCATGAAAGGAAACTATCCTGCAAGTTTCATTAAGCTACTAATTTTTACTAGATTTGTCAAAATTTTCCCCTACACACTGGACTATTTAATAAGAGCCCGAAAATAGTTTCAGGGGGAAATGTTAGCTATTAATGAGGTACAGAAGTACCAACGTATGCGAGCTAAACTAAGTTTTAAAAAAAAAGTTCAACTTTCGCCTAATAAGAAAATTGACTCTGTGTTATCGCTTTGATTGACGTTTACATAGCTAGGAGTTATTAGGCGAATCTTGAATGGGCGAAACCTGAAGCCCCGAGTGTAGCCATACCAAAACTATCACATAACTCAATATGATGTGCTTATTCCGTAGAAAATACGAAAACTCGATTTAGGGACAGTTCAAAAATTTTGAGGCTCCTGATCCAAAAATTAATTATTGGCCAAGATCGTAATTTTTTGATCCATTTTTTTATCATTTCTAAAATTCTTGTTTATATATATATATAATTGAATTTTAAAATGTTTATGGTTAGACCCATCTTCAAATCAATTGACGAAATATTGATGAAAACGTTTTCAATAGATACAAAACGGTGACGACGCAGGAGGGGGGAAAAGGACAGGTGTCCTCTGATTGCCCCCAACCCAGACATATGTTGTAGTACAGTTCAAGTAACATAGAAGTATTATTTTCGCTAAACAAACAAACAAAGAAAAAAAAAAGTAGCTACCCCCGAAAAATGTTTTTACCCTCTGCTTGCCACTTCCACAAGAAATTAAAGCGTCACTGATACAGAAGGTAAAGTTGCATTTCGTACGTTCTCGCTTCGTCTCCTGTTAAGACATAGTTTCATTTCGTTCCCTAAACCAGTTTGAACATCTGAAGTATTATCATCTCGACTACTCTGCGCCCGAGGCTGTGATTCATTTTTAACCATGCCACATTAAGTAATGTCTTATTATGCACACTATTATCTCTTTTGTTCCAGTTTATAAGAGCTTTAAAATTCTTAATTACTATATAATTGGTACGTAATAGTAATAATTCAAAATAATTCTTGAATAGTTCGTAATAATAGCTATTTATGAAATATTAAATAGCCTTCTGTATGTATTTGATTTGTTGTGGGCCTATACATTCTGTTGTGTGATTAGCATGATACGCGTTTCTGATAAGAATTTTTTTTCTTTTTTTTTAAAGAATTTATTCCATGTGCACAAATTATTCAAATATACCTAAATTTAGGGATATCCTATTTAAAATTAGTTTCCTTAAATAAAGATAGAATTTATTGTATAAGAAATGTATAGAAACTTATTGTTGCCAATACTTACGGGCTACTATCAAGACAGAAACCTGGGATAGCAATCTTAATCACTATTTCCTATCATATATTGGCGGCCTGACACATTATACCTGTGATAATACACAGCAACGCAAATCTCTCTTCAATATTGGGGGGCGGGGGCGGGTAAGACTGTTCCCATGTTTTTTTTAAGCGATATTCAAAATATTAATTAAATTGAAAAACAATGCTGTGGAGGATCAGGGGAGCAGAGTTGTTTTCAACATGGGAGGCGGGCAGATTCTGGTTGGACATCAATTTCATCTTATTTTTCTTTGTGGCAATCGGACACAAATCATCAGATTTCTCCCCAAAACACACATTTCAAATCGGATTATTGGGGGGACATGTCCCCTCATCCCCCTGGGATTTACGCCATTGATAATACACCAACTATTTATCACTCAACGGGATAACGAAATACAGATAATCATCTCATATCGTATGTTATAGAACTAATAAAGTAAAATATAATTTCAATATCCTTAGAGGCTATTGTTGAAAGGGAAAACACATAATATTCTGTAATTGAAATTTCCTTTTGAAAAAAGAAATCAATAGTATTTCTATTATGAGATTAAGATTAGAAGAACCATAGTCTGGCCTCATATTCTCATATATAAGCTCCTCCTGCCTAACGTTATATGGTTAGGCGTATGTATTTCGGGACGGAAGACTTGGGTTCGATTCCTGGCGTGACCTAATGTTAAGCTGTAGACGTATGTTTCACATGGACTCGCTTCTGATATGAACGCTAACCAAGGGCGAAGATCCTGAGGGGCCGGGAGGGCCCGGGCCCCCAATGCTTATGTGATCCCCATGTATTTTTATGAATATGTGTTTTTATTATGTATTTTTATTGTTATATGTATTTTTATGAATATACAATAGTTTGCATAATTTGAATTCAATATGTCTTAAAATCCTCATATATGCCTTCTTAGACCTTTGTCTGTAACCAAACACACAACTGAATGCTCCCGCCCAAAGTTACAGAGAAATTGGCAACCTTGACGTTAGCCCCAACTCAACACAATATTTGGGGCCGCGGTGGCTCAGTGGTACAGCGTTCACCTCTGGTGCTTGGGGTCCCGGGTTCGATCCCAGCCCCCGCCAAGTGAACTTTGTGGTGGACAAACACCGTGTGCGTGGGTTATCTCGGGGTTCTCCCGTTTCCTCCCACTTTCTTCATTCCACTATTTCATTCATTTCTCATAATCACCGTCTCCTTTAGCCTAACCGGCATAACCGTGGGACGTAAAACTCAACGATTTCATTTCATTTTTTTTTCAACACAATATTTTCATACGTATGTGAAACGTTGTTGTTTCCTTTTTTTTTTTTGGAAAATACATTACATTCTCTAAGAAGAAAGAACGAATAGGTTATTAAAATCCGTTAATAACATATTCTAACTAGAATTACAGTGTAACTAACCAGAGTTAGATTTAGATTTGGTAGGGCCCTAAGCTATTGAAGGTAATGGGGCTCTTTATATGTTCAGATGAACTCACTCACCGCATGTACAGAAATGGAGACATTATATTTTAGGAAGCATCATAAATATCACCAATATCTGATCAGCGATATTTTATTTTACTTATTGTTTATCTTATATTTTGGAAATTTACATCCAGTTTTTTCGTTCAATTTTTTGGGGCCCCTAGAGAGAGTGGAGCCATAAGCTATCAGCTTATACGTAAATCCGGCTCTGTAACTGATTAAAAAAAATATTCTTTAGTGAGAGCTCATAAGATTCAGAGTGCACGTCAATACATAGAATCATGTCACTTATAGTTTCGTACGGGATGCTAGACGATAGTTACACTATATTGTAGCGCGATGATATGCCCTAGTTAAAATAAAGTCCCCATAATTAAATAAGGTATAATGCTTTCGAACGATCTACTCTACTTTTAACGCCTTCATAAAAAAAAAAAAAGTGACTTCACATTTGTATAATCATTTATTAATGAACGGTAGAATAAGTTTAATTTTTTTTTTTTTTTTTAAGAATTAGGCCTACATTTTGCAATAATGTTTTTGTTTATTTTAAAATTGTAGGTAGTCATACTGTGTATAGTATATATATGAAAAAATATATATACAGCACATTTATAAAATTTTGTTTCCTGAAATCAAGTTAGACATTATAAAATTATCTTCAAATGTGTATAATATTTTCATTTTTGGCTTACAACGGTATGTTGTATGTTGTCGTATGTTGTATATTTTATTATTATGTTGTACTATTATCTATCTGTACTGGTCTTAGGAATAAGATCAGAGGTGCAATAACGGAGCATATTTTGTAAAGGAAGAAAAGGAAATTGTAATGAGTATTATTGTTCCTTAGTTACGGTATTAAATTAAATAAATAGATGAATGATAGCTGATAGATTGAAGATTAGGAAGTTCTCAGAACTATTGATGTTAAAGGAATTATAAGTTTGTATCCTGAACACTAAGCGAAGGTAAAAATAAATAATATTTACGTTTTAATGTTCTTTTATATATATATTGTGGCTCAAATAATATTTATTAAGAACCACGGGAAAGGAACAAAATATAGAATTACTGTTCCAGGCTTCTCTTTTTGTGTATTTTGGAATTTTGAAAACATACGATATAGTACATAACCAGTGTTGCCAGGTTTGGCTACAAGTAGCGGATTGGGAGTTTTTTTTTTTTTTTAAAGTGTCCTTGCTATTAAAATTTTTAATTGGGCGACACGCTACTTTTAATTATCTTCATTCTCTTCAGAATGCACTACTTTCTTATTTTTATATATGAAATTACAAATTATTAATTTCACATAATACAATAAAAGTTTTGTTTGTTGGGTATTCTATTCACAATAAACAATAATTTTACTAAAACTAACAACTACTTCAATTCTTGTTTTAGTATTTTTTAATCTCCAGATCTGGCAACATTAGACTTTCGTCGAGTTTGCGCTGTTCCAGTATCAGAGACCATGTCGCTGTTGTAGTTAATGCCTACGCCTGAAATAGTTGTGCGGACTTGTATAAATGTGAATATAGCAAATTTAATTGTATTATTGTATTGTTCATATTAAGATAATGAGAAAATGGAGTTACAACAAAAATTTCCAACATTCATGGCACCTATATAAAGAATTTAGCAAATGCATTAAAGAAGTTAAGAGTAACAGTGAAAAAACATACTGTAAACGTTGTAAAGCATTCAGAGCCTAAAAAATTGACTTAAACGAACATATCTCCTTGGAAATCAGAAATCATGTCCATTTTATACTATCACCGCTAGCCCAGTTCATTGCGCACTGTAATTCTACTGGTCCTGACGTAATATGGAGTTTGCGCTAACATACCACTGCCAACAGTCAGAAACTGCGGAAGTGTATAGCTGCAAAATAATTCATTTTTATGTTTGCGCTACAAATAGTTCAAATCCGCTACTTTTGGAACACAATCTAGCTACTTTTTAAACTTCAAATCTAGCAACACTGCACATAAGCATATAAGAGGGAATACTGGCCTGCAATAAGAGATCAGAAAATATGAATAACTACTGGTAGCGGGCTTTGGTATGAAACGTTGTTTTTATTGGTATGGATGGAACAGAACGTGAGTAATTATAGAACTCCGGATTATCCGGCTTTTTTTTATTATTATTATTTTTCCTGCTCTTCCACACATTAGGCCTGATAGTAGTAACACTTAAAACTTTAACATTTGCCTTACTTTGTGTAAAGATGAGTCTATGAATCAATGGACTATCTCTCGATTCAGTGACAAGTACAAACGACTATGTGGTCAGAAAAGTAATGGTAATGGAAGTGAATGGGAAGAAAAGTAGAAGGAGACCAAGAAGGAAATGGGTGAATATGAAAAGGAATGGCTTCAGAAAGCAGAATAATTCTGGAACAGAGTTTTATGAGAAATACTTATCAGAATAACCTCACATATATGGGAAAAGACGAAGAGAAAGAAGAAGATTTCCACCACATTTTCGTGGTTTTCAAGCATTTATAGTGTGCAGTACAATGGTATACACGAAACACTTGAACCGTTAAATGCAACAGTGATTTTAAATCATTCGTCCCTATTTGCTTTAACACATCATTCCGTAACTTAAGAGCGTCATATACGTCGTTACCTTATTGACTTTTTTATTATTATTACGTCTATAGGAATTTTGTTGTATTTTACAGAATATTTACATCAGCTTACTTTATTGAGTTATTTTGCTTCACTCATACCACATTTTTTATTTAATCGTTCATTTGATGAACGTATTGTTTTATCATTTGTTCACGTAGTCATAAAATAATGAAATTTCTGATTTAAGTATCTTTTATTTTTTCTTACTCCATTATGTCTTTCATAAAAATAGTTTTCTTAATTTTCTTGCAATGAAATTTTAAATTTGGAGAGTTTATAACTTGAATAAATTCTACGCATAACATAAAATTGCACTTTTCTTCCATTTTAATTTCATAATTTATTTCAAAATAAATAATAATAATAATAAAAAAAACATGTTTCTTGCGCAAGATAGCAACCATGGTTTGTGGATCCTCATTTGTTCGTGACAAGCTAACAAGAAGATTGTCTGGCCTGGTAGAGTGGCTAAAATGGCAGGAAGTTTTCCAGTCAGAATGCAGGATGAGACAGATGACCCTGACAGACAGAGGGTCACGGATACCACATGGCCTCTTCGTTAGTTATCCAGCAATCGGGTGATGGAGCTGGGGATGATGATGGTTGCTGGTAGTGATTTTCCAGAGACCGTTATGATATATTCATGAGTCCTACATTTGCTTTGACATACATTGTTCTACAGTTTAGAAAAGGCGGCAGACAGGTATTCATTGCTATTCTGTTCATTGTTGTCTCGTATGACGACAACAAGGTAAGAACAGGTATCACTTACTACCATAAGTTTGTCTCTATAAAACACGTGTAACAATTCTTTCAGAGGAAAAAGTGAAACAAAAGAAGTTATTTCAGGTGATTAAATACATCTCCCAAACACTTATACATTTTTTTTGTGAGGAAAAAGAAATTTACTTCTGCAGTATAAGATCACGAGTTCGATCTCGAAATCATATTATTGATTTTCAAATGACTGAGATTAGTGTCGAAACCATAGTTTGGGTTTGTCAAGCTGTTAGGCTATAATCATGATGTTATTTAATCTCAAGTTTAGGCATGACGGACATGTCAGCTGGACTGGGAATATACAGGGGCAACGTCGAAGGCGTTGCTCGCTCATCTAATGGTTACTGGTTTACACATCTAATGGTTAGTGACTCACATTGGGTTAGTGTTTAAAATATAAAAAAATGTTTCCGAAGTCGATCGCAAGAATATATTATTATGTATTCATCCACCCATATCTTTCATACTTAATCGAAGCCTGGTAGGAAAACTTAAGGTTAGTGTGAAGGGACAGGTTTTGCCGATAGATGTCACTATAGTCTTCCTATCTCTCATGTATTTTTTACCTTTCATGAAAATTTACAATTTCTTTTATAAATTTCAACCTAGAGACTTCAAACTTTTAGACAAGGAACTTCATAACCTATTAAAGGGAACAATCCGTTCCGATTTTTTTTTATTTTATTTAGGATTTTCATCATTGCTGAAACAATTTCACTGTTAAAGATTTGGATATCCATTTGAAGAATCAAGCCATTTCAACAATGAGGAAAATTCTAAATAAAAAATCTGCACGGATTATTGCTTTCGATAGATTATGAAGTTCCTTTTCTAAAAATTTGAAGTCTGTAAGTTGAAATTTGTAAGAGAAATAGTGAATTTTCGTGAAAGATAAAAAATACATGGGAGAGATACGAAGACTGTAGTGCCATCTATCGGCAAAACTAGTCCCTTTAAACCAACCTAAAGTGACCAGCTTAAATATAAGCTCCTCGTTCTTCAGAAAAAGATAATAAGAATAGTTAAAAAAAATTATTTTCTTGCCTATGCAGAACCGCTATTCTACAAACTGAACATATTAAAATTAGATAAAATTTATTTTTATAAAATAAACTACCTAATGCACAGAACTCTCAAGAAAGACGCAATTATATTATCACCACAATTTGTTGCAATAAGGCACCCAGTTAGTACACGTGCAAAAGCAAACAAGAAAACTTGCAAAACAGACACCACGATTAGATTATGGTATCAAAACTATCAGGTACCAATGCATTAAGGCCTGGAAAGCCCTAATAAAAAAAAAAAAAAAAAAAAAAAAGCTGAAAGAGTATTTGGCAATTGAACATTACCATGTTAGTGTATTATTATTATTATTATTATTATTATTATTATTATTATTATTATTATTATTATTATTATTATTATTATTAACTTATTAAGCATTTATAACCTCATGTAATTTTGTGTTAGCTACATATATTAAGTATTTACCTGCCATCCTATAATATGTAAATAATTTCTGAAAGGGAGAACCACAAGCAGCAGAAGCTCGGTCTTTCCCTGAACTGTAATTCCAGCGTAACTGCGGAACGTCAGGAGCAATTTTAATTAAACTTTTGACTTTTAATCTGCAAAATATACTGTGCGCAGGGGCGAATCCAGGGGGGGCGATCGGTGTGATCGCCCCTCCCATAAGGGGAAACTTTCTTATTTTATATATATAAATAAACCCCATCCCAAAGTTTGGAGCACTTAAAAGTAGCAGTATGACAACCCACCACCCTCCCCAGAAGTCGGTCCTGGATCCGCCCCTGACTGTGCGAATAAGGGACCCCAAAGGTGGGAGTTGGAAGTAGTGGCATGTAAAAATAGTAGAAAACGACTGATATTAGTGTACAATCCATAGTTTTCGAGGTCGCTGAAATGAATAGTGACGCTCCCAATGTAGTTTAAGTGCATGTTCATCAACATTAGCAGAGAGGGGAGGAGCTGAAAAATAAATTGTTAAAAATTACTGAGGATTGTGTCGAATTCGTAGTTTCGGAGTCGGGAGAACGGGTAATTCGTTTGAAAGGCAGATAGTACCACTTCAACCTGTTATTAAAAAAAATCATATCAATTTGATTAGAGAGTATTCTGTGGGGGTAGGGTGTTTCACTACGTATGCCATCATTGAAATAAATATTCTAAGGGGGAAGGGGGCTAAAATATTTCCCATAAACCTATTCTCTCCCTTGCGAAGAACGGCAGGTGATCTAAAATATAGGGTGATTTAAAAAAACTCGCAGATTTCATTTAGGTCTAGAATTTCTAACTGGAGTCCGATTTTCATGTTGTTTGTGGCAAATGATCAAGGAAGGATGGGAGATTCATGGTACATGTTTACTGGTTTAAATTCATCCCGGGTAATATCAACTAAGCCTCAAGAAAAACAGCAAATATTCGCCAATATACCTTACAATTGGAATAAGGTTTTGGATTTTGAACCGCAATTGCAGAATACAAACTAAGTATTAGTAAGAAAATACAAATTAAATGTTAGTGGTTTGTTGCATAGCTATAGCCGGTTTCTTGCGACAAACGACGGAGAGATTTTTTTTAGGCAACCTAAGGAATCGATAAGTGAAATCTTCCACTACACACGCCTGAAGGGTCCGATAGTTCCCTGTCTCACTCATAAACGATCCTGTTCCTTCCAATTTATTTACTAGCAACGATATTATGTTCCTGTCTGAGGAAGAACGTGAGGAAAATTTGTTTCTAAATGCCATTTGCGTAGCAACAATAGATTCTGTTCTCCAAAAACTTTTAATGATAAACTCGAGTTGCTCCAAAATACACTATTCTCACTGTGTCCTGATCATCCCAATACAACGGCCCAGTTTCCCTATGTTCTTATTGACGTTGGCTAGGTTGCCATCTAACGAAGAAAACTCAAATCTCCACACCGCACCTAATTCCAATTGTAAGGTACACTGGCGAATATTTACTGTTTTTCTTGAGCCGTGGTCGATATTACCCCGGATGAGTTTAAACCAGTAAACATAGTCCCATAAATCTCCCATCCCTCTTTGATCATTTGCCACAAACTGCATGAAAATCGGACTTCAGTTAGAAATTCTAGACCCAAATGAAATCCTTGAGTTCTTTTTCTTTTCTTTTTTTTTTTTTTTAATGACTCTGAGAAAAAATGTAGGTGGCGTACTTAAAAAGATAGGTTACATGAGTAATTCCTGTAGTTTTTGGACTTAACGTACAGCAGACGTATAACTAAAAACGCGTTTTATAATACTTTCCGTATAAGTGTTCCATCTATACGTACTTTCCGTGTGAAATAATATAGGTGGTCAGGATCTCACATACAAATGGACGTATATAACATATAGCTGAGGAATGTAACTTAAGTATATGCATGTGATATACGGAAAACTGTTAGATGTCAGACATCCTGCAACGGCATGAAGTAACATCTAAGGGCAGTGCCCATGTAGCATACGCATAAGGTATGCTCCGTACTCAATTCTGTAGTAAGCAAGAGAATACCGTATATTTGTACAATATACCGCTGTCAGGAGAACGCATTTTTCTCTGTGCACTCTGTATTTCAGGTAGTCTAAAAAGTGCTATTCAGCCTTTTTTCCCTCGCGTATCCCTAGACACAGTTCGCCATCCAATTGTGTACCCATGAAGCTGTTTAAAAGTAATTAAATCGAAACGAACTTATTAAATATCAGACGCATGTTCTGTTGACCAAAAAAGGGGACAAATAGAAACCTAATAAAAGGACAAGGGGGATAAACTGCACATCCGAAAAAAAAAATAACATTGGAAATTTGAAATTTTCTTCTACTATGATCATTCAATAAATATTGGAAATATACTTATTTTAAGATTACGTACCCCCAGAAACATCGCGTACCCCCAGGGATACGCGTACTCCCGGTTGAATAGCACTGGTCTAAAATAGTTGTTTTGGCTGCAGTGACTTTCTTGTTTCATTTTGAAGCGACAAAATCTGTATAATGCATTTTATCGAATGGTTAGAACAGTGATAAACATTCCTCTAGAAATGAATAGGTTTCTGTCATTACATAATGATCCTCTATTTTGTAATATTGTGAACTAAATAATCGAATTTGCATTGGCACAGGTGGCTATGTTTTCGTTGCAATTACTTCTCATATCTTTAACGAATGTAGAACATTTATCGCCGAATGTTAATTAATGGTGTAAATATATGAACGGCAATGTACGGCCTTCAGCACTGTTTAACGTTCAATTGTCCTACTGAGTCCTCCACATAGACGTTTCAACGAGCGCCTGTCGTTTGTGTTGTTGGCTGATGCCATATGCATATGAACTGTAGATCGGTCAGGGACATCTTTCGAAGTCTTTTTTTTTTCTTTTTCTATAATGCAAATCATTACATCACAGCGTGATTTGTTTATTTTTATATAAACATGGAAAGTATAAAAGGTGTAAAGCTCATATAATTCAAAATGCATGATGATGATAGTGCAAATTTACTTGCAATCCTCCAACTATGACATCAACACCATTTTGCATTTCTTTAGCCTTCATCACCAGTGCGATCTTAACAATGGATAAATAGCTTTCATTGTTTTGGACCCTTTTCTTTTTTTACACAACGTACATTTTTCCAATTAATATTTTGATAGCATTATAAGCTTGTTCTTAGTATGAGATAACAAAAGTCCCACATACATTTGGGACAAGGTTGTGACAACCTTTAAATTGGAACAAGATTAACCCTCGAATTACCAACGGGAGGGGGATACTTTGTGCTCACCTCAGTATATTTTTCGTAATGACTTCTAATATATATATATATATATATATATATATATATATATATATATATATATATATATATATATATATATATATATATATATATATATATATATATATTTTAATTGTAAGAAAATGCATTATTGCTCAGTATGTTTAACTAAAGCTTATACCTTACGGTAGTTCAAATTGGACGTATGAGTGTCTCATAAAATTTTGCTATTTTAAGTTGGTGGGCACAAAGCACTCTTCCCCCGTTGGTGTGACATATGGCTGATATTTAGTAGTCAAGGGCGCCCATCAGGAGGGGGGCAAGGTGGGGTGCTCGCCCCCTAGAGGAAATTGTACTTCGGAATATCGAAAATCCAATAGAATTTTTACATTAGTTACAGCAAAATTTGAAACTATTTTTGAAACGTCGTTTATACTTGCCCCCCCTGGAAACCACAACATGGGCGTCCTTGTTAGTAGTGTCTCTCTTAGATGGCAGTATAATAAATATAGCAGTATCCCACCTTTCGTGAATTTGGTGGTTACTCTTATCCCGTGCACTTTTAGATATTATTAGGAAGAGGAAGAGAAACTGGTTGGAACATTGCCTAAGAAGAGGTTGTATCATGAGTGACGTCCTAGAGGGTATGATCATACGCGAAGACGAAAAGGTTAGCGGAGGACCGTGGAGCATGGAAGCTTCTCAGCTGCAGCAAGTGACCTGCCAATAAAGGCAGAATACCTATGATGATGATGATGATGATGACTTATCCCTTGTACTGTGTTCATTTTGAGAGTTTCACATTAGTGGGTCTCATAAATTTGCTAATTTAAGTTGGTGGGCACAAAGTAATCCCTCCCGCTGGTAGAAGATGTGACTGACATTTACATTTGCCACTCCTAGATGCACCACAATAAATAGCTGCGAAGCTCATCCTGTGTATTGTTCACTTCAGTCTCTGTAGATTTTTTTTTTTTTTTTTTTTGTGAGAGTTTCTAATTAGTTTCTTTTGCGAAATATATTTAATCTTAACAGGTGGGCACAAAATGCCCTCCCACCAGCGGCGTGCCGTCAAGGGGACTAGGGGACTAGGCTAGTCCCCTGGCATTTTAATTAAAGTATTTTGTGATAAATATATACCAAAGAAAACGAAAACATTGTATTTCTCTATTTTCGTAAAATAACATTATTTCAATTGTTCTGACACAACTATAGTCAGCGCCCGTATGCTGGGTGCGACAGCGAAGTGGAGATCGGAAACGCTCGGATTTTAATAGGCTTTTCTCGGGGAAGGGAACAGGATCCAGCCAGCTAGTCCTCATATTATGTTGTCTAAGCTCTAAGCACGGGCGTTCTATCGTAAGCGAATTTAATGCTCATTTGCTTTTTACAGTTAATAGTTTTAACGCTATTAAATTTACAGTATTATCTTGACACTTTAAGAAATCTAGTGAAGTGTGAACTTTGTAGATTGCCAATATATTTTGCAAATGACTCGAAGAACAAAGTATGGAAGGGGACTCGTCTGAGAAATCTAGTCCCTTGCAGCAAAGCGATGGCGCAAGCAGTGATATTACTTCAATTGTTATAGGGGACAGTAGGGGTGGGGAGCGGCCGTTTCAGTCTTGTATTCTGGACCATTGGATTCCTTAATTTTCAAGAAATGCAACATATAAAAACCAGTGGTAGAACAACTCCAAGCATTTCCATTTAGGCAAAAATGAAAGATTATATACATAATATCAAAACGGATTATTTTGCTTCTTCAAAATAGTTAACTGCATGTAAAACAAGAAACAAACTGTATTGCTGGCCTTGTATTCTGTTCCACATAGAAAAGGACGTGTGGAATAATGATGGCTTTTGTGACATGAACAATTTTCACAAACCAATTCCAAATTTATTTTCATATTCATCGAAACGCTATAACGCGCTTGCTGAATCAGAAGTAACTAAGCGATTTCCAACGGTTGCCACTATAAGATGGAATTACAATTCCAAAATTGTGAATGCAGTAAATGAAAATCAAATAGAACTCTTACGGTGTTCTAAGAACATTGTAGAAGATTCAGATAATTGCGACACCGAAGCTTTCATGACTACAAAAAAGAAAAAAATGTGTGAGTTATCATTGAAGGATTTCGATTTTGCATTTCTCCGCACGGATATACTATTCAACATTCTTTAAAGTAAAACCTTGGATGTGAAATATTGCATCCAAAAAGTACAAAAGATGGTATCTCAACTTGGAAATGCAAGAAACGATTTTGAAGACTTATAAAAAAGTAGAATTGGATGACAACGGGAACCTTCTAATAAAAGACGTAAAGATGATGACTCAACAGATTCAGAAATTAAATATGTGCGTCTCTTCAATGACATTATAGATACTGTGATTTCAAGATCTCAGTGAGTTACAATTTCTTGAGCTGTTAGATTTAAAGAATTTTCAGTGCTTGAAATGTCGATTTCCTGATTTCCTGTTTTTGACCCTTAAATCAATTTACGTTTTTCTTTTTTAATTTTAACAATTTGCGGAGTGAATTAATATAGGTTTACAGACTCTTAGATTTTTCAAATAAAACTGTGACTGAAATTATCCATTTCTTGAAAGAAAGAGGCTTGGTAGAAGAAGCGTTTACAGAAACACATAAATTGTATTGTTTGGTGTCAACAATATTAGTCAGGACCTCCACTCTACGGCACACATTCTCTTCGAACCTAGTCCCCTGTGAGAAAAGTCACGGCACGCCACTGCCTCCCACCCTTGGTAGTCCGCGTTACAAATAATACCTAAGTATTGCGAGGGATAAGTCAATTCGAAATTCAGGACAAGCTTGAAACAAAGCGTGAATTTGAACATTTTTGAGGCAACTTATGAGAAAAATTTGACACAATTCGTACATTATGAGCGGGATTGAGATAATTTGCAAATTTAGAACAAGCTTGAGATATCTGTTCATATAGTACAAGGATGTGGGAATATATAATTTAAAACAAAATTAAGTCAAGTTGTAAAATTTATATAAACTTCAGGCAAATTGAAAATTTAAAATAAGCTTGAAAGAATCAGTTAATTTAAAACGACCATTATAGAGAATTTAAATTTAGAATGAATTTTAGATAACTTGTAAATTTAGTAGAAAGTTAAGCTAGCCATTAAATCTAGTTGCAGAAAAACATTCAGTCATCAAGCAATGTCCCAAAAGAAAGAACAAAATAAGAAAAAGTGTATTTTAGTATATTTTATATTCTACATTTTAAAGGGATTGAGTAATGTTTTCACCGATATTATCGTTGGCGTGTGCAAACGCACTAAAGGGACATGTACAGATATTCTGAGGAAAGACAAGGAGATTCATGCTCATATATGAATGATGCGCTGTGTTCAGCTAATGTAAGTATGAATTTACTTATGTCGAATTTTCGCAAGTAGATAATCTTAGAAAAAAATATGTATACTCTCGTTCATGTCATCCATAGACTTTTGCCATGTACAAGAAAATGACATATAATCTTAACTATAAGTAAAGAAAATTAACATTTGTTTGTTAGAACACCATGTTTGGATAAGAATACAGAACTTTTCAAAGGAAGATGGGTAGCTCTTTATAACCAAGTTTGTATTATTTCGCAAATTTAAAGCGATTAGATTATACACATTGTATTATAATGATTCGTTGAAGTCCTTAAATTGTCTTCAATGTAATCAAAACATTATACACTGCTTACGTACGGTCTAAGGTGTAATATGCAGTGATAATATGGGGTTAAAATCGAAAACATTCAAAATAAATTTGTGCTCTTTTTGAGATATAAAGAAACAGAGATATATCTAAAATTGAAGAACTACGAAGATCTTCGAAACAAATATTCATTGCAATCACTTGAAAGCAGGAGAACTCATTTCATTTTATTTTTCTTACATAAAATAATTCATAGTGCAATAGATTCATAATATTTGATATCAGAAATCAAAATTCCCGTTCCACACAGAGCAACGAGACCCCATAATGGTATATTCCATCTCTCAGCGCAAAGGACTAATGTATTGGATGTATCGCCTGTCAGAAAAATATGTTTATCGTACCTAGGTATATCACAAATACACCCAGATATAAATATTTTAGTTATAAACAAAATTTTCATTCTAAATAGATTAGCTGTATATCGCGCTATGTGTATTTTAACGTATAAAACATTTATTTTGCTATAAAATTTTTATGTTATTATATAGTGTATTACCATACTATGATGGAAAACTATAATTAGATATTTGCCTGTTGTTTTTTCGAAAATAAATAAATAAGTTTAGTATTCTTTTCGGCATCTATATGAGATGTGAACTCATACTTTAAGGTGGTCAATACTCTGCTACCACCGGGATTCGAACACAGAACCAGGTACACCAAAGGCTCACGGGTTAGCCACAGAACCACAGGGGAGAACATTAACTTCCGTGTTTAAGGAATATTTCCCCTTCTATTATTCATTTTCAAATTTTCATGTTATTCCACAAATTAGTATTTATATACATTTAAATACTAATTTTCTATTACGTATTTGTACTCACACTTTACCTTGTTACATTAACACCAATTTGTTTTCTATACATATTTATACCTTATACAGAATAGAATAATGTAATTTATCTTGTAAGCAATTCTTCTGAAGGTCGTATAGCTTAAAAGTATAAGGAAAAAAATACATTGCAAACTTCCACCTCCGTAGTTAATATTTCGTCACCACCTATATTACTAATAGCCTTGGTGCAACCCACGGAATCAACAAGAGAGAAGCTATCAACACCAGGGACTCTGCTGAAGTCATCTGTTTTTTCTTTCTTTCTTCCCTATACCACCAACCAGTCCTTCACTTAACAACTCTTTATTCAAAACTTCTCGGAGAAGAATTACTTTACTTCATGCTTACTCTGCATATAACAATACACCATTAAAAAAAAAGGCTTTTCTCTAACCAAACCAACTCCTTACACGCACATAAAAATGTAATTGACTTCTTTGAATAACTTCCGTTGGTGTTGAGGATGGCACCAATAGTCAGTGTGCGAAACATTCTTTTAAATTGGACCATTCATCACTAGACCAGAAGAATAATAAGAAAAAAAGTTTCGGTATTCTGCAGTCACTCAACTCACATACACACACACACACTCATATATATATATATATATATATATATATATATATATATATATATATATATATATATATATATATATATATATATATATATATATATATATATATATATATCCTTTCTTGAAGTATTTTGATGTAAGGTAGGATGTGCAATTTGGCCATGCTAGGCTTTGAACGATCATTGTAAAA
This sequence comes from Thermobia domestica, assembly GCF_964235325.1. Taxonomy (NCBI): domain Eukaryota; kingdom Metazoa; phylum Arthropoda; class Insecta; order Zygentoma; family Lepismatidae; genus Thermobia; species Thermobia domestica. Next base: position 38,379,953 of record NC_137462.1, on the reverse strand, counting down.
TCCTTAACTTTGATATGACAAGTATAATGGTTGCAATAGGCAGTTAAGTATTTCTGATAAAAATGTTTGTTCCTTACAAGATACATTCGCGAAGTGTCCCTTCGGGATTCGTGTAAAATTGATTCAAATGCAAAGTTCTTCGCGGTCCAATGTGTATTGTACTAATTTTAGCAGCTCATACTGGTAACTTGCATATTTATGGACTTTCATATATCCGGGATTCAACCATGCACTACTATAACGCTCGGACACAAAATTACTTTTAGTTTCTTTAGATGTGATTGGACATGAATGTGGGAATATGCAAAACAAATTGGATCAAATACTGCTTCTCTGACACACGTTAGCACTCCGGCCGCCATCTTGAATCCGCCATATTGGGATCAACTTTCGGTTTTTCAAATGGGAAAAGGTGCAAATGATACATCAAATTCATGTACAATTCACTCGGAAATTCACTGGTGTACTGAATTTTACGTAGGTTGTACCGTAAAGGGATACTTCGTTAATGTACCTTGTTGGACAAAGAACTGACGTCTTTCAAACATGTAAAACAAAATGTTTGCAAGTGGCAAAGTTGCCCGACAGGCTCTAGGCTATCTCACCAATTCACCACAACATTATCTGCAAGTAGATTGTTTAAATTAACGGAAGGGAATGAAGCTTGATGGAAAATTATTTTATAATAGTTCACACAGTGTCTACATACGTATAAACTTGACAATTTTCACTCAATATTATAAATAAAATGATAGAAGTAACTACTTCAACTAATTGTTAATCAATATAATTGTGTTGACAATTACATTAGTAACTATGCCATCTTTTGTGGTACTCCTTTACAACGTAAATATGGTGCCCAGCCCTCTCCAATAGTTTGTGAAAGTAAACATAAGTACATAAATAAAAATATTGATATGAAATGACTTGAACCAATTGGAAAGCCCAGCAGAAAAACTGTGAAAGTCAAAAATCGTTGAAGCGAAGAAAACGTAGTTTACAATTGAAAAACCTGTTCTATTTGAGGATTTTTAAATGTAAATATCAACAGAACACTGACTTAAATATTTGTTCAAACCAAAGATGTTATAAATAGAGGATCTGCCCATATGTATCTTCATCCTATTAAATCGATGAAGCCAAAAAACAACCGAGCATCGGCACGTCTGATTCAGGGGCGTCATTTCAGATTTCGCTTGGGGGGGGGGCAAGAGGGTTTGGGTACAAAACCTCGCGGCCAGAACCTCGCGGCGACAACCTCGCGTGGCCAAAACCTCGCCTCCCAAAACCTCGTGGCCCAAAATCTCGCCGGGCCGAAACCTCGCCTGGCCAAACCCTCGACGCTCAAAACGTCGCGGGCCAAAATCTCGCGGGGCCAAAACCTCGCCACCCAAAACCTCGCGGGCCAAAATCTCGCCGGGCCAAAACCTCGCGCCCCAAAATATCGCCATACCCAAAATCTCGTCTCGTTGTAATGATCTCGCGACACAGAATCTCGCCTGGTCTAAATTAAGCGAGACGTAGTGTCGCCTGGGAAGAAATGTCGTCAGGATAAAATTTCTTCACGACGATTTCTTCAATGTAGAATGTTCTATCGCCAGATTTACAAAACTTATTAGGTTTTGAAACTTGACATTTTGTATAAATCTTCTTGCTCCACAAGGGCACAAGCTCCAGATAAGACAATATTTTGCGAAATGCATGCCCTAAGGAGGAATGGAATGGAAGGCCCTGAATGAATTTTGCCGTTCTCCAGATCTAAAAAACTACTAAGCATAGAACCTTTACGTTTTGGTACAAATCTTCTCCTTGTACCATAAGAAGGTATGTTGCAAAATGCTCCTCGTAAGGGAGTGTTGAAGTTTGGATAATTCTTGAGCGTTGGCTTGATCTCAGGACCCACGAGGTTTTGGCGGCGAGGTTTTGGCCACGCGATGTTTTGGGTGGCGAGGTTTTGGCAAGGCGAGATTTTGGGCGGCGAGGTTTTGGCAACGCGAGGTTTTGGCCCGCGAGGTTTTGGGCGGCGAGGTTTTGGCCACGCGAGGTTTTGGCCCGGCGAGATTTTGTCCCGCGAGGTTTTGGCTCGGCGAGGTTTTGGCCCGCGAGGTTTTGGGCGGCGAGGTTTTGGCCACGCGAGGTTTTGGCCGGCGAGATTTTGGGTGGCGATGTTTCGGCCGCGAGATTTTGTCCGTATTCCGGGCAAGAGTACCACCGGCATAAGACTTTCACGCTTTGCACTAGTACATTAGTACACAATCGATTAAAGTATCGATTCCTCAAACTCTTGGGGGGGGCAATTGCCCCCTCCTGCCCTCCCTAAATGACGCCCCTGGTCTGCTTGGCTACTCTCGTTTCGTTTCTGCCATGATTGTTGGCTCAAAACATTGCGATCCTATTGGGCGGAGTGGGCAGAGTAGGGGTGGCGAAACTGTGACGTATGGTTTCAAGAGTTTGTCGTAAGGGCAGATCCTCTATTTTATAAGATCCTTAATTCAAACTGTAAAAAAAAAAAAAAAAAAAAAAAAGTCTTCTCTTAGTTGCTCCTGTTCAGAAACTTGAATTTCATTTAATTCCTCCTGGATCTTTAACTGTAAAAGCATTGCCATAAAAATAATATAAATAAATAAACATCATAGTTAAAAATTTCGTTATCATGTTTCCCCATAGCGAAATTGCATACAATGTATATACTACTAGATCCTTTTTATTTCAAATTTGCCTCTGATGGCGCTGCTATCGATGTGTGTTTTCCCGTACCTTCCTCAAAAGAGGAGGGACAAGTTGCTGTGGCCAAGATCTTTCAATTGTTGGATGCGGAAGCGTTGCCAAAATGAATTATTTCACGGACTTCGTTGTGTACTATCTTGTTAGCCATACTAACATGTAACACTTCCCAAGTGTAACACTTCGATTTTGATAAAACTTAGCAGGTAGACACTACACATAAAATAAACGCATACGTGTTTTTTTTAATTTTCTGCGGAGAAAAACGATTTTAGGGGGCAAAATCCCCCACCGAAAATTTTCAAAGTTGACGCCGGAAAGGCAAGAAGAAGCGGACCGAAGTGAATGAAATTGTGCACAGATATTGTAGACGTAAAATGAGGGAATACGTGTTTCGTATTTTCCTAATCCTTGTCACACAAAAATAACTAAAACAAAGAGTAAGAATAAGAATAAAAAAATAAGTACGAAGTAATGATAATATCAAATAATCACATTAAAAATAAGGGCTTTAAAGGTAAATACAAGTTCCAAGAAATAATAATAATAATTGGCGTGGGAGACCCGGGTTCGAGCTCATGTGGTTCGGATTCCAAGTTAATCAGTAGATCCAGTCTCATATAGCCTGGCTGATGAACTCAACTCAATAATTAAGAGTAAGGAACACATGGAAGTGGCGTGAGTCTTACGTCCATGAGGAAAATCTTAAAAACAAACGAACACCCTTACAAGTTGCAATTATTTCAGTATCTGACTGAAGATGATACTTTTGTGAACGGACACCAATACTGCTATTGTTGTTGCTTCACCCGTAGCAGTTTTAACTTTACTCGTTTGGGACCAGTCTTCAACAGCTCCCGTACTCCTTAATTTGGATAGGGGAATAGACTGTGTTGGGTGAGAGATAGGATTCCTTTCAGGATGGCAATGGATGAAACAAACTTCAATGACTGTCACACTTCGTTCACCCAACATCAGGACAATCTCTTTGCGTTGAGGACCATATTCAATTAATGAATCTGAGACGAAAACAGACGGAAAAACCACTGAAAATCTCAGAAATTGCTGGATTTAGACAAAAGAACAACAACACACTCGAATTACTGAGTGGATTTTAGTGATAGGTGATATGCCACTATTAAGGGACAAAATAGTACGGGGCGAAAACTGCTTTAAGACACTGGCTGGGCATGGGCAAAAAAAGAAAATATGTATTAATTGTGATTGCTATTTTTTTAATGCTAGCAATTAAGTGTTAATAAACAAGCTTTGAGTTATCCATGAAATAGCTTTTATCTCCTTATGTCTAATTTAGTAAGAGACTCAAGCATATTAGTCACACAATCCCTCAATATTTAAAATTTTCAAGTTGAATGCAAGATAGCTGCCAGGTTGAGAAACCCTGATAACATGTGTAGGGACATTTCATTCCTGCCTGTTGCATATTTTTATTTTATTTGACATTTCTACGACTTTTGGTTCACCCTGTAAAACATTTGAAGTAATTTTGTTTGACCTTTTGACATTGAATATTCAGATGTTCTGTATATCTTTTGCTTCAACTAACAAATTCAAGTATACACATGTAACTTTGTTTGGGACTTTTGTAATTAACTTAATTTTGTTCTTTATCCAATTTTGCAAATTTCATTACTACTGTTCTATGTACAGTCAGTGACGTTGTATGATTTAACCATATTTAACTAACTAACTAACTAACTAACTCTATGGCCTATGGAACCCGGAGGTTCAGTGCCGCGTTCACAAAAGCTCTCCACTGACTTCTATCCTTAGCTAATTGCATCCAGTTTCTACTTTGTATTCCTATCTCTGCGAGATCCATCTTAATATTATCCTCCCATCTGCGCCTAGGTCTTCCTAATGGTCGTTTTCCTATGGGTCTACCAGTCAACACTTTGAAAGCGTTCTACCAGAGATGTGCGTCTACGCGTAAAAAACGATAGTTTACGTTTACGTGTCAACAATGCGTAGACAATGTAAACAACGTAGACTATGTAGAGTATGTCAACAACACGTAATTTAATATGGCATCGTGGACAATAAAGGAGGTTTCTTTTGTCGTTACCTTGCGAAGTTGCGTACAAAATAAAATGCCTAGACCAGCGAATAGTAACTTTCGAATACTTAGTTTCGTCTTGATGAAGGAAAATGAAAACTATTATGCATTTTGTAAAATATGCAAAAAAAAAAAAAAAAAAAAAAAAAAAAAAAAAAAAAAAAAAAAATTGGCAAATACAGCAGCTTCAAGACTGAAAGCCCACAGGTGAGACTTAGTTCTGTACGTTTCATTATAAAAGCAGTACTCGAACTGGAAAATCTAAGAAAGTGGTATGCACAGACAAAGGATATAGGATTCATTCTTCTACCTTTCTTAAACACTACAGCAGCATCGACAGCGCAACTTCAGCGTTGTCATCCGTATTACTTTCAGATTAGATAATTCCCTCTACTTTTTTATATGTTAGTCGTTTCCCTAATCTTTCGCTGCACCGAAGCAAAACAACTGAATGAGGAAATATGAACAAACGAGCAACGAAATTCTTCCTTACATTTGATGGTGGTTGTCTACATAGTCTACACGAGAAAAGGTGTAATGCAGATTACGTATAGATTACAGTAGACAATCGCGTAGACGTAAAATTATAGTTTACGGCACATCACTGGTTTCTACTTTCTTCCATTCTAGCTACATGACCTGCCCACCTAAGCCTCCTAGACTTGACGACCCTAACAATGCTGGGTAAACCGTATAAACTATGTAGTTCCTCGTTATGAAGCTTTCGCCATTTCCCATTCTCGTTCCTATTGGGTCCGAATATTCTTCTCAGGATCCTGTTCTCAAATACTTTCAGTCTATGTTCTTCCCTCAGAGTAAGCGACCATGTTTCGCAACCATACAGAACAACAGGCATGATTATCGTTTTATATATTTTAAGCTTCAAATTTCTCTACAGAATTCGCGACGACAAGAGATTTTGAACCGAATAGTAACACGAATTCCCTGCTTTTAGTCGACATTTAATTTCTTCGTGAATATGATTTTCATCTGTTAATATTGATCCTAAATATTTGAAAGTATCCACTTTATCAAAAGTATTATTTAATATTTTAACGCCTCCACAATTTGCCGTATTACGGTCCCGACGCACTTCCATGTATTTAGTTTTCTCTGCATTTACTTCTAAACCCATGTCCCTGCAAGCGTTTAATAATATCTCTGCATTTATTTCCACTGTTCTCCTATCATCCCCTATTAAATTTACATCATCAGCATATGCCATAACCTGGTGAATGCCGTTCAACTCTAGGCATATTTAAATACAGTTTCTATATTCAAATTCCTTCGTTAAATAGAAGGCCTTAAAGACTTCCATTCCATAGTTTTCAAATGATATTTCCTTCGCTTTTATGTTCAAAATTTGCCCGGAAATTAATGCAATATATTTTATTGTGAAGCGCACTCTATCAGCGGGATTGATGGTGGTGTAAGTCAACTATCAAGCGAATGCTTGCTTAGTTGTCTGTGAGCTTTCGGAGGTGAAGGACGCACGATTTCGCAAACCTCTGTACTGCCTGTTGTGTAAATTGCGATGCAGCTACCTGGCCAAATCTAACTCGGCAGCGTTGTCCCGGCCACCCTACAGTCTCGACTGGGCTCCCGCAGATTTCTTTTTGTTTTCCCGTTTGAAATAACCCTTGAAAGAATACCATTACAGAACAATTAACGACATGAAAAGAGCTTGTGAAATGGCTTTAAACGCACTTTCTGAACAGGCCTTCAGGATGCCTTTGCAGATTGGAAATCAAGCTGGCAAATGTATGGACGCAGTAGGACAATCTTTTGAAAAATTGTACTGTTGAGGTGTTATTATTCTTATTATTAAGTAAATAAATGCTTTTATTTTCATACTTGTAGACTTGGTGACATTACTTTCCGGAAAGACCTGGAAGTAGAAGTTACACCCTCTCTTTCCCCGAATTTTTTCTTCTATAATTTTTTTTCTCTGGGAATGCTTATAGTAGATGTATCAATTAACCCGTACACTTGGTTGAACTGCAGCAAAACATTACTCACATCATCCGGAGCATCAACCGTGAAGAATTACAAGCAGTGTCAACCAATATACTACAACGTGTGAAGAAATGTCTCGATGGTCATTTTCAGGATCACTTCTAACATGCAGGTAAGCCAGTGTTCACATTTTTCTACTGTTTCGGTCGGTCAGTATTACCACGCGGACTACTATTATGAAGGCCACCCTGTACAACCAAAAGATCATAATTTATTTTTTAAAACACATTCGCAAGTTTCAGATAAGAGAGACGTTTATACTTTTTTTTAAAAAAAAGTAGAATAATAATTGTTTGGAAAGCCATGAAAGAATTCTCAGTCAATACGTTTTATTATTGTCAATGTTAGTAAGTGTTGTTCTAGACCTTATGGTAGAGAGCTGGAAAGAAATAATGAAACTTTCTAGATTCACCATTATTTATGATTGCACTCTGTCCCCTTCGAAATAGTTCTTTTCAGATGCAGCGATGGAGTCTTTGTTTCTAGTCTTCATGACAAAGCTGGAACTGAGAAAGCGGGATTGCCTTCAGCTGGTTGGTTACAGCCGCTTAGATGTATATATTGTCCCGTGGTGTTGGACTTTGAGATGTGTTTTCACTGTCGGAAAAAGAAGGAAACCACAGGGACTGAAATCAGGCAAATGCGGAAAATGAGAAACGACAGGAATACTTTCCCGTGCCAAAAACTCGACAACCAAAAGCGCTGTGTGACAAGAAGCATCGTCGTGATGCAACATCCACATGTTTGAGATGTCTTGCCGCATGCGAGTGGCCCGTTTTCGCAGCCGTTCAAGAATTTCACAGTAAATATATGTCTTGACCATTTGCCCTTAAGGCATGAATTCTTTATAGACAAGCCTATACTATCAATAAAGCAAATTAGCACGGTTTTAATTTTCGACTTGCTCATTCGCTCTTTTATCGGCAATGGTGAAATGGGAGTGTGCCACTCTGCACTTTCTGGTTTGATTTCGGGATTGTACTCGAAGATTCAAGTCTTGTCGAATGATGAAATTCTTAGTCAAAATGAAGGAACCATTTCACGGGAAGCACCATGACACAACAGAAGCTATCATCCGTGCCCTATGGAGGTCCTTCTGGGACACCAACAAAGATTGGCTTGTTGTCCGTGTACGACACTTTTTACACGTGTGGCAGAAGGTGATAGAGATGGGAAACAATTACATTGAAGGACTGTAACAGGTGTTCTTCTGTGTATCACACCAAGTACGAATTATAGCAGTGTTGCCACTACTTTACATGTATATGTAGCACTTGGGTCTAGATCATTTTCAATCCGCTCCAAAAGTTCACATCACGCGTTTTCTCCGTTCATATTGCTATTACTCTGATAGTTAACCGACAGTCAATCCACACAAGGTCTTGAGTTCGTTCCACATTTAGATCATTTCCACCATGCTGGATTTCCAGTCCAGGGTTCATCCATCGTACAGTGATTCCTGGCCTTTGGAAAATGCCCTGAAATCGCAACAAAAGGACATCATCGTAGGAGTTTTTTTTTTTTTTTTTTTTTTGTACAGTCTCGGTAGCGTTGTACCCAAGTTTGAAACAAGACTTGGTGGCACACCGTTGCTCGTAACTATGTTTATATTTTCTTGACACGGTACACAACTCACTTCACAACACGAGCTCTCCCACTTTACTATACTTGCTAACACGACGGACTTCTCACTCATACAAAGGCAGCGTGAGATGTTGACGCATGTGCGGTGTGAGGGAGAAGCAGTGTTGCCAAGGCATTGGTTTTGACTCAAGTCTCATGACTTTGTTTAGAGATCTCGTATTTTACAATAGATTTGATAATAATTGTAATATAAAATACTTTAATTTTCTCTTCCACAATGTGTTGTTTAAGGAAATCACCTTAGCTAAGTGTTTAAAGTTTCTGTCTTTCATATGAACAGCCGTGTTTCATTTTCCCCGATGTAAATTCATTTTCGGATAGACGTTAAGCTGTAGTTCCACTTCTTACATATATAACCTCGATCTAATTATTATTTATGTATTAATTAATTTTCAGATGTAACTGTTGTACACCCACATTACACTGGTAACAATTAAAGCAAACGCCAAAAATATAGGCGGGTTGCGCGCGCACCTTACAGCTCGCTGTTGTCAACTCTCCCTTGTCATGGGCCACCTCCTCCCGTTGCAGGAGTAAGCAGACGACAGCCGTTTACCTAGCCACAGCTCAAAGCCTGCGTTCTGTCGCAACCAATCTTCAACACGCGCGCGAAACATGAAACCTTGACAGTGACTGAACAAGACAAATGTAAATGTGGCAAGTGCGTAGGTTGTAGTTGGCTGTTGCTCTCTCCACCCACTTTTTGTTGCGCGCGCAACCCGCCTATATTTTTGGCGTTTGCTTTAGTTCAATATCAGGCGTTTCGGGAAGGAATAACTCGGGAAATTTCATTCTGAACAACAAGTCATGGAATTCGAACGAGAAACTTTCTGCTTAGGAGACAAGAACGTTAACCTATTAAACTATAATAATAATAATAATAATAATAATAATAATAATAATACTCTCAAATTCTTACTTTCACGAACAGGATTGAATTCTGGCAAAATTGACTAGTAAAGATCTCTACTAGAGGAACAGAAGTTACGTTAACAAATGAACACTGAGAAAGAAAACGTATGTGGCATACGCAAAAACGTAGGTTATGTTTGTAAATTCTGTAGTTTTTGGATTTAACGTACAGCAAACGTATAACTGATGAAGTATGTTTTATACGTATTTTCGGTATAAATGTTCCGAAAAAAAACGTAGTTATCGTACGAACGAAAGAACTGTATATAGGCGATCAAGATCTCACATACAGATAGCTGACGTATGTAATATACGGAAAATTGTTAAATGTCAGACATCCTGCAACGTCATGATATAACATCAAAGTGGGAAAAACGTCAGTTTGTATGTAGCATGTGGATAATGTATACTCCGTACTGATTTTTATAGTAAATATAAGGATTCCGTATATTTGTACAATATACCACTGTCCAGATAACGTAATTTTCTCAGTATATTATAACGCACTTTACATTTGTGAGAATAAGAATTTCCTTTCGATCAATAGTAGCAATACTAGTTAGAAATATCATCTCGGTTTAGTCTATTAGAACTTTAAAATCTAAACTTTCACATTATTCATCTGATAAAGAAGTTATAGCTTCATTCTTTCCATTATATGTAATGGCAAAGGTAACCAAAAGTCGTTTTAAAGATCAGAAGATACTAACTGCATTTGTGGCTAGAATGTGCGTTTATCATTGGCATCTTCCTCTGTGTTGCACGTTTGCTTTTCGCCGTTACCAAGTTCCTGCTTCCCCATAATTCTTTTCTTTTCAAAAAGTTTTTTTTGGTTCTAAACGCTAAATTATTATGTACTACTTGTAATTTACTTTTTATTTCTTTTTAAAGTAAAAATGACTCTATGAACACTTAGAATGATATTACTTAACAGATTATTGCATATTATGGAATTTTCGTTGAGAAAATGTTAGTTGTAAATGTTAATCTAGCCTCTACAAGAATTATAGAATCTCAAGTGTGATTCATTTTACTATGTAATGAATTTAGCATTTCACACACTGAAATCTAAAGATGTATGTTACTTTTAATTATTTTTTGGAACTTGCAAATTACTTTTGTATCTTTTTAACCTCTACGGTCCCCGGGTTCTTAATTGAGTATATATTTCTATTTTCATTAGTTCTAATTTATAAAAGCTTATAGTGAAACCTTAACTACTCAAATGAGCACTCACCAATAAAATCCATCCGAAAGGAAACTTTTCACAAGCAATATGTTTTTCTGTTTATTCTATCCTAGAACACACGAATAATTAATAAAAATAATTTTTTCATACTTTCAAAAAATTTAGGACTGAAGAGGTTAAATTGAAGAGTTTGATGTAATAAGAGCATAAGCGAGTTTACGCCCTTTTTGCGGTTTGGGTACAAAACCTCGCGGCCAGAACCTCGCGGCGACAACCTCGCGGACCAAAACCTCGCCTGGCCAAAACCTCGCCTCCCAAAACCTCGTGGCCCAAAATCTCGCCGGGCCGAAACCTCGCCTGGCCAAAACCTCGCCGCCCAAAACCTCGCGGGACAAAATCTCGCCTGGCCAAAACCTCGCCGTCCAAAACGTCGCGGGCCAAAACCTCGCGGGGCCAAAACCTCGCCTTGCCAAAACCTCGTCTTCCAAAACCTCGCGCCCCAAAATATCGCCATACCCAAAATCTCGCCTGACCAAAACCTCGTTGTAATGATCTCGCGACACAGAATCTCGCCTGGTCTAAATTAAGCGAGACGTAATGTCGCCTGGGAAGAAATGTCGTCAGGATAAAACCTCCTCACAACGATTTCTTCAATGTAGAATGTTCTATATATTACTATATGTATATATTTAGTAATAACACATAATTACATTAAAATAATGACAAGAAAAATTCTAATGCATGCTTTGGAAATCTATATATATAAAAATTAAATGACTATATTTGTTACATTATACCTCTTGAGCCATCCTACCGATCTCAATCAAATTTTCAACATAGATGAGGTTCGAGCCTAGGATGTCTTTTATAATTTCTCTTTGTCGGCACAACAAAAGGGAGGGGGAGGGGGATATATATATATATATATATATATATATATATATATATATATATATATATATATATATATATATATATATATATATATATACACACAGAGCCGTAGCTAGATATTTCGGCGCCCGGGACGAAGTAGAATTCGGCGCCCCTACTCTCACCACACCAAGCTCTTCCTTCCTTTTTTTCTTTTTACTTATAAGAAAAGCAACAGATATTGTTATACTACACTGAATTTTTATTAAGCTGCAGGCGAGATTTTGTCCCGCGAGGTTTTGGGCAGCGAGGTTTTGGCCATGCGAGGTTTTGGCCGGCGAGATTTTGGGCGGCGATGTTTCGGCCGCGAGATTTTGTCCGTATCCCCCTTTTTGCATCAAACACATTTGTGGCTTTTGCTTTACTTGTTTAGCATACTGGTACCATTTTAATTCAATATCGGAATAAAATGCTGCATATTACATTGTTTTATGTAAGAAAAAACACTACTTAAATTTACAACATAGTTTTTCTCCAACTGCGTGTTTCAGACTTACGCCCTTATTGCATCAAATTCCTCAATTACATTATCTTATTTATGATTCAAAGTGTTTTTTAAAATTATTACTCTTTGTTTTAGTGTTTTTCCTTGGTGGTTGAAGCAGCCTTGGCTGAATCGGGCCTGCTTTAATATAGGCATTTAAATTTGAATTTAATGGCTAGCGACCTAGTGTATGGATTTGAATCATGGACTCTGAGAGAAAATGAAAAACGAACAACGGAAGTCTTCGAAGTGTGGTGCCATAGACCATCATCATCATCATCATCATCATCATAGACCGTCTGCCATTATTGGCAAGTCACTTGCAGCAGCTGAGTAGCTTCCATGTTCATCGGCTGAGTAGCTTCAGATACGACTTTTCTGTTTTGATATCATCCATCAATTGTAGTTTCCTTCGCCCCCTCCCTCTCTTTCCCGCCACCATTCTCTCTACTATTGAAAATCACATGGGTGCTAAGCTATCAAACGAAAAGGTGATGAAAATGGTAGGATAAAAAAAACAAAAAAAAAAAAAAAACAATGGCGTGTACTGATGACTATTTCGAAAAGAAGATATAGGATAGTGGTTCCAACCTGCGACCCGCGGTTTTCTGGAGGCAAGTAAAGGAAGTAAGGGGGGGGGGCGCAAGCTGCTGACGGAAATAAGCTAATTCATAATTACAAAATTACAAATGTTGCAACAATACGAATGTTCGTAAATATCAATAACGTACAAACACAAAATAACTATTAAGAACTGTGATCCCATTAAGACCAAAGCTTGTAAATAGCAACTTTCACTTCACGAAAAAAAAAAAAAATCCTCCTCCATCGATTTTTAGCATATCTTTATATAAAGGCGTATTTATTTCCACTATAAGTTTGTTAAGTCCAAAATTGAACTTTGATGGTCAATAACTCAGGAACTAAAGATCTCCATTTGACCAAATCTGAAGTTCTTGTGGACCTTAACAGGCTTAAAAATGCATCAGTCGTTGCCAATAATAGTTAAGATAGCTTTCATTTTGTTCCAATAGATTGTTTACGTATGTCCTGTGGGGGAAAGTGAGATACACTGAAACAAGAGGCACAATGAAATAGCTTGCTTTATTGAGTACCTACTGTAGTTTCTGTGCTCCATACGAATAGTGGGATTTAATCTAATGAAAAACTAAAAATTCAAACAGCTGTATAGTTGAGACATTGAATTACTTAAAGTGCTAATATTGTAGGAAACTAGATATAAAACCACAAAGTTAAAAAAAAAAAAAAAAAAAAACTCTTGTCAAATATCAGGTAAGAATAAATTTTGTATCAGTTGGGAATATTCGTTAATTTAGACATTACTTCTGGTAGTTAGAAATAGAGCAGAATGAAACACTTTGTTCTGTGATCTCATATTGTGCTACTATTAATCTTAATAATTTTAAAATATATATTCCCAAACCTACTTTATAGGAAAAAAAAAAACTGATTTTTTAAAAAATTTAATGTCTCACGGTTATATCCTTTAGGCTAAAGAAGATGGATGTTTAATGAAAGTGGAATGCTCGTGAAATATATTTCTTGTGCATTCCCACCGGAAATCAAACCCAGAATCATGTGTACTAAAGGCACATGTTCTATCTACCAGACCAGCAAAGAGGGCTCCTACTTTATATAGTGGATTTAGGTTTTTAGTTTTCTGGGCTCTCCGTATCTATGGTCATTTAGCCTGTCACGTTTGAGGAATGACATCCCTCGGCGAGCACACTATCCGGGAAAATGGAAGGGAGAAAGAATGGAGGAAGGAAACGGCCTGGAACCTATAAGTTAGGTACCACCCCGGCATTCGCCTGGTGTGAATGAGGAAAACCCAGGGAAACCTCATTAGGGGTAGTTGTCCTGAAAAAGCGTTTTACACTTTTTCGACCGAGTGTCCCCACCGAGCTACTTTATATAAGCTTACACTAAAAAGACACATGAACATTCACTGTTTTACTGTTGATTTCTCACTTGCCAACATTCACTGAGCCTCTTGGACCGTTCCGTTTATGTGAAACAAAGCTTTATTAAAAAAAAAAAAGAAAAAAAGAAAGAAAGAAAGAAAGAAAGAAAGAAAGAAAGAAAGAAAGAAAGAAAGAAAGAAAGAAATACACATTAGTACGAGTAGAACTTTTTAAAATATAATACTCGTATACACTAATATTTGTTTTCCTTGAATTCGATGTTAAGTTAACCGTTTTTGCAAAAAAATAAATAACTAAACAAAAAATAAATAAAAATAAAAAATAAAATAAAATAACCATTATCATTGTACTCCATGTATCGTTTGATTGTGTCCCGCTATTGGTACACAATGAAACAATCACAACTCGTTTGAAAATCACTTATCCTAGGCTTGTATTTTGAATTATATCAAACTATATGCACAGCGATATCTTTCAAGGCTCGCTTTTTTATGTGAAAATATGGTGAGAAATAAATTAAAGAATGTAACTTTTTTGGTTTCATTGTCTCCCACTTACTTTCCTCTATATTTAAAAACGTACACTTTCCACTAGTAGATCGTGTGTATTCTTGGTCTTCTCCTGACGGTGACACACATACTTCTAACAGTGATGTGATAATACTTGTAACATGTAATTTGTATACAATAATTGCACATTTGGAGCGAAGCCATCGACTTTTACTGATTGTTCCGATTTTTCGGTTATTATTCCTCAATGGTATATCCGACACTCAGCGTGCTCTCTGAAATCACCTTACCATACTTGGTTCATGCATCTCGGAGGAGTATCCGGTCAAACGAATGCCTAAGTCGATTGAAAAGGAGCTTAGTTTTGAAAAATTGTGATCGGAGAATGAAATGAAAAGGGCATCGCCCTATTTCTAATGCTGAAAATTCTATTTTCCATTGTTTGCAATGACAATTCGCGCGCCAAATGCTTTCCCAATGTTAAGTTTATGGGCATCCAGTTTTTCGGTTATTATTCCTCAATGGTACGTTCGATCGGGACATGCGACCCCTTACGACACTAAATGCGCGCTCTCAAATCACCATCTCATATTTGGTGAAAAACGGTTCAGTCATCTCGGGGATCCAGTTCTTCGGTGATTATTCCTCAATACTATGTTCGATTGGGACGTATGACCCTTTACTACACTCAGCGAGCATTCTCGAATCATCATGTTAAATTTGGTTAAAAACTTTTCAGGTATTTCGCAGGAGTATCCGGATAATCGGACGCCTGTCAAGTAAAGAGGAGCTTGGCTTCAATAATAATAATAATAATAAAAAAAAAAATCATACTTCACAAGATGCACAGTTGCAAAGGTGGGAAAAACGGTAGGGACTCTGAGATTCTGGTCAATATTAAAAAAAAAAAGAAGTAAAAATTGAAAGTGAATGAAACACAAGAGAGAACGGGTTGGATTCTGGACACTGGTCAAAGTTTAAAAAAAATAAAAATAAAATGAATAAAACGCAAACAATAAACCACTACGTAAAGACTTGTGAAATAACAACCATAACTATTTAACACACGCTTCTAATGAAGTAAAGGATAATTAATATCTTTACAGTCTCGGCGCATTAATTACTTTACCAACAAATATTATGTTCAAATACAAATCACACTCGATTACAACGAACGCTTTTGTCTTAACGAGTGCCATTACTAACAATTTTTAAGATTTTCGGATCTTCACGCTTTGCAAAGCAACCTGTTTGAAGACTCATTTTGTATTCACGAGTGTCGGCCGCGATTAAGACTTGGGCAATGAATCGTGGCTTCTTCATGTAACATGTTCTCGTCTTTAATGTTTTTTTCTCTCTCTTTCTAAATCTTTTGCACTTAACACGTCGTTTAGAATCATAAATTAGATACGTGCCTCCACAATCACATCTCTTTACGAGATAATTTAAATTATATATGGCTTTTGTTGCTACTTCACGACTTTTACTTAGTAGCATGTGTCGAGTAGGACAATTGAAAAATTTATCCCAGACATTCTTGCATCACATCTCAGGTGAAGTTATTCTTCCTATTGAAATTAATGAGCAAGTTATTCTCACGGCTTGTATGTACTTATTCTCAGGGATTGAAATAGTAAATATTAATTACATATGCAAAACAATTGTGACCCATACCATAGGACACTTATGAAGCCCTTAGAATAGCAATAAGCCAATTGTAAGTTGCGAGATAAACTCGCTTTCTTTTTCATTTAGTTTAACATGATTCTGCTCCGAGACTAAGAGTGACAGTGTAGTGACGGATCTACCCCAGGGCCGGGGGTCTAGGCCCCCCAGTTTTTTAAGTGACCAAAATAATTTAGGCTATTATTTATATATTTTTGAAAGTTTATAGTAAACTCATGATATACTACCTATCATAGTCTGGGATCGGGCTGCCCCGCAGTATCCGCCTATGGAACGGTGAAGATAATAATGAACGACCTAGTTGAATTAAGCACGTGTGAGGAAATTCGAGAATTCCGAGAAAACAAGAGTATTTGTCCACCACAAAGTCTACTATGCACGAGCCAGGATCGAATCAGAAACCCTACGCACCAAAGGAGAGTACTGGCTAAGGAGAATCTCTTCCTATATCTTATATCTGGAGTCTGCTGTGAGCAAAGGAGATATCCTAACAACAACCTATCTCCCGAGGTTGCAATGAGCGGCGGAGGACCCCTATAACCATCTCCCGAGGGCGCTGTTTGACAAAGAAGACTTAATAAACATACCCCGGAGGATACAATGAACGAAGGGGTTTCTGTATAAACCTGAGTCTAAATCAGGGCGAAAATTTTCGGGTCGCCAGGTCGCCAGTGGTGACCACAAATTTAGAGCTGGCGAGCAGTGTTCAGTAGAAATGGTTTCTGCGATTCTGCATAAACTCACAGGGCTGCGAACTTTCTGTTTTGCACGAAAATAATTGTCACTGAGTGAGAGAAAATATAAAATGTGAAGTCTTCACAACGGACATGGAATCTCTTTCTTTGTCAAAGCAAAGGCTGTTGGGGGGGGGGGGGGACATCTCATATTTTGTACGTGAGAGATACTGGCAACCATCATTTTTGGACTGGAGAGTGCGCCTGACTTCAAAATTTTGCGCTCTGGTCTAAATTGAACCTATACTATCCGAAGCCACTACTGTCTACTGAATTTTGGAAACACTTTTATCGTATTACAAAGAAACTTGTAAATTGATTATAATAAATAGATAAAGGACTTTTCGTATTGTTTTATTTGACTCTATCGAAAAACATTGCAATATATAAGCAGTATAAATTACAATATATATAAGCAGTATAAAGTATTGATATTTTAACGTATTAGTTTGATAGAAATATAATTTTAAATATTATTTAGCACTTTTAATTGATAAATTAAGAATTTACCAGTACATAAGGCTAATTACTGTTTTTCTTCGAACTAAATTTCACTAAGCGATATATAAACCAATGTGCTGTCAGTGATTACAGAGGAACATTAGTGCAATATGCTGAAACAAAAAAGAAAAACTGAATATATTGGCACATATGTTCCGGCTACTCTAGAGGCCTCGGAAGGTATCGAAATAAAGTTCATTTCAGTAATGTAATATCTCTAACACCAGTAAACAGTAGAAACGTAATATGTTCCATACATTTACCACTTCATTTAAGTATAGAATATAGAAAGCGACACTCAGCTAGGTAGGTAACAATATCCTATAGAGAGTGGCTCAGTGGTAGAGTGTTCACTTCTGATGCAAGGGTTCCCTGGTTCGATCCCAAGTTATGTGTGTGTGTACTCTCGTTTCCTCTCACATTTCCATTCCACCAATTAGTTCGTCATCATTCTTTTTCATTAATCATTTGCCTCCTCTAGGCTAAAAGACAATCATGGGAAGAGAAACTACAAATTTCATTTCAGTTTTCAATATCCTATAGAACAAAGTTTCTCAAACTGTGCGCCTTGCTTGACATAGGAGCACACTCAAATATTTGGAAATCTTCCCTGATTTTTTGTTGTTATTGTTTTTGTATTTTTTAGTGTTGTTCCTGAGCTCGACCATACTTTTAGTGATCCTCTGTTCGTCTTCTTAAAACATGTACTTACTTCAAGCGTTTCTCGAAAGTTCCTTGACATAGGGTAACTCTGGTATTATCGGAGTTACAACAAAATGTAAGAGAGAAACCATCTCCAAATATAATGTTTTCAATCTAAAGTGAAGGATTTTTTTTTTTTTTTAAAATCGGACGAGCTGTTTGAGCTATACACTCTTTATGTGCCCAATGTTAAATGAAAATACAACGTTGCCATTTACCTGGACCCATAACATAAGTGAATGAAGTGACTGTCTTTTACGCTAACGTGTTGATGGCCAGCCCCCATTTCAAACATGCCCCCATTCACTTTATGTTTTGGGTCCAGGTAAATGGCAACGTTGCATTTTCATTTAACATTGGACGGATAGAGTGTACAGCCCAAACGGCTCGTCCAATTGAAAAAAAAAATTAACTTAGATTGCAAACATCATATTTGGAGACGGTTTCCCTTTTTGCATTTTGTTATAACTCTGATAATAACAGTTACCTGAGAACAAACTGATTACGTGGGTGTAGCCAAAACAAACCAATTACACATGTTGCTAAAAATCTGTTAAAAAAAAAAAAAAAAAAAAAGATCACAGGCACGAATCAAGAGTTGAGGCTGTCTCCTTGGGGTGAATGTGATGTCTCGTCTCGCAAAAAGTATCTGTTTGTATTAGAAAAGCTCCGTCTCGTCTCGAATTTTGTCATAAAAAATATGTCTCCTGTCGTCTCGTGCGCAGCACTGATCTCATTTCCATACGCATTGATTATGTTATTTTCTATGTGTAATTTCTGAAACCTCTCTACTTGTATACCTCACGGATGAACTTTCCTAAAATATGATTTCGACAAGTAATAAGGGTGAAGAAATAGACTAGGGGTTGTTTGCATAAAGAAGATTCGTTTTAGAAATATTCAATAAAAGAGTTAAATAGTCCGTTTTTTTATACCCAATCCACTTGTGAAAAACTGAACTTTGTTTCAAATTATTTCTAAAAATGTTTCAAAATTTCAAAAATTAATTCCAGTTCATCAACTTTCGGACAAGAATTCCCAAGATTACCCAACATGAGTCCTGTGCAATATTGTTTTTCTTTTTCCACATTAATGCTAATATACAGGGTGAACGGTAACTACGTGGACAAACTTGGAGGGGTGATAGTACATCCAAAAAGAAGCAAAAAAAAGTCCTGGTGTTCATGGGGAAATTCTGTCACGTTTAGGAGTGACAGCGTGTCAAAAGCGTGGGAACATGAACTTCAGAGGCCAATAGTTAAAAAACAATACATCGTAGGGAGTGCGGTTAAAAACCTCACTTAGGAAATCATACCTACTCTATTGAAAAATGCATGTTTGAAAACGCCGCAATGCGTGCGCACGGGATTCCCCCAAAGGAACGGAGGGATTCCAGACATGCTGTGAAGGAAAGAAGTGCCACATGTTTTTAATCCAGTGCGCACGCATTGCGGCGTTTTCAAACATGCATTTTTCAATAGAGTAGGTATGATTTCCTAAGTGGGGTTTTTAACCGCAATCCCTACGATGTTTTGTTTTTGAACTATTGGCCTCTGAAGTTCATCTTCCCACGCTTTCGACACGCTGTCATTCCTAAACGGGACGGAATTTCCAAATGTTCACCAGGACTTTTTTGCTTGTTTTTGAATGTACTATCACCAATCCAAGTTTGTCCACGTAGTTACCGTTCACCCTGTAGTAGAGACCTGCACGGGCCGGGCCTGGCCTGAGGCCCTAAGCCCGGCCCGGCCCGCGGGCCGACTCTGTTATTTCTTTGGGCCGGGCCGGGCTTGGGCGGGCCGATACTGTTATTTCTTTGGGCCGGGCCGGGCCGGGCCGGGCTTGGGCTGGCCGACACTGATTTCTCTTCAGGTTGGGCCGGCTGGGGCCGATCAATTGCAATTCTTTAATAATTATTGACTTTTGTTAAACGATAATTGGAATAAAGCCAAACGTTGAAGAAGTGTGTCCGTGAAAAATGTTACAAAGAATGCACTAGCTATTTACAGTTTGTGTTGCTTAGCGGCTCCACTTTCACTATAGAGGATTGCAGGCATTATACGGTAAATTGAGCTCTGACCTTGACCTTCACTGAACTCAAAATATAAAAAGAAGGGGTGAGAATGTTTTGCCTGTCGCTAAACAATATTGCCATCTTAACTTTATGCTAAAAATCAATTAAGTTAGATTTTTGTTACAGGGAATGGAGTTTTTGTTCTCTCGATGACAGGCAAAGTTCTAGGAGGCAATGGTATCACTCGGGAGGCAAGCGTCAGGTTGTGAACTACAGTTTAGAAAGTTTCTGAGGGTTAGGTCAAATTTAGTACTAAATTTTGAGAAAGATTCGGGCTCGAGCTAATTTATTTAAAAAAAATTATCGGGCCGGGGTCGGGCCAAAAATTTCAAAAATTTGTCGGGCCCGGGCCGGGCTTGGGCCAAGAATTTTGAAAAACTTATCGGGCCGGGCCGGGCTCGGGCCGAAAATCTTCAAAACTTTTCGGGCTCGGGCTGGGCCGGGCCTAGGTACGTTCGGGCTGGATTGGGCTCGGGCCGAAAAATTCGGCCCGTGCAGGTCTCTACCCTGTAGAAATAAAATAAAATAATATAGAATAAAAGTAACACGTAATAACATCGTTATCAAAGAGCTAATTAGTGCCGCGATGGCTTGACGGTAGAGTGTTCATCTTTGGTGCTTGAATCCCTGGTTCAATTCCAGCGAGCGCCAAGTGGGATTTGTGGTCGAAAAACATCGTGTGCTGGGTTTTCTCGAGGTTCTCCCGCTTCCTCCCACTTTCATTCCATCCATTTCTCAGCATCACCGCCTCCTTTAGTCTACGGCATAGCTATCGGACGTAAAACTGAAACAAAAAATTTCGTTATTTCATTTCATTTAATTTCAGAGAACTAACGATCGTACCACTAATAAAAAGTGTCCACGCTTGAATAAATTTCTACTTGCACTTTTATACAAAATTTGAAGATAATGAATCCAGCGAAACTATTTTGAAACATGTTCATCGTGAGAAAAATTACCTCGAATTTGAAATAATTATACATATTTATTTGTATCCCAAATTTGAGGTAACTTTTCTGGATATCAATGGACACATACGTTTAAACATGTTCCATTTGATCCACCGTTCTCAAATTAGTATAAAAAATGCAATTAGAAATGTACACAAGCGTGTGCACTTCTATAGTGATAGTTCAAAGATCTTAACTTTTGGGTCATTTCCTCGTGACACCAAGGACAGATATGTTTAAAATAGTTTTGTTGGATTCAGCAGCCTTAATTTTTTCATTTAAAGATCATGGGACCTTTTTACTAGTGGCGTGATCTTTGGTTCTTTCAGACTTTTGTTTGTTTTAAATGAAATGAACAAAATCTTATTCCATATACAGTATAAAAAATGTCGTAAATATGCTGTTATCAACAACTTTCTTTAGAAAATTTAATAATAATGTGAACAAAATTTAGCGACTCTAGATGTCTCCACACACACAGTCTCTCTCTCTCTCTCTCTCTCACACACACACACACAGACACACACATTCACACACACTTCCTTCATAACTATGCTAGCTGAAATTCCCGTTTCTGCACGGGAAGGATAGAGTTTATCCAATATATCATATTTGAAAGTAAAAGAATGAGTGAAATAAATAAATAAATAAGAAATAATAACCCATTTGGAGTTGTCCCTGTCAATATGAGTGAAATAAATAAATGACAAGAAGCAACACCTTCGGCATTGACCCTATCAATATCAGTGTAATAAGTAAATTATAAACTGTGTTAACACCTGAGCCAGCTGACATGTCCCTTTTTGCCCAAACTTGGACTGAATTGACATCCAAACTGTCACCAATCAGCTTACCGATTCCAAAAACTGATTTGACACTAATATCGGTCATTTTGGACGTTTTATTTTTCATACATTGCCATGACATTGGGGGCTAAACTTGGACTTGAACGGCATCGAAAGCCTCACTATCCATCTCAGTTAGTCCGAAAACTAAAGATTTGACACTAATATTGGTCTTTTTAAATGTCTTATTTTCCATATATTGCCATGACATTGGGGGCTAAATTTGGACTTGAACGTACAACGATACTTGTATTTCATCACTCTTTATTATATCTTTATTTGTATTTGTTGGCTGAAGTACTTTTAAATTATGCACAAGCTGCTCAAGAAAGGAAGAAGAATAATATATAAAAAAGATCTAGATGTTGTTTCTCTTTCTCTTTCAGTTGTTATACATTGCTATTTTGTTAATATAGTAATTCGACGATGTGAAAATGGTTGTCATAGCAACACAAAATAAATAATGCATAATTGCGGATCCATCTTGTGAACACTATATGTACAATTTTTAAGGTGTGTAAAAAGTTTAATGTGTTACATCCTACAATAAAAGGTAATATCATGATGCCGTGTGTAAATGGTTTTCGATGAAAATCAGTAGCCTTGTAGTTATAGAAATATATATGAACTGTGGGTAGTTATATAATTTGGTGGTCCTCGTCGCAGGATTGTTAGTTATAAACGGCATCGAGATTCTCACTATTCATCTCAGTGAGTCCAAAAACTATGGATTTGACACTAATACCTGTCGTCCCGGATATTTATCTTCTTCTTTGATGCATACATTTTGACCCCTCAATGATTCTTCCCAAACCGAAAATCGACCAAACAAAAAAAAAAAGACTTCGTACGCGTATCTAGTGAAAATATATCTGTTTATAAAATTTGGTGTATTTAGTTAAATCCTTCCTATGCGAGATGATACACACACACACACACACACGTGCGCGGATTATATTTTATTATTACTAAAGATTAATAAGAATCATGGTATACATTTGTAAACGCATCGAGGACGAATCAAAACCAGAAAGTTGCAGTACACTATACGTGACTGTAAAACTCATAACTTGGAAAGTAAATTAATGTTTCTTTTTTGTTGATTTTCCTGCTTTCAAACACACATAAAACAGGTCTTTAAAATACACAAAATAATGGTGGTCGTAGATGCTTAAGTATTCATTGTTTTCCGTCTGGAGAAAAAAATGGGTCTTTAGGTCAACTGCTAGTTACAGAATCAACAAGACGCTTGTCAGAATAGCTTCAGTTAATTCGAAGCCCTGCGTTAACTTATAGAGAAGTTATATCTTGTGACATAGAAGCCCATTATTAAATACTT
Organism: Thermobia domestica; assembly: GCF_964235325.1. Taxonomy (NCBI): domain Eukaryota; kingdom Metazoa; phylum Arthropoda; class Insecta; order Zygentoma; family Lepismatidae; genus Thermobia; species Thermobia domestica. The sequence continues at coordinate 38,356,688 of NC_137462.1, read as the reverse complement.
GTTAAATGGACATCTTCTTCTAAGCATATAGCTCATGTAAACACAGTCAACATCAACAAATGAAGTCTTCAAATCAATTACTCAATACGGTACAAATGAGATTCTAATACGTAAATAATGTTTCCAAAGGGGATAATTCTCCAATGCTATTATCGTATAACAAAGATGAGACCCAATCGCCTGATCTCGTTGAGCGAAATACAATGATAAAATAGGCGAGGTGAATGTAAATCCTCGTACTTCGTTTTCGACTAAATCGATTTTCTAAAACCTAATAAGTAGCAGTGTCAAGTGTACCGTAAAAAAGATTGATTAGAATATTAAACGAGAATTTTAGGGATGACCCCCCCCCAAAAAAAAATGGATCAAAAGATTGCGATCTTGGCCAATAATTTGTTTTTCTATCAGGGGCTACATAATTTTTGAACGGCCCTTATATCGAATTTTCGTATTTTCTACGAAGTAAGCACATCATACTGAGTTAAGTGATAGTTTGGGTTTGGCTACACTGTATGTAGTTTTCCAGATATAAGGCCTACAAGAACATTTTTGATTGAAATATATTGGATCTTTTGATTCAAAAATAACGAAATAGTATGCAACCAATCCGACATTTAAGTATAATTTGATTGCATACTACCCAAGGATAAGTCATCTATGGAAACCCTTTATGGAAATACATGGGTGTGTGGCGGGTAATACCTTGGGATCGATTGGCTGAATCACCTCCATCAACGAACCAAATTCTTAGCTTTTGACCTTTCTACATCCTGGCTCAAGCTGATGATAATTCATCAAGTAGTTCTTGAGAGTTTGTGTCTCTCGTCCGGATGGATCATCATCATCATCATCATCATCATCATCATTATCATCATAGGTATTCTGCCATTATTGACAAGTCATTTGTAGCAAATGAGAAGCTTCTATTCTCCACGGTCTTCTGCTAAGCTCTTCCTCTCCACGCATGATCCTATATATATATATATATATATATATATATATATATATATATATGACGCTCAGGTTTACGCTGTATAAAATGGGCTTTAATCCTGCTTCACACTGGGTAAAGCCGCAAACTGTGGTTTAGCCCCTCCCTTGATCATATCCTGGATCCACCACTATATAATCCATTAACTATAGTCTCTCTGGCACTCTCCTTCTCTTTCCTGCCATCGTACCCCCTGGCACGTCTCTCATGATACAATTTCTTCTTAGCCAATGTCCCACCCAGTTTCTTTTCCTCTTCTCAATAACATCTGAAATTGTTCTTTCCTCACCATAATTTTTAACACCCTTTCATTAGTTTTCTCCTCGATCCAACTAATTCTCTTTATTACTCTCTACACCCATATTTCGAATGCTTCCAATTGTTTTTCATCATCTTCTTGTCAAGGTGAAAGATCATCAACGAGATGCCCTGTACACAATAACGGTGAATTATCTCTCATTTTTGTTTGTTTTTTTATCAGAAGAGCAGAGAAAGTGATTTGTCAAGAACTATGACCCTCAAAAATTTAGCTCTCGAGCCTATTTTACTGATTACCACGATACTCGTCTAACATCGCAGCTCGTCAACCAGCAAGAAGAGATATACACTTGTGTTATCAAAGGTGTCACCACAGAAGGTAACCAAAAGCAAATTGATGCTCTTTGTCCCATATGCGCATCAAATTGTTCAAATTTAGAAATTTAATGCGCATCCGTTATGCAAAAGAACCTACAACGCATGTTTGAGTGTTCTCCAATGATGTCTCTCTAAACAAACAATGGCTCTCTCAATGCTTCACACTCAGAATAGACGAACATCAATACTACGTTGTTAAACTCTCCAAAAGTGCGCGTAGACCTTCACATTGTTGGAATTGTTGTTTCTGTGGATATTCACCTTATCTCTGCAAAAGCTAATCAGTATATTATAGATATGCAGCCGTACATAATATCCAATGTTGAAATTTTCCGTTAAGAAATTTATTTTGATTTCAGTTGGCCGCGTAATAAGTTTCCGTCAATAAATTGTTGGGATCGTAAAATATTTCCGTTTAACACAAGTTTCCGTTTAATAAAGGGTCCGTTGAAGACAGGTTTTACTGTATTACTATTTTTAGATGCTGTTCTTTTTGTTTATTTATATTGCTATTTATTCCTTTAGCTTTTTCATAACTTGTTTGAATTTTTAGCTTTGAGAAATATGCTTTTAGTTTTTCAAATTCTATACTTGATCGGTTTTATATCATCGCGGTGCAAGAAGGGGGACAGCTTCAATTGGATATTTGGTTCAAGATTGAAAAAAGATGTTAAAAATCAATACTTGTATCTAGCCTCGAAACTTTTTGAAAAGAAAGTTTTTACCCTTATAATAGCACTTCTCTTTGCAAAATGTTTGGAGGTTAAAATGAAATAAGTTGAGTTTTAACTTTGTTTTCTCAATCCTGAACCAAATATTACAATCAGAGTTGTCCCCTTCTTGCACCGAGGTCTTCAATTAATTCTTTTGTTTGTTATCATGAGCATGTTCGAAGTTCAGAGTACAAAGAAATCAAGTCGAATTGCCAAAGTAATGAGCGACATAAAGCTTGTGTGGTATCGTTATGTACACTCATGTCCAAAATTATTGTTGCATATCTATAACTGTCTTCTTGTAAGAGTATAATTTGATAATGATTTTGCAGGATCTTGTAATACTGATACTATGTGCATAATTGGGAAATGTATATTTGTGGTAAATTTAATAGGAAAAGAATTATATATACGAAAATTAGAATGAGTAAAAGAAAATGTTGCTAAATGGATAAGAAAATTTTATTTTCAGTTAATTGTTCTTATTTACTGCTCTTTTGACATGAAATTTGCCACATACATGTCTTTGCCGATTATACACATACTAACATTATAATAAATACCGGGCGAATTCGTTATGAAATTGTATTCTTACAAAAACATATTTATAGACATGCGACAATAATTTTGGACATGAGTGTACATGTAAAAGTTATAGGAGTTTTAAAGAAGTAATATGTATAAAATGTTTAAAAATTGGACTTGATTTCTTTATGCACTGAACGCACCATATGTTGGCTATTGAATTTTTTCTTTCTTTTGAGAGGATCAAATGGTCTCACTGCTAATGTTCCGAATCGATCAATCCGTCCATAGAACGAAATATAACGATGTTATATAATCAAGAGGAGAGAAAATCGCAACTATATGAAGTGCATAGATACCCTCAAAAAACATAAGAAGTAACCTTTTCGTGTCTGAAAAAAAAAAAGAGAAAAAATGTGTCTGCCAATGAAGAACTTTTTATTTCCACGACTTTTTTGCAGTTGACTTGAAGGTGTATATTAAATGTTATTCCTCGTGTCAGAGTCCTTGACCTTTAGCTATATTTTTTTCGTTGACGGCAGTGGTTCAACCATTCTCTTAGTTGACCACAGGACATGGATACCATTTTCTCATATAGCTCCCACGTAGATCCGTTTATTTGTGTCATAAAAACAGTTCTGAAGAGGCCCACCAAACTCAGGATGATGTCATCAAAACTCTGGTATTCATGCTGATATGCCTGAACATCCGTTTCAAGACGCTGTACAGGTCCCGCAGCAACACAAGTTCTTTCTATTTAGTAAAATTTATTTTGGAAATATCGGTGGTATGGCTGGGATATACAGAAAATACTGAAAACTGTATTCAAATTGTCCTTCCATTCGGAAGTTATTTACGAAACTAATTCAAGGTGATCAGACGTTCCATTTTAGCCGGGACAGTCCCTTTTTTCCAACCGTTGTCCCGTTTATTATGATTCTCGAACGGAACGCCTAAATGTCCCGTTTTTAAGTAAAAATGACCTAGGTGTCCCGTAATTATTATTCAAAATATAAATCGTAAGTGGAAATTCTATTCTCTTCCGTACCAACACTCATTGCCAAGGTTCAGCCGTGTCTAGAACTTCTGAATTTTCAAATGGGAATTGAGTGTTCGTGGTTCAAGTGGGAATTGAGTGGGTATTCTGAGTGTTCAACTAGTTAAAAGAATTGGTAGGTAGAACTCGCAATCGGGAACCATTATTTGTTGTGTGGTACACGTAAAGTTAGAAACGGTGTGTTATCACTCTTACTTGTGTATTTTGTAAATTGAGAACACTGCTGAGTCCCAAAATGAATCCGGAAGTCACTACCTCCCCCTCCCCCGTAGCCGATTCGTATGCGTCCCGTTTTCGCAAGTGAAAATTCTGGTCACCTTGAACTAATTCCAATTAACGGAAATAACTTTTGTCACTGACTACAGTAATGTTCAAAGTATTTGCAATTCCCACTTACATTTTAAGATTTATGTTTAATATCGTATTTATAACATTCAGCAATATTCTGGTTATTCGTTCAGAAAACTTCACTGTAAACTTTTACATGTAAATTAATTGAAGGAGCTATTTAACCCAGTGTTCGGTTGCTCATAACCAGTGGTTAGTACCGGTTCGCTAGAACCGGTTGTTAAAATACTTCAAGTTGCAGAACCGTTTGCTATACCCAGACTTAACACTATATTTTTACCCAGTTGTAGTCAGGAAGAGTAAATTTTAATTTAACTTCCTTTGCTTTTAGACATTCTTACAGCTACAGGGTTAAATATATGATATCTCAGAACAAAATATAAGTGTTTATTTCTTAATCTCAAATACTCAGATATTAAGAGTGAGAAATGGGATAACATGAATGCAGTGATGAGTGTTATTTGTATTTAAAATCCATATATACAATTATCAACAATTATCGATCCGTTGCTGGATCAAGGTCCTTCCAATACTTTTTGACAACCATCTGTCTTGGATAATTCGTATCCAGAATATTTGCAGTGCTACCTAAGTTCGTCACACTATCTTGTATCAGGATCCGGTGTAGGTCTCTACTTGTCACTTTTGATATCCAGGAAAAGATTTGAATTTTGTCTACCTCGAATGGTTTATTTTCTAAGAGTTATATCTATCCATCTACTCTCTCTCTCTCTCTCTCTTGTACATAACTAACTAACTAACTCTATGGCTTATGGAACCCGTAGGTTCAATGCCACGTTCACAAAAGCTCTCCACTGACTTCTATCCTTAGCTAACTGCATCCAGTTTCTACTTTGTATTCCAATCTCTACGAGATCCATTTTAATATATCTTCCCATCTGCGCCTAGGTCTTCCCAATGGTCGTTTTCCGATTGGTCTTCCAGTCAAGACTTTGAAGGTGTTTCTACTTTCTTCCATTCTAGCTACATGACCCGCCCACCTAAGCCTCCTAGACTTGACGACCCTAACAATGTTGGGTAAACCATATAACTTATATAGTTCCTCGTTATGAAGTTTCCGCCATACACCATTCCCGTTCCTCTTGGGTCCGAATATTCGTCTCAGGATCTTGTTCTCAAATACTTTCAGTCTATGTTATTCCCTCAGAGTAAGCGACCATGTTTCGCAACCATACAGAACAATAGGTATAATTATCGTCTTGTATATTTTAAGCTTCAGATTCCTCGATAGAATTCGCGACGACAAGAGATTTTGAACCGAGTAGGAACACGAATTCCCTGCTTTTAGTCGACATTTAATTTCTTCGTGAATATGATTTTCCTCTGTTAATACTGATCCTAGATATTTGAAACTATTCACTTTATCAAAAGTATTATTTAATATTTTAACGCATCCATAATTTGCCGTATTACGGTCCCGACACACTTCCATGTATTTAGTTTTCCCTGCATTTACTTCTAAACCCATGTCCCTGCAAGCGTTTAATAAGATCTCTGCATTTCTTTCTATTGTTCTTCTATCATTCCCTATTAAATTTACATCATCAGCATATGCCATAAGCTAGTGAATACCGTTCAACTCTAGACCCTGGTTACTATCTTTGATTTTCCTTATACCGTATTCCAGAACAAAGTTAAAGAATAGTGGCGACAACTCATCTCCTTGTTTCAGGTCATTCTCGACTCGACATGAAAGGTCGGGGACAAAATATATATAGGGTGTTTCAAAACAACACCGACAACGTTTGGGAGGTGATTCCTGACACCAAGATAAGACAAAATGTATAGACCAACCTAGGTGCACAAATGCTTCCTTTCGGAGTTATAGACTGCCGAAAACAACCATCCATCCATCCAACAACAACAACAACAAAAAAAAATGAACTTTAAAGGTCCATAGCGCAATAACTATGGGGCCTACCGTAGTCGGGCCAAGACTTTACTAAGAACTAATATGTGCTCTATCCAAAAATACATACTTCAAAATCCAGCAATACTTCCGCAGCAATTTTTATAAAGGTAGTTAGTGAGTACTTCAGATTATATGCCCGTACCTAAACTGTACAAAAGTTGTTGCGGGAGTACCTTAGGATTCTGAAACATGTATTTTTGGATAGAGCTCATATTAGTTCCTAAGTAGTCTTGACCCGACAGCGGTAGGTCCCATAGTTTTGGAACTATGGACCTTTAAAGTTCATTTTTTCATGTTTTCGACAGCCTATAACTCCGAAAGGAAGCATTTGTGCACCCAGGTTGGTCTATACTTTCCGTCTTATGTTGGTGTCAGGAATCACCTCCCAAACGTGGTCGGTGTTGTTTTGAAACACCCTGTAGATAGAACCGGTTGTTAAAAAAAAATAGAGTAACAGGTGCTCATAACGTATCGTGTGCTGTAATACCGAAGAGTTTAGCTTTTATAATGAAAAGACGTTCAATTTTTACGTTAAGGCAATGGGGTTTGAAGTATGCTATATTGCTTGAAGATTTGAACTTAGTTTAAATAAGCTGCATGTGTTCCAGGCATTTTCGACCATAGCGAACGAAAAACTGCAACATAGTAAATTATCAGAGGATGAGATCATTTCCTGTAAGAGATTCATTAATAAAATTAGAGTGCATTCTTCTGCTTGTATTTGAAATACACTGAGAACTGGTAGCGCTATGAAAGAACATGAAACATATTGTAGAATTATTATTACAGAAGCCCTCTGACGTTAAGGTCATACTAATAAGTTTCTGCAACATTCTTTTCCGAAACAACTCCTCGTAGAAGCTTGCAATTCCTTAAATTCTCCACAGGAACTTTAAAAATAAAAAAAAAAAAAAATGTATTTCAAAAGAAAGAATACATTCTCTTGAACTGGATTTGGAAGTAATTGAACATCTGGTGAAGAACTTAACACGATAATTTTTTTGATTTTTATATTTAGTGAGTTAACAGTATCTACGCTCTTCCTGCATTCGAATCTACTTCCTCATTGAGAGAACCGACCATCTTCATGTTTGACAACTTCACTTTTTATACATACATACATACATACATACATGTATAATATGTATAAAATCTAATCTTGAGTCCTAGCTAATATAATTCTCATTACATTCTTTCACTTCTGAAAGCAATAATATCATACGATAAAAATAATTATGCTACACAGCTGCTAAATCTAAAATCTTTTTGCCATATTACGTCATAAGAAAAAAAAATAGAGTATTTCGGAATGTAAACATGCAATTCTTATGGCTTCATTTCGTGCTATGGTTTTACAAATTTAAATGTTGCACGTTTAAACATATGTTAGATAAACGTCAGAAATATTAGTATTCAGCAAGTAATTTTGTGAAGCAAGTTAGGCCAAGACAGGTTTTGTTGATGACAGTTAGACAGACAAGTGTGCTTGTACTATCTTCAATTCTTTCGAGTAATTTCTTCCTTGAGCAGAACAATTTGTCATTGTCATTGCTTACGTAATAAGAGGCGCCCAGGAACGAAGTTTTCGAGTAGATAAGCTATAGTTCGCCAACCTTCTTTTTCTTTTGGATCAAAAGATCCAATATATTTCAGGTAAAAATTCTCTTGTAGGCCTTATATCTGGAGAAATACATATAGTATAGCCAAACCAATAATATCACTTAACTCAGTATGTTGTGCTTATTCCGTAAAAATATATATATACGAAAACTCGATTTAGGGGCAAAAATCTTCAAAAATTCTGTGCCCCCTGATCCAAAAACTAATTCTTGGCCAAGATGGCAATCTTTTGATGCATATTTTGATCTTCCTAAAATTGTTATATATATATATATATATATATATATATATATATATAACAAATTTTTGTTTCTAGTTTATATTTGACCTTATTTTACATATTATAGTGAAATATGTATATTTAATATCGGAAAATGAGAAACTGAGATAATCTATCCATACTTAGCAATGAAAATACGCCAATTTCTTACTACACATTTTACTTTAAAGGATACTACACATTTCCGAATTTTATTGGTGCATCTGCATACTAGCATATTTCAGAGTGTATCACAAGAAAGTAGATTTTTTAATGTATTAAGGCTGCAGACTACTAAATATTTTTGAAAAAGTAATATTTTTTCTTTTGCCCGTTTTTCGAAAGTGGAAAGAGGTAATAAAATGTAACTTACCACAGTAATAGATAATGTTATTTTACACCCGAAAATACGAATCGGAAGAATTATCAGTGTTGCCATCCGTAGAAATTACAGTGTGACCAGAATTTGAATTACTCATAAATCTAGGTTAATGCAGCGACTAGAAATTTGAACTCAACGGTAATTAATGACTTATCATGCTGTCTATGTTCCTTGTTTACTACTTTTTAAATAATATTTCTATTTATTTTATAAACTTTACATAAATTATTACAAAATAAATAAGTCATTAGGAAATAAATAGAAGCATTATTTTAAAAGTAGTAAACAAGGAACATAGACAGCATGATAAGTCATCAATTACCGTTGAGTTCATTTTTCTAGTCGCTGCCTTTACCTAGATTTTTGAGTAATTCAAATTCTGGTCACACTGTAATTTCTATGGATTGCAACACTGAAAATTCTTCAGATTCGTAATTTCGGATGTAGAATAACATTATCTATTATTGTGGTAAGTTACATTTTATTACGCCTTTCCACTTACGAGAAACGGGCAAAAGAAAAATTATTAGTTTTTCAAAAATATTTAGTAGTCTGTTCCCTTAAGGTGGATCACCACCCGGAAGTCAGTACATATTTTAGCTCATTCCCTTAACCACTACTCTAATGAAACGTTACATATTATAAATATTGTACTATAAGACAAAGTTATGTTTCAGCTACAACACAAGACACTGATTCATTTGATTGTGTCTTCTGATATTGAAAAAGGTAACAAATAAAAGAAAATATTTGGTTCGTTTTACAATGAGCACACAAGGTGGCACTTGCTGTTAGATCTTACTAGAAGTGCTCATTTTTATGAAATGTTTATTTGAATGTGTAAAGTACTTTAAAAGTAACGATCTTATTACAAAATAGATATATTGTTTGACCTTTTTTCGTGTTATGTTTCACATTTTATTTAAATGTTAATTTATATTTAAGGAAATGGATTTTGAGAAGAAACTTACGCAGAACGCCATAATGCGTTGTTGCCAAATTTGTACGTTTAATTCCTAGATTCAAGCGTTGCAGTTCGAGAAGCGGAACTTAGCTGTGAATTGCAGTAAGGGTCGAAAACTAATTTCTCCAGTAAGTATCCATTCAGAATTCCATGATTATTTCTTTTATTATCTGGCACCAGCAAAAATACGACACTACCTGGCAACGCCGCACTATTCAAGCAGGGTTTTGTATAGCACCGAGAACACCTAGTGATCCACCTTAAATATAACAAGAAAGTAGGTTATATTTAAAGTGAACAGAATCACTTTGTAAAGGAAGATGTAGAATAAAATTTGTTTCTTTAAAAAAAAAAGTATTGAATTTATTGCTCACAATCCAAGTTAAATTTACTTTCGATTGCAACAGAGGTCATTAAGGTAAGATATTTTTGTAAGAAATTGAAACTTTATTTTCTTAGTGTATATTGCAGTGCATATGTTAAATTTTTAATGTATATTTTAGAGCATATTTTTTAAATGTTTCTCGTGCATATCTGCATGCATATCTGCATGCATATCTCGAGGCTTGTTTGTGCATGGAAATCCGGGCTCTAATCAACACAATCGTACGAATACATGAGAAATAAACAAATCAAAGGATTTTTAATGGGATATGAGAAGATAAACTATCATTGTGATAGGAAATCGCATTTCAGGATCACATATATTAATTTTGTTGTTCGATTTTCTAATACTCTTTTACCCTGCTTTTAATGTTCTCTTGTCTTTTACAACATTTTTAGATTTATAATTTAGGATTAGATTTATGGGCTTTCGGCATCTAAGGCCATTTAGCCCGTCACGATTTGAAGGATGACGTCCCTCGGCGAGCACACAATCCAGGGAAAGAGAAGGAAGAAAGGATTGGGGAAGGAAGGAAGCAGCCTGGGACCTCTGTATAAGTTAGGTACCACCCCGGCATTTGCCTGGTGTGAATGAGGAAAACCCAGGAAAACCTCATTCAGGGTGACTGGCCTGAAAAAGAGTGTTACACTTTTTCGGCCGAGTAACCCTCTCGGGAATCGAACCCGGGACCGCTCGCACCGAAGGCGAGAGCGTTAGCGACTACGCTACGCGGGACCACACACAACATTTTTAGAGATCCCTTCAGTTTTCCTATATTTGAACTCTCACTTTTACGTTTATAAATTTTAATTTCCTATTATTTCTACTACGTCATGTTGCCATCTAACAACTCTTTCTTTCATGTAACGTCCCACGATTATGCCCTTTATGCTAAGAGAGGCAAGTTAATGATAATGGAAAAATGGTGGAATGAGAAAGTGGGAGGACTGAGAAAACCCATGGACACATGTTATTCACCACAAACTTACTTGGTCGGGGATCGAACCAAGGCTCTCGCGCACCAAAGGTAAGCGCTCTACCACTGAACCACTGTGCTCCCAACGTTGTTGACATTCAGAGTAGAAGCATGATGACATCACAGAGATACAAAATAGAAACTATTGTAGGTTCAATTTAATATATATATATATATATATATATATATATATATATATATATATATATATATATATATATATATATATATATATATATATATCCACAATTATGCTTCGAGGCTAAGGCAGACGGTGATAATGATAATGAATAAAATGGTTGAATGAAGAAAGTGGGAGGAAACGGGAGAACCCTCGTACTAAATATTGTTGATGTATGGTCGAAATGGTACTTACATTAGATTTGACCATAGATAACAAAGACACTCCCTCAAGCAATCAATATAATTACTCATTTGTTAATATCATTTTCCAAATTTAAGGAATAGAAATTAAGTTACAAATATTTTGAACCAAAAAAGAAAGTTGTTTGATTTGTTCCAGAAAATATTGACAAGGAACCAAAACTAAATATGCAATAAAAAGTTTAAATGGGAAGGGGATCGTGTGATACATGAAACAGGACTAGAATTTTAAGAGTAATTTAATGGTGTAATCAGAAAGTTATACCACATGAAACTCAGATTACCTCTTATAAAATGGTGTTCAATCTGCTACTCGTGTTGCACTATGTATGTGTGTAGACGTGTCTCCCAAGCTGTATGAACACGGAACAATGTTTCAGGTGTGATTAGTGCACATGGATGCTATATTCGTTGCTCTAAATGATCTGGATCCTTAATCTTATCGCCATATACCATCACCTTTAGGTAACCCCACTGGTAAAAGTCCGATGTTGATAAATCTGGTGATCTTGCAGACCATTCCGCTAGTATATGTCTACCAATCCATCGACCAGGAAATTGTTCATCCAGATACTGAGGAATCTAGAGTTCATAATGAGGTGGCACCCCACCATGTTGATAAAAATAAGGGAAAACGCATTCGACGTCGACACTGAGGAAAGAATGAGTTGTTCTAACATGTGCAAATAACACTCTGCAGTTAAGGTGCCAGATATAACAAATAGGTCAATGATATGTGTTCTCCGGATCCCTGGTCACACCATAATTTTCCCTACATTATGCGTTTTACTCATACAGGATGCGTTCACAGTTTCAAGACTGGTCTCAGATTAAATGTATTACGCATTTTTGTAAAGCGAATTAAAAGTCCTCCAAACATGACCCTTGGGCATCAAAACACCGCTGCCAGCGTGTTTTTCATTGTTCATAGGTTCCCTGAAAGTCTTCGCGCGCAAGGTTGGGAAGGGACATCGTCGAAGTCGCGTGGACCGCTGGAATTGTGTCCAGAAATGAGGATCGTTTTGGAAACGTTCAAGCAATTCTTCGCAAACAGCCAGGCCTTCCGTTCATCCGTCAGAACTTTGGGAACAAGTTTGGCACACACTTTTCTCAACTTCAAATCTTCTGTCACTAACTTGAACACTGTGGTCGGACCCAATCCCAGTTCACTGGCAATTAATCTAACACTAAGACGACGATCAGTGTTTAAGAATTCATGCACTTTCATCAGATTTTCCTCAGTTCTTGTTTCAGGTCTCCCAGAGCGGCCCTCGTCTTCAACGTCCTTGTGGCCCTCTTTGAACTTCTTTTGTGCCACATGAAAACTATTGCAGGTAACATGGCGTCTTCTTTGTAGGCTTCTTGAATCATATGAAAAGTCTGTAACTGTTTGTTCAGTTTCGCACAGAACTTCACACGGCATAACGCTGCTCCAAATGTCTCTGTATTTTCCACTCACTCAGGTTTCGACGGGGATCACCGACACGCACTCACGCCACTAGACATCTACTCACTCCCGCGTTTCGGAGGCAACTGACGCTCATGTGGACGGTTATTTGACATCCCCAACTACCGCACCCTGTCAGTGGAATGGGTCTGTGCGCGTGCCCCTGCTCAGGTAACGCTCAGTCTTGGAACTTTGTGAACGCACCCTGTATGTATCCACTAGGGGTTATCTGGAGACCAATAGCGTAGATTATGTTTGTTTACTTTCCCTGTAACATAAAAAAAATTGCTTCATCAGTGTGTAAAACTTGCATTGCAAAATTTGTGTCCTGCCGCAATTGTTCCATTGCCCATTCACAAAATTTCACTCTCCGATATGAGTCATGCTTAGAATGATGTTGCTGCAGCTACAGCTTGTAAGGATGCCACTTATATGTCTGTAACACCCTGTAACTGGAGGTTTCGCTGACGTAGCATTACAGTGATAATCGGCGTATGCTGTATTGTGGAGACTTAACAAACGATTCGAGCACTGCGTAGCTATGTTTTCGTCAGTAGCATTTCTGTACCTACCTAATCGTGGTTTGCCTTAGACTGCATCTGTCTCTTCGAACTTGCTCAGTAACTGTGCCACTGCATCGTGCCAAACTGGAGCATGTTGAGGATGCCTTTCATTGTAATCACAGGCTACAGCACGGGCACTTCTACTATCCCTTATCTTGATGATCTCTATGCGGTCGCCTTTGGCTAATGGCATCATTCAGCATCTAAAAATAAGAGATAAATTGGAGTTTCATGTCATTATAACTTCAAAGTTATTACAATTATGTTTAATATGACTACACCATTGAGTTTCTCTTAAAATTCTAACCCTGTTTCATATATTAGATGACCCACATGTCATTTAAACATTTTGAGCGATATTCAAAATAGGAGACAGTAAGATAGCGGACGTTCACTTGGCACGCATCATAAAGGCGTCATTTTGCCAAAATTCTCGAACAAGAAGCATCACACAATCCAAAATGACCGGGAAAATTGAAATAAAACTGAGAAAAGTATTAGGAGCTGAAGAGGAAAAGAGATAAGTGAATATTAGGAGTACGTTAAGTGAAGGCCCAAAATGGAGGAAGTGGCCTTAAAACTTACCTTTATTCCTAACTGTAAGCAATAATTTGGATTTTGTATACATTCGGAGACTCGTGTTTCCTCCAAAAGAAAAAGTGCGCCTCTAAAAATCCTAGCCCTAATTATTATTATAAAATTTACTCTTACAAGCAAAAAAAAAAAAAAAAATCTCGTTCAGATATTTATTAGAGAGAACAGAAATAAACCACAGTTTTCCTTATGACAACTTCATCTTTAATCTGTTTTTTTTTTTATTATTTTATTTTTTTTAAAAGATTGAACGCCGATATGAGACAAAACGGGAAGGGAACTACTTAATTCATGCCTACCCACCTTATCTCTCTGATCGTTTTATTTTAAAAAGAACATCGATAACCATTAATTACACTTAAACTAAACGCTTGTACTAATTCGTGTAGGCAAATCGTGGACTATTATTATTTATACATGGACTCCAATCAAATTACATTTTTCTGATCATTTTATTGTATGTTAATTCCTCCGAAGAAAGAAACATATGTATACTAAACATCTTTATTTAAAAGAAAAAAAAAAGTGCAAAACACAAAACACAGAAAAATTAACTTTTACTTTCGTGCGGTGCACCACCCATTTTAGAATGAATCATCGACCTCTGTTAAGGAGTGCAATCCACCTCGCGAAGGGGTGGGCGCTGATGATAAATTAAAACCTGCTTCAGAAGTTTGATTAACCAGAGTATCGTCATGTAAAGCTATTTGGCCAGGGTTGGAAATTTATTGAGTCTCAAGGATCGTAACGGATCATCAAGCTTACCGTAGTCATATAAATCCCTGGCTGTGTTCTTCTAAACATTAGAGAGCTACTAATAGTTGAGCGGTCCATCGTGTATAAAAAGTTACAAAATTTGTTTTTCTTTATTATTTTTTCTCTTTTTTAAAATGAAGACAATACCGCATAATTCTTCAATTAAGATCAAATAATACTTATTGAAACAGCAGAACTACATAAGTTAAAAATGAAGAAGAAGAAGAAGAACTTTGCATTGTTTGACCTAACCCTTGTTTCGCCATCACATATAGTTGTAACCAGGGTTAGCCATAGGCAATTTGCCTCCCCGTGCAATAGCATCATTTGTCGTCTCCCCCTTCTCCAGAAAGAACAAATCTTAACGCCATGATTTTAAGTATGCTATCCCATAATGAACAACGAAGGGGAGGAAAAGTGCACTCGCACTCAGAAAAGACTAAACACTACAAATACAATTTCGTTGTGTGTCTTTTTTTATTTAAATAATAATCTATTGTGTTTGTGAAACTAAAAAACAAACATACCTTCAGAGGAAAGATGGTAATCCTTTATATATAGAATTCAATATCGAGCTTCAATCTCAATATATCAGTTTGCAATTAGAGTGCAACCAGTTTTTATCTTTATTTCTTGATTTGCCTTATACATCTGCTAAAAAAAAAAAAAAAAAAAAAACTTGTTTCCACCTTCAATGATAAGGAACTTGTTTTTGACAAAGACAAGACTAGTTTTTATACCAAAACTGTTATAGTTAACTAAATTGAACAGGCGTTTGCTACTGTTACAGAATTGAGTTTCTGTATTTGAAAAACAATCAAACAATTTATGTTGGGAATTTGTTTGATAATTTGCTTTAGCACTGTCCATGTGTCCTTAAGATAATGCGACCTAAACATGATTTACGAATGTAGTATTCAAAAAGAAGGTCATCTTAGTAAATTTAACTACCTTCATTATTAAATCTGCTTCCAACAAGAATTGTTTAATTTAAATAATATAGTTATGACAGATTTTGCCATTCCTCGAAACTTGCTTCCCTGTGCAAATGCATGTGCTGCACATTATGATAAAACCGGCTTTGGTTATAACAGATAATTAATAAGATTTATGTTCTCACTTTTACACGAAATAAAGATCCTTATTTTGTCTAATTTTCATTTCACCTAAATGGGGGGAACTGAAAAATCGCGGAATTCTTAAGAAATTACAGTTTTCTGGAAATTACTCGTACATTTTCCCGATTTTCTCGAAGCTCAAGTTTTCACTGGCCTTTAAGACAGTTCGAAATGAGCAGTTTCCAGTCATATCAACCTCCTGGTTTTATAGGAAAGTAAATGTTTACTTGGCTTTTCAGTCAATCAGGAACGATCTTCGCTTTTCGTATGTAATAGAGTCCACTATGTTCAAAATTAGCATTTTGTTCTGTTAATTTTGTTAGCAAATAACACAAGCCACCATCATATAATTTTATCAAATCTTTACACAATAGAAAGTCTTTTTTGTAAATTACATTCAGTTCCCTATCCGCGATTCTTTATTGTCCGCCATTTTAAGTGTAACACAAGTTAATGAAACAAGAATTTTAGGAATGATCCAAAAAATGGATCAAAAGATTGCGATCTTGGCCAAGAATTTTAGGAATGATCCAAAAATGCATCAAAAGATTGCGATCTTCGCCATAGTTTTTGGATCAGAGGCCACAACATTTTTGAACGGCCCCTAAATCGAGTTTTCCTATTTTTTACGGAATAAGCTCAACATACTGTGTTACGTGATAGTTTGACTTCGGCTACACTGTATGTAGTTCTTTAGATATGAGGCGTACAACAAAATGTCTAATTTAATGAAATATATTGGATATTTTGGATCAAGGGACACACAATTTTTGATTGAATGAAATATATATATATATATATATATATATATATATATATATATATATAGATAGATAGATAGATAGATAGATATAGATATAGATATAGATATAGATATAGATATATAATCAGGGTTCACACAATTTTTGAACTACCCCTAAATCAAGTTTTCATGTTTTTTACGGAATGAACACATTATACTGAGTTAACTGATAGTTTGGGTTTGGGTACACTATATTTAGTTCTCCAGATATAAGGCCTACAAAAATTTTGCCTGAAATATATTGGATCTTTTGATCCAAAAACAGATCCGTGTTTTGTCTAAAATAATGAACACAAATCTTATCATTTATCTCTTATAACTGCATAAGATAATTATTTGAGCGAAAAGGGGAAGTGGTCAAAATGATGCGATATGGAAATTAAGCTACTTTCTATTAATAATAATAAAACAAACAGCATGTTCTACAAAATGTTAGAAAAGACATTGTATCATCTATTAATTTATCCGAGAATGATGTAATTTGCTTATAGACTCACATATTGTGTATTGAAATTTTAAAAAAATCTTTTGAGTAAGTTTTTAATGGGATTTCTAACAAAATTTCTCGCGAACGAAGAGGGTTAGAAGCCCCGCAGGGTTCGTTTGATTCCACCTTTACCCCTCTGATAATACGACGTGACATTACGTCAGGTTCTGGTGGTGTAACTTCGGTGTAAATCTAACCTCACGCACTATTAAATTCCACAATTGTAAAGTGCATTAATAAAGTATTTTATTTTTTTTCCAGAAAGATCATACGTGAAGACGAAGAGGCTAGCGGAGGATCGTGACATGGAAGCTTCTCAGCTACTGCAAGTGACCTGCCCATAAGGGCAGAATACCTATGATGACGACGATGATTATTTTTTTTCTTCATAATAATTTGTTATGCATATGAACGTCATAACGAAAACCTACTGTGCAGTTCTCTCGCTCTTGAAACAGTCAGTTAGTCTTTCTCTCGCAAGAATCAGAAAATATATCCCACGTTCTAAATCTACCCTTCCTTCCATTCAGCGTATGATCGACACAAAGTCCACCCAATTTCCTCCTCTGCTAGTCGTCACAATGAAATAGAAAACGAAAGCGTTCACAGTTACAAAAACTGTATGACCACATTGTGCGTAAGACCACATGTGTAAAGGGCTGGTAGCAGCGTACGCTAGAAAGAACCAAACCAGAACACCTGAACATAGGGCAACATCAAACATTATGCGTTACGCTGTAAATCAAGGTTGCAGATTCCATATTAAAATAACTAAAAATTTGTGTTAGGTCGTTCCTCTTTCGTAAACAGGAAAAATGTCCATAATTATTAGTTTTTTTAAAAGAAAAAAATCTTGGGATTAATTGAGGAGGATTTCATGGCTACGATTAAGCTTAGATGTCCACTTAGTAATAATTGAAAACGAAATGAAATCTTTAAGTTTAACGTCCCATAATTATGCCTTTATGCTAAGGGAGACGATGGTGAATGATGATGGAAGAATTGGTTGAATGAGAAGATGGGAGGAAACAGGAGCACCCCGAGAAAACCCACGAACACGATGTTGTCCACCGAAACTTACTTGTCCGGGGATTGAACCACAGGCCCCATACACCAGAGGTAAGGGCTATGCCACTGAGCCACCGTGCCCCCAACAATTAAAAATGACAGAGTTGATTCCCCGAAAGTGTTCTGTTGATATTGTCGTGTCTCCTGCATTCATACCTCTCTTTGTGTTTAATAATCGTTCGTTATTACTAGTGAAGTTTAAATAAAAGTTAATTTTAAAAAATCTAGTTTAATGTCCCACTGTTATGCTCTTTATTCTAAAGGAGGTGGATAATTAATGATTATGAAATAATTAGTGAAATAATAGTGTGGGAGGGACTTTTGCTCACTTGACCTGAGGTCGAACCAGTGACATTTCGCACCAGAGTTGTGTACTCTAGCATTGAGCTCTCAAGTTAAAACTTGTCTTAAAATATACAGTTAAAAGTTTAAAAAAATCGAAAATTAAGTTATTTTTGAACACGGTAATTGCCACACAATTTCCATCCCTGTATTAGCCATATAATAAAGAATCTGGATTAAGCAAAGCGCAACACCCTCCTCCGGGATTTTCCTTGCTTCATTGCTTTTTAACTTGAGACGAAAGGACCTAAAGTGTTGTTGATACATGTTCTTTGACCCCAAAAAGAGCATCAACCTAAGGACATCACAGTTAAATAGCGTGTTGTTCATATTTACTGGCGACTCGTGGGTTCGCTGTGCCATCTTTGACTCCTACGAGGCCTGCCTACTCAAGGTGGTACACTGAACCCATATTCCGTTTTTCTTTTAAGCTAAGCGAAACGACAGTATGGGTGCTCTTTCTTTTGCAAAGCTTTTTCTCTTTTTATTTTTTTTAAGTTTCTAGGCACTTCAACGGGTTTTGTCAACTTCAGTGTTGCCAGAAATTAATAAGCTATACGTGTTTTTTTTTTTTCGCGTAATATTTGCTTTACTGTAAGTACATCGTGCTTTATCATTGTGAAAAATACACAAATGATATACTTGTGTACCAAAACTAATAAAAAAGAAAATCTTAAAGACTGTTAGTATCTGTTTCAAAGGCGAAAAGCTTAACCTCAATAATAATATCTTTAAAGGATCTTCAATTATCTTAAGAATAAAGCTCTTTATCCACTTTTCCATATTATTTGTAATTACAGGAAGTATGTGCGTAAAGAATACGTATGTCACTGTTAGGAAAGAAAAAGAATAACAGCATCTAAATAATAATATCTTCTAGCAATATAAAAATTTTCAGTTTTTGTTAGTTACGAAGAAAATGAAATGAAATCTTTCAGTTTGACGTTCTAGGTTTATGACCTTTAGGCAAAGGAGACAATGATTAAATCAAGTGAATAATGATGAAATGAGAAAGTGGGAGTACCCCGAGAAAACCCACGTACGTGGTTGATTTGATTTTTAGTTTAGCATCTCTTTCAGCAGCGAGGCTATATGAGACGTGCGATGACCTACATCTTAACGTGGAATCTGAACCATATGAGCTCCCAAAGAGAATGGAACCCAGGTCTCCCATGCCACCCCACGGGCACGGTGCTGTTCACTACAAACTTACTTGATCGGAGTTCGAACCAGAGACCCTGTGCAGCAGAAGTAAACGCTCTACCACTGAGCCATCGTCAATTTTTATTGGCTAGGGATGAAATATTTTAGCTTTTTTTAGTGCTAGCTTGATGGCTATTAGGGATGGTATCGAGACGAGACGAGACGAGACTTTGTGCAGTCTCGGTCTCGTCTCGGTTTAAAAATATCTGTCTCGGTCTCGGTCTCGTCTCGAGTCAAAAATTGCCGTCTCGGTCTCGGTCTCGTCTCGGTCAACAAATGCTTGTCTCGATCTCGGTCTCGGTCTCGAGGGCCAAATCTCGGTCTCGTCTCGGTCTCGTCTCGAAAGTCTCGAAATAAATAGATGAAATTAAAATTGTCAAAATTTTTTTATTGAAAATCTGTCGTTTCTGCTTCTATTTTTGGCCTTATTCTTGACTTAGAATTATAGTATGGTGTACTTCTTCAGAGTTAATTTGCTACCGCTGATGCCTTCCATGTGTGTGTTCCAGGTTCAATCATCAGTGGGTATATCATATCTGGGATAAAATTCTAATAGTAACCCATATTTCACTTTCAGCAAAAGACTTTCTCATATGGCCTCAGTACTGCCTATACAATTAAACTCTATTAAATTAACTTCAGTACTATACAGTAGTTTATTTCTTTTCTTAGAATAAGAATTGTTCAATACATTCTAACGGATAACGCAACACATAGCAGCATGAATGTATTTAATCGTACCGAAATTGAAATTTTACAATTTCTCATTTATTATCCAATACATTCTGTTTTGACTGTCATTTTAAAAACATAATATAACTTTCATTATCTGAACAAATAGGGTAAATTATTACTACAATATATTTTGTTTAAAATTGATCAAATGCTTTATTACCGTTTCACATCTACGTGTTTAATTGACACTTTATAACACGAAATTCCTGTACTTTGTGGTGGGAGCTACGGCACTCATCTTTGCTATGTGTGGCCTCGGGTTGCATCACGAAACAAGTTAGATTCAAAGTCAGATGTTTCGCATAGTCCGTGCCTAAATTTAAGTACATTCTGTTTCTTATACAAAATGAAATCTTTGAGTTTTACGTCCCACGGTTATGCCGGTTAGGCTAAAGGAGACGGTGAAGATGAGAAATGAATGAAATGGTGAAATGAAGAAAGTGGGAGGAAACGGGAGAACCCCGAGAAAACCCACGCACACGATGTTTGTCCACCACAAAGTTCACTTGGCGAGGGCTGGGATTGTTTCTTATACAAGTTCCTAAAGTTGTAATGCATTACATACGCATACGTATATCCACTGCCGTAACATAGATTAAGCTTATTCCTGAGCTCTTAGCGGTGCATGTGATCTTTATTCGAGAAAACCGATCGTGCGTTCATTACGTTGAAATTTTATATTGATTGAAAATTACTTGCGAAACATGAACATACATATTATGTAAGTATATACGTAATTCGAGCTAGCTGTATCTATTTTCTCTCTCTCGCCAAAACAAGTGATTCTTAACTTTCTAGTTTTCTTTTGTATTCATTTTCGTAATTTTTGCAGCAACATGAAGTATTAAATAGTCAAAAATATTTTTTTTTCGCTGTATGTCTTTCGTTAAATTTTGGATCCAATTTTACCCTACATTACCTAGTAAATTTATACAGTATATATAATACGAAATTATGTCGTGGTTTAGTTTACCTCTGAGGTCTCGATATAATATCATCACCATCATCATAATCAAGCATTATCAACTATCTATCTTGGGTAATTCTTTTCCAGGTTACTCCCCAGTGGTTCCTGATTTTGCCAGAATTTCTTGTATGCGGACATTTCCTAGGCTGTTTTTGTCACGTGGTATCCAATCTAAAATTGTTTTCGTCTATCGATCATAATTTCGTCTTGCAATATGCTCATCACATTTTCCGGTCTATTTTAAACATTATTTCATTAGTACCAGTCATTAGTTGCCAAATAATTCATTTCTATATATTTGGGCTACAAATAGTTCATATCCTGTACTTTTGGAGCACAGACACTACTTTTTGATCTTCGGATCTGACAACACTGACTCAATTATTTAAATCAACACAATGTAAGAACCCCCATTTGCTGTAATGGCTAGTACGCTTGATTTTCGTTCGCATAGTCCCGAGTTCGATTCCCGGTGGCGGTAATGTTCAACGACTGAAGTTTTTCGGATTCCACTATGATCAGTAACTCCACGTCTCCTTTAGCCGCCCTAGCATAACCGTGAGACGTTAAACTAAAACAAAACAAACCAAAAATCGACACAATGTGTATTACTAACTGTAAGTCCTTGAATAATTGCATATAGCTATATGGTATGGATCTAGTTTGAGGTGGTCGGTGGTCAAACTATAATAAATGAAATGCAGTTAGGGCGTAATTAAAATTTTAATAAAGCAGTGTTTTAATCTTAAAAAAAAAAGAAAAAAAAAACAGGCCTAAGGCTTAGGGAGAACAACTAATGCTACTGAAAAGTTGTCAGTTACGTTTAATTTCAGTTACAATTTGCTTTTACATGTATTGCTGGAACGAAAACTTTGACATTAACATTATAAGTAGTCCAAAGACTATGAAAAACATCGTGTTCTGAAAACATTCTTGCACCATAAAACAAATTACGAGTAATTTTAAAATATTTTGCACTTTAGTTACGTTATTTGTACTATATTTATAATAATATTTAGCAATTTATTTAAGTTCGCAACACTGCTTAAAATAATGTAACTGCGACTTTTTGTAATTAAAACTACTGAACACTAATGTTATAATGTTCCTGCCATTTGAGTTATTAGAGATCTTCAAAATGTTGATGTTAGTGATATGTATTGTCCTTTGTTACACTGAATAATATATGTGCTTTTGTGGTTTTATTTAATATCTAAATTAGAAATATGTAGAGCTCTTTCGTGGCTAAGCAGTTAGCCTATGGCGTGAGAGACCCGGGTTAGATTCCCGGCGGGAGCTCATGTGGTTTAGATTCAACCTTAATCAGTAGGTTCAGTCTCATGTAACCTCGCTGCTGAAAGAGGCATTAAACTCAATTAAAAAATGAAATGAAATTTTTTAGTTTTACGTCCCACTGTTATGCCGGTTAGGCTAAAGAATACTGTGATGATGAGAGATGAATGAAATGGTGGAATGAAGAAAGTGGGAGGAAACGGGAGAATCCCGAGAAAACCCACGCACTAAACTAAATTAACTGAACAGAAATATGTAATATCAAACGCAGTGCAATTTGAGAAATTACAACTTTATGTTGCGTTGGCAACATTGCTTGTTTATCTAGTGGTATCGCAGAGTATCTAGAAGAATTTTCCCTTCCATATTTCACACAGCATGTTAAAAAATTCAACATTTTTAATATATATGACTATTATATATAACTAGATAAAATACTCATTTTTCGCATGGGACCAGTATTTGGAAGTCAACGCCTGTAACCGCAAAAACTATGTATTTGACACTAATATCGGTCATTTTGTATTATTTTTACATGTCTCGGTACCCCCTCCCCAGCAGGTGAACCCCGGCCCGCATGTACTGATAGCTGAATTTGAAAGTCATCGCTAATGGAAGTATCATCATTGATCTCAGCGACTGCGAAAACTATGTATTCGACACTAATATCGGTCATTTTCTACTACTTTTACATGTCCCGGTAAACGCCTCCTGATTCAAAATTTAAAAAAAAAAAAAACGCTTCTTCTTGGTCTGAGGCATTGGACATGATACTTGTCACCCAAATTTCGTAACTCTTGGACTCTCGTCTGGTCCCCAGGCTGCGTACAGGCAATCAGAAAGACAGGCAATCAGGCACACAGACAAACAAACTCTTCCTTTTACTTATATTAGATATGATATACAGGCGAGGATCTAAGGGGTGTTAAAGGGGTTATACCTCCCTCTGACGCTCAGCTATACACTGTATAAAATGGGCTTCAATCCTACTTCTTTCTTTACACTGGATAAAATGTCAAACTATGGTTTAGCCCAACCCTCGATCCGCTGGTAATATCTATCTATCTATCTATCTATCTATCTATCTATCTATCTATCTATCTATCTATCTATCTATCTATCTATCTATCTATCTATCTATCTATCTATCTATCTATCTATCTATATCTATCTATCTATCTATCTATCTATCTATCTATATATATATATATATATATATATATATATATATATATATATATATATATATATATATATATATATATATGTGTGTGTGTGTGTGTGAGAGTGTGTGTGTGTGTGTGTTGAGAGAAGGAGAGAGAGATAGAGATGACTATACACACCAGCAGTGGATTTTGTTTCGGGAGAGGCTTGAGAACGAGTAAGAAATATTTCTATTGTACGTGCAATGCGAAAAAATGATCACAAATCTATTTCGGGAGGGGCTTCAGTCCGATAGCCATCCCCTAAATACGCCACTGAACATTAGTCAACTGTTCCCATATACCTAATACAGGAACGAAAGCAATTTTGAGTAAAGGTCAATCTTAATAGTTTTCTATATCAATATTCGAGACGAGACCGAGACTTTCGAGACTCACCTAAGTCTCGTCTCGGTCTCGTCTCGATTTATAGAGCTCCGTCTCGGTCTCGGTCTCGTCTCGGTAGATAAAAGGCCGTCTCGGTCTCGGTCTCGTCTCGGTATATAAAAGGCCGTCTCGGTCTCGGTCTCGTCTCGATAATTCGAGACGATACCGAGACGAGACCGAGACTAGTCTCGGTCTCGGTACCATCCCTAATGGCTATCTCCCCCAAAGGGTTATGCCCTTTATATGGGAAGAGAAGGAAGAGGATTGTAGATAGACGGTAAATACTGGTGGTCTATGAGTGTATTCATTATTTATTAGTTTTAATAACAAACAAACAAACAAACAAACAAGGATGGGGAGTAGGTATTATTTCAAGAGATGGTATTGCCTTTATTGTGGTTGTTAGATCATATGAAGGACATTATAGCTTTAGTGCTATAATCATAAATGAGGGGAATGTATGAGATGGAAATGAAGTGCATTGGACGTCACAACACGTGGGATATGTTAGTGGACGAATGAGCTTATCTTCCGGCCCTGGGGTGGCTCAGAACCATGATGGAGACAGTGTGAATCCTGTTCGAACATATGCATCATTACACACCATAAAATTAGTTTTTCTTTATTTTCTCGAAAACTACACATGATAATTTATTGTCAATCGTGTTTTGTTTTGTTTAGCTCAATGTGATCTATTGATTGATATGTGCCCTACATTTCGAAAATATATTACTTTAATAGAAATTAAAATAAGAACATGTCTAATGTCCCTCGTTATTATTTGTCTGTTCCAATACTTTCTTCTACTAAAAACAAATGTCAAACGTAGGACACGCTACCTCGTCGGTTGGTCAAACATCAGTTCATGTCTTCGTTTGTAGGAAGATTCTAGCCTAAATTGGTGTGATATCCAATATGCGGAATTCAAAATAGCTGCCGTGATTTACACAGAGTCGTTCAAAGCAGTTCTTTGTACAAATATCAATTTGAAACATTTGTCTTTCCTCCATCCACGTATCCTTTTTTATTGCCCTGCCCCAATACTTTTTTCTATTAGATACAAATATCAAACACAGCACACCCCATCTCATACATTGATGGCGATGGGTTAAAAATGAGTTCACATTTTCCTTTGTGGGAATATTCAAACCTAAATGGAAAAGTAAAACATATCCCCTTTTTTTTAAAAAAAAAAAAATATTATGTGATATGTAATATGGCGGAACTCAAGATAGCTTCCATGATAGCCATATTGCCAATCAATGCAATTTTGGCAATAAGAATCAATTGCAACATTTGCTTTTCCTCCGTCCATGCGTGTCGTTATTACTGTCCTGTCCCAATACTTTTGACTAAACCTGTACAGATCACGTGTATGTTGCTATGCTCCTAGAACAAAATTAAACAGGTACTCTCTACATAATATTTTTAATACTAATAAGTATTTTTATACTTTGATCCAGAGATGGAAATCGAATTCCAAAATTCAGGTGACAGTCATTAATAGATATAGTCTGATAGGACTAGGTCACGAGAAAGAAGCAAGTGTTATGGGGAAGTGATAGAGTTTGTTGCATAAGAAAAAAAAGAACAACCAAAATCAAGATCACCATTCAAATTTCCTATATGTTACTAATAGCTAGGGATACGCACGAGATGAGTCGAGACAGGATTTTCCTGACGAAATTTGAGTGGAGACACGCCTCTTCCAATAGAGAAATATACATTTTTTGAGTCAAGACATCACTTTTAAAGCACATTTTTGAGACGAGACAGCCAAAATCTTATCTCGTGCGCATCCCTACTAATAGCCACTGATATTCTTCCTTCTTTTAGGTAAACACTTCAGCTCACTAAGAGATACCATCTCCTGGAGCCCATTTGGTTTAAACTCTTGCTTTAACCTCATGCTTTTTGATCGTAGGGCCGTTTTTACCCTGGCCCTTTTGACCGAGACCTTTTTACCTCGACCATTTTGTCATGGGGCCATTTTGACTCCACCTTTTGCGTCCTTGCCCTTTTTGCTTGGGCCCTTCTGACATGAAGTCGACGGAAATGGGGAATTTCGAAAATTTTGTAACAAGGAACTGCATAATTTATACTGTTTACCTAACACTGTTACAGTCATTAAGTCTTGAAGACTCAAATGGACAGGTCGTGTACCAGAAAGGAAGAAAGTAGGCACTATCAAAATTTTAACTAGAAAATCAATTTAAAAAAAATGGAAGACCTAGGCGCAGATGGAAAAACGATGTTAAGATGGATCTTACAGATGGGTCGTCCCCGTACATCTGAGGACGTTGTAGGGCAGAAATCGACTTCATATTGGGAGGTCTGCAACATTACCAATAGAAGCCACATTGAATCTTTTTAGGTATGAGGTAAAAATCCTGATTTCTTTTGCTACAAAGTGACAAGAAAGCCATATCTGTAAGCTAAATAAATAAATTAATATGAATGTTCAAAGTTGTAAAGTTCTTTTTGATACACCCTGTATTATTTATTGTCTTTATATTATTCACTATTTTTTTTTAAAAAAGTGGGGGTTAGCTTAGTAAACTATCCTGTTTATGAAAGTCTATGTATACAACCGTATGCCGTCAAAAATGATGTTATTAAAACAACTCAATTTGTCTATGACTTTTACTGTGTTACTTGAACACCAAGACCATCGAATTTCTAGCGTATCATAAATATTTAGTAACTGACAGGAGAATTTGTATTAGGTGCTATTTTTTGCTATGAGCAAAGCTTTACCCGGTATATTTGACATTTTTACCAATTAATGAACAACGTATGAATTTCCCTCCTGTAGTCTCCCACGAAAATAGCTTGGTAAGCGTATGAATTTTTTGACATTTACATAAGTAGAAGTCCTGCCATTTGTTGTTTCTATTTGTACTGACAGTGCCTAACAATATCTGTCAAATTAAGTTGTTTCAGTATCATCCTTTCTTGTAGTGTAGTTGAATAATTAGAAATAAATAGCATAAAAATGTATTTTATGTGCGGCTCTATGAATAGTGTAGAAACACAGTATTTTAAACTTGATTTGCACCTATCTTTTCTTTTTCTTTCCAAGAAACTACGTTTGATAGCATGAACTCGGTAGTATTGTATAAATACATAATACCTTCAATGCTCGAGATACGCTTGTAATGCGTTCATGGGTCAAAAGAGCATGTAATAACAAGACAAGTATTTAGCTAACACAGAACACATGAAACAAGATGGTGGAGATATGTCAGTTTACAAGAAGATGCTGTCACGTAAGAGGATGGTACGGAGTTTTCTTGGCTCCGTCCTCTGAGAGTAGTTTCGTTATGCTCTTCGTATAAAGCTAAAGGAAAGAATACACTCAATCATTTGTAATTGACGTAATTGGTTGATACAGTAGATAATACAGTTGGTCAATATCGCGCTCAGAAACGCTTTATTATACAATCTATCAGAACAATATCATACTAAGGGGAGAAGTGGGAAATATTACACCTTAAATTTATATATACAGGGTTATCATAAATTATTAATTCGTTTTGAAAAGGCTATATTTTCAAAAGTATTACGCGTACACACATAAAGAAATATATAAAAGGAACAATAAACTCAACAAGTTTGTATTGTGTGTTCCAGGTGGCAGCATGAGTCCATTATCTTTCCGATCGGGTGTGGCAGTGTGGCAGTAGGAGGTTAGTACCTGTCGAAAATGGAGGGAAAGCAAGAAAAAATGTTTGTGTGCTTGAAAATGTTATATGTTTGTCTGTTCGTCTGAAGTCAGTGCCGAATTCAGGGATTTTGTCTCCCAACAAGACGAGGCACATCCTAGTCCGTGACTACCTAAACGATACACTTCCGCATCGCTGGATTGGGCGTATTGGTGAGAATGACCTAGCTTTGTTCCCTTGGCCTCCCAGATCTCCTGATTAACGCCCGTGACTTCTTCCTGGGGGGGTGCGTTAAGTGTCTTGCTTACGTATCCCCACTACCGCAATCCTTAGTCGAGCTCTAAGAACGCATCGGTGCTGCAGTGCCCGACAATTGACAGGACTATGCTACAAAATGTATGGAATGAGCTCGAGTATCGTCTGGACGTGTGTCGTGTTACTAAAGGGGCACATATTGAACATTTGTAGAAGGTGTATAAACTTGATGAGCTTGTGGTTCTTTTCATAAATGTGAACGTGTAATACTTTGGAAAATAGAACCTTTTCAAAATGATTGGATCATTTAATCATTTTACATTACTTATGTGGCCCGTACTTAATTTATTTTATCCTTTGCTTTATGATACTTTCTTCTCTAAATACTGGTGACAAACCAGTAGATTCACTTCAGTAGAAATGAATACTGGTATAAGCTTAGAATAAATGGTAAAATCAAATAGTAAATTACCAAGAACGCCAATAATTTCATGAGGAGAATCGGGCGCCAGCCCGCGACAAACTGTCAGCTTTATTATTTTTTGAATTACATGTTGAATAGAATACATAAAATTGTTATAGATAACATTGGCAATTACATAAAGATATGGAACACGACAAATACGTTTACGAAAACAATAAACCACTGCTAAATTGTCACAATAGATAAGAGGCTTTATTCTCCATACAGTAAAACAGCGATGGCATTACAAAAATGGGGTAGCTTCGAGAAATGTTAACGCAGAACATGGGCTGACCCTGTGGGTCGACTATAGCCACAGAGTTAGGAGTAGCCAGAAAGTTAGTAGTTATTGGGTAGGGTTATAGTATCGACAATGCAGCCAGCTTCTAAAATGCTGATTCGGTTACCGATATTTTAAAATGAGATATCAGTACATTTTCTCTTTGTTTGTTTTTTTTTATTTTTTTTAACAGTTCATAGTATGACGAAATGTCATAAATTTTGTAATGTCGAATATGAGACGCATTTTCATTTTTACACAATTGAAATTACAATAAAATGTGAGATTTATATTTAATCCAATACATATATGCATTCAGATTGTATAAATAAGTTCATGATTTCTCTACTAAATTCGGAAGCGTAAAAATTTACTAAATACTACTTACAGGTTCAATGTTGGTCACTAAACAGCAAAACCCGGTAGCGAGAAATAGGGGTACACCAAAGTGGGTCCACTGGGTCCGGACTCCCTCTCCAAAAACTTCCTACCTAAACATATATTTGTACACTTTCTCAATAAAACTATAAATGAAGCCGTGACTTCCATAACCACACAAGTTCAACTGAAGAGATATTGAGAAAAAAAAAAAAAAAAAAAACTGAATATTTCTTGGAAATGTAAACTTGGAAATCAGAGTTTTTTCATACTTACACTTTTCTGTATAACAAATGTCACTAAGTATGAAAAAAAAATCTGATTTCCAAGTTTGCATTTCCAACAAATATTCAGTTTTTATTGAGTTTCTCAATATCTCTTCAGTTGAACTTGTGTGGTTATGGAAGTCACGGTTTCAATTGTTTAACACAGAAATGATTGATATAACATGAAAATTAGATCTTAAGCTTCATCTGTATGATTTCTCTTATAAAAGCAATCCGTGTCGCCACGTTTTGCCTAATCCTCGTTTCGCCTAACCAATTATCTGACACTTTTATGACAGATAAATGATAAGATTTCAGTCCGCCATTTTAGGCGAAAAAAGGATCCTCGTTTGGCCTAATCCTCGTTACGCCTAAAATGGCGGACAATAAAAAAAAATCGCGGAAATTCAAGTAGAGGGAAGTTACAAAAGAAAATTCCCTAGAAAGAAATGCAAATTTTTAAATTAATATTGATATTATATTAACCTGTGGTCAATATTTTCTAGCAGTTAGGATTAGCAAAACTCCTTTATGTATTTACCATCTCCGTATATATAATGTGTATGTGTGTGTGTACCTGTATGAGAGAGAGAGTGAATCCACCCAGGAGATAAAAAGATCACTACTATGCAATAAGGATGTTAGATTCACTATTTGGCACACCAGTTAAATTTGATTGTATCATGAGTGTCTTCAACTCCGGATTATCCTTAACTAGTATAATTAAAATTTGTTCAATATTTACACCGAGACGTAGCAATCTTAATCAGAGACTTATGCTATGGAAGTTCCGGTAGTATGTAAAACGAGTGAAATTTGAATTCAAAAGTTATAATTTCACCAATGCAAATAAAAAAACTAGTTGATTAAGTGCTTTGAGAAAATTCAAGTTGTAATGTATTGGAACGACAAAACACTAAATGAAGCAGAGACGTATAAAAAACTGCTAGAGTATAAAGAATACTTGTTTATCTTGAGCTTCTTTCAGATGTGTTCTTGCACATCTGACTTTAATGTACTTCAGAACATTTTGCAATAAAAAATACAAATGTTGAAAGTAGTGGAAGAGCTTTGTAGTCATTTCCTGCATTCGAATTTCTAAGATTTGAGCAAATACTGTACTGGGAAATATTGCAGTATCATGTGAAATTCACTTGCCACAAAAAAAAAAAAAAAAAAAAAAATCTATAACGGAACATCATATAACTAAATAATTACACAAATAGCAGATATGTTTGAATCGAATGAAATACCATGTTCAAGTGCACGTTACAAATTTTGTGTAAGGGTTATCTTGGGCTTCATGCGCTTCCTTCCACTTTCTTCACCCCACCAGTTTCGTTCATTGTCATCATCACCGCCTCTCTTAGCCTTGGAGCATAAAAATGAGATTTAAACCAAAAGAAAAATAAAATATTACGCTTATTTTCAATAGTGAATTCTCTGAAATGTTGAAAGGAAGATGAGAAACCTATTATTTTTTCAGAATGAACGTTACTTTTATTTCCCAAAATTTTATGTAAAACGAGTAACTAAAAAATAAGGTTTGCATTAAAAGTAAACAAGTAAAACACAACTTAGCATTTCAGTCATCTAACATTCTAAATGAATGCAATACGACATAGCATCCAAATAAGAAACTAACTAACTTGGAGGCTCAATGCAGCGTTCACAAAAGCTCTCCAGCGACCTCTATCCTTAGCCAACTGGATCCAGTTTCTACTTTGTATTCCTATTTCTGAGAGATCCATCTTAATATTATCCTCCCATCTGCGCCTAGGTCTTCCTAATGGTCGTTTTCCGATTGGTCTTCCAGTCAAGACTTTGAAAGCATTTCTATTTTCTTCCATCCTAGCTACATGACCCACCTAAGCCTCCTAGACTTGATGACCCTAACAATGTTTGGTAAACCATATAAATTATGTAGTTTCTCGTCATGAAGTTTCCGCCATTCCCCATTTCCGTTCCTTTTTTGTCCGAATATTCGTCTCAGGATCTTGTTCTCAAATACTTTCAATCTATGTTCTTCTCTCAGAGTAAGCGACCATCTTTGCAACCATATAGAACAACAGGTATGATTGTCGTTTTATATATTTTAAGCTTCAAATTCCTCGACAGAATTCGCGACGACAAGAGATTTTAAACTGAATAATAACACGAATTCCCTACTTTTAATCGACATTTAATTTCTTCGTGAATATGATTTTCATCTGTTAATATTGATCCTAGATATTTGAAATTATCCACTTTATCAAAAGTATTATTTAATATTTTAACGCATCTATACGATCCCGACGCACTTCCATGTATTTAGTTTTCTCTGCATTTACTTAACGCATCCATAATTTGCTGTATTCCGGTCCCGACGCACTTCCATGTATTTAGTTTTCTCTGCATTTATACTTCTAAATCCATGTCCAAGCAAGCGTTTAATAAGATGTCTGCATTTCTTTCTATTGTTCTCCTATCATCCCCTATTAAATTTACATCATCAGCATATGCCATAACCTGGTGAATACCGTTCAACTCTAGGCCCTGGTTGCTATCTTTGATTTTCCTTATAGCGTATTCCAGAACAAAGTTGAATAATAGTGGCGACAACGCATCTCCTTGTTTCAAGCCATTTTCGACGTGAAAGCTTGTGGACAAAAATTTTCCTACCCGGACTTCACCTTGGGAGTCATTTAAACATGCATCCAAATAAGAAAATAAATAATAGTATCATCAGTAATTGATACTATTGCTTTTAAAACTTAATATTATTTTAAATAACAATTTATACAATAACAATATATAACAAATCTTTTTCATAGATCCTAAGAACAGTAATTACGATTTAAACATAAATATAAGGATTATTTATAGAAAAGTAAAAGGACAATTACTTGAATACATGATAGACACGCCTGAAAGATGTAAACAAATACTTGCTTCTGATTGGCCAAAACTGGAAATTGTAAACAAATCCTTATCTGCGATTGTGCGAAAGCCTATCCACGATATTTGAAGGGAATGTCTAGGAATACTTATATACAGTATATTTTTTGTTTATACAATTGTATTTCCTTAACAGATTTTCAATAGGTTTTTGGTAATGGTTACTTAGAATTCAAATGTATTTTTATTTCTTCTTTGTTAGTAACACATTGAGATATTTGGATTGTGGAATTATGCAAAGATCAATTTGCCAGTAGAGCGATTTGTCCAAATCACTCATTTCAATCACAGTTGTCCATTTTTATGAGTTAATTTAGATATCTCTTGTCAGATCTAGCTCGAAATGTTTACAAATTTCATATTAATTAAAACAATATAGAATCATAATAGGATCTCTTATAATGGAATTACAGTTTTTAAAAAGCATTGAAATTGGAATGAAATCCTCTGAAAAACCAGCAAAATCTATAATAATATAACTTCTGCATCCACATTAGTACCAAACAGAAATATAAAATCCATATTTTCGTAATACTCATGCAAACTATATTTCCTTTAAGATGCCTATTAGCAGTACCATTTGACAATATCAGATATTTGGAAACTGCAAACTAAAACACACACCTTTAAGCGAAATTAATAATAGGGAATAAAGTATGTGTAACTTTTTTCCTCTCATCTGAAATATAGCCACTGCAAATGCTCGTACTACAAATTAGTTTTATGGAAATAAAATATTTTTCGGTTCTTCATATAGTAGGGAATAATCTTTCGAAATTTACCTCTAGTCTTACTTCCGCGAACTTCTTTATAGTTCGCCATTTTAGGCAAAACGAGGATACTTATTTCGCCTAAAATGGCGGACACAAATTTTATCATTCATCTGCCATAAAAATGTCAGATAATTGGTTAGGCGAAACGAGGATTAGGCCAAACAATGCAAGATCAAAGCAATCAACTTCTATCATTTTTTCTGAAAATATTCGTGGAAGTATTTTACAATTACTTATCATATTTTTGGGTGCAGAATAATACCCGTTCAATACCACACGGACGTAGTGTCTTGTAGTGTTGGACTTTATCCTCCTAACAAAAAATTCTGGGTGCGCGTCTGGCGAAGAAACTTTTTTAGATATGGATCCAGGACCCCAAAAATATGTTTCATATCAGCTCTTGTTCTGTTAATACCAAAACTGATTGAAATCTACAACTTCCTATTTCAATGTTAATTTCCATAGAGCAGAAATTATTCTTAGATGGGAAGAACCTAACAGTTTTTCATTTGCATTTAGCGTAACAGAATCAGAATCTATTTCGGACCATATCTCTGTCGAAACCCCAGAAGTGATAGATTTCTACTTACTGTTCCAATATTGAATACATATAGTCTGGAAGTCTACTGCAGTATCATAATGTCAAACGAAACCGGCTTGTTTTCTCTTTAGTTTAACGTCCCACAAAAATATATGCACCGAGGCTAAAGGAGACGGTGCTGATGAGGTACATAATAATAGTGGAATGACGGAAATGGCATTAAACTGGGATAATATCCAAGCACGCAGTGTTTGTCTACCACACAAAGCCCAGTTGGCGGGAGCTGGGATTGAATCAGGGACCCAGAGGTGAGCTCTCTACCACGACCACACAGGACCCCGTGTTATTTTAGTGTCGATTTCTCGTATTATGTATTGATGTTATTTAACAGTTATATAAATAAATTATGATTTCCAATGAAATGTTACGAAAAGAATTCAATTCGGTTTCGAATTTTCAATTGACTAATCCACAAGGTTTTTTTTTTAAAATAGCTACTACGATGTATGCATAACTGATCTGTATTTTTCGCATTTCATTATTTTGGTTAGCAATTGTTTCCAGGAAATGAATAAATTTAATCACTTGATTATAGACTACGACCTTACATAAAGTTCTCTTCACAGTATTGTGTCTCTTCCCATTGAAAAACGTCTTTCCAATTATACATTATGAATAGTTTCCATAATTAGTTTGATAATACGTTGCACTCACTTTTTCTTCTTTAAGTTGCAAATAGTAATTATGATTATAAAAAAAAGAAAAAAACTACAGATACTTACTATGGAATTTAATGGAATCATCCGAGTTGAAAACACGTCAGATGAATGCGCTAACATTTGCAACAGTCAGACGGCGGCCACAGCAGCGGGCTGTTTGTGTTTGTGTGCTAGAGCAAAAATTCGTACTATGTGCGGAACACTAGAACAGAGCATAGAGTGAACCGAGCAGATGGGTGACCCTTCTAATTTCCAAAGAGGACAAAATGGTTGGCGCTTGGATATGTCGTGCAAGCGTGATGAAAGTGGCAATTCGGTTGAGTGTGTCATGAGGATCAATGATAACAGCCAATAAAACTTACGACAGAACCATAACGGCAAAGAGGAACAATGCTCGGAAGAAAACCCTCAGTGACAGGTCTAGAGCATTAAAGTAGATTGAGTCCCACTTTTTAAATTTTTTTTTACATGTTTTCATTAAATTGATAAAGATAGGTAGTAATTGCGCCCAAGCTCTAAACTTACTATATATTAAAGGTAAAAATCGTACTTAACTCAAAGCTTTTTGCTTACAGTTATCAAATGTACTGTATTTACTATTTATTTATTTTGGATCTTACCTACTAACTATCTGAAATTCCGTATATATTATATGCAATTATTGAAGAACTTCATTTTACAAAACAATTTCGCAGTTATCAATACAAAATAGTTACAAAGAGGCGACTAATAGCGCACGTAGCAACATCTGTTAGCGTCATTGTTTACTATTAGAATTAGCATGAAGTATTGAGATCTTTCCCGTTTAATATAAGTAATTAAAATCTGGTCCCTTGTTGAGTTGAGTTGATTTTAACGTTCCTCTCAGCAGGAGGCTATATGAGACTGGACTTATTTATTAACGTGGAATCCGAACCACAGGAGCTCCCGCCGGGAATCGAACCCGAGTCTACCACGCCAAAGGCGAGTACGCTAACCGCTTAGCCACGAATGAGCTCCTGGTCCCTTGTCTTTCTATAACCAATATTGTATAACACGCAGGATGATATAACTAACTTTAACTGAATGGACTATGGAATCCGGAGGTTTAATGTCGCGTTCTTAAAAGCTCTCCATTAACTTCTGTTCTTAGCCAACTAGATCCAGTTTCTACTTTGTATTCCTGTCTCTGCGAATGTCTCTCTGAATGAAGGGTGAGGAGAAACACTAAAATTCAAACTTCAATTCTCACGTTGACTACATTTGTGACAAACCGAATTCTTTCACGGGATGTATACTGTGACATTACTACATATTTAAGTAGGTATTCCTCTATTTGAGATATGAATTTCAAACTTATAGCGGAAACCAATATAAGATAAGGGAGTATTTAGGGGGACATATTTTGTTGGTATTCGAATAAAATGCTAAGAAACAGACTCATCAAGTGTTTCGTCGAGTAGCGTACTCTATATAATTAAAATATGAACACTACGTAAAGAAAGGAGGGAAACAAATACAGGCTTTCGAAATGTCAACATGGAGAAGAATATAGGAAGTTACCTCTTCGAAGGAAATACTGACGAGAAAATGTTAGGAATTGTAGGGGATAAAAGAACAATACTGTATGGAATCAAACGAAATTAAATGAAAGTTAAATCTTTTAGTTTAACGTCTTACGTTTATGCTCTTTAGGTTAAGATAGATTATGATTAAGGGAAGTGAATGGTGATAGAAGAATTGGTGGAACGATAAAGTAGGAGAAAACAGAAGTACCCCGAGAAAACCTACCGACACGAGTTGTGCACCACAAACTTATTAGGTTGGGATCGAACCAGGGACCCCATACACCATCGGCATGCGCTCTACCACTGATTCACCGTGTCACCAATTGTTATAAGAAAATCTAATTTTCACGATCCAATTCATTTAAAAGAAAACAGATTTCCCGTATAAATCAAAGAGCCTAAAAAGACAAAGATGGCGCTTGTATTTAGAAACGCTAATTACAGAGTCTAATGGTATTTTTATATTTAGATAAATTTAGAAAAGGCAAACATTATATTAAAGGATTATTTTTTTTAAAAAAAGATGATAACAGTGTCTTGATATGATTCGTCTCCTCTGTTAATGGTAACAACCTTGAACACCTTCAGAAATCGAAAGGACATTTTTGCTGTTTCTTCCCAGGCTCCTGGCAACCAGTTAGCTGTGTTACCTGTTGGAGCAGGACAACCGCACCCTTGACCAAAAACGTCACCCACACTCAGATGCTATGGCGGACCTTCCTCCTAGCAGGCCGTTAAGTGGCTCTCGCCCGCAAAATAAAATTTAAAAAAAGAAAAAAATCACTTTCACGTTGCGATCGTCTTCTGTTATTTTAGTGAAAGGTAAAAACAACAATTCACGTCCCTTCTCTAATTTATTTAGAATACGGTGTGCCATATTGAATAACCCATTGTCACAATATTGTTTTGTAATATTTGTCTCCTCAACGCCAAACAAAACATGAGATGACAAAACCATCCATACTTTAAATATGACGAGGATAGGACGAGGTTTTCTTTTCCTTCTTACCAACGCCTACATTCCAGACTTATTTGGCGTAAAATATACTTTCAAACTTAGTGTATTGGTCTTTCATATTAGTAATTGAATAGGATAGAAACGTTTCTGTCTAACACGAGGCGGTGAAAATCTGTCTTCAACATTGGGAAGAACGGGTAGGACTTTTACCATGTATTTTTTAAAGCGTTGTTCAAAATATTTATGAAATTATAAAACAATCCTGTGAAGGATCAGGGGGAGCAGACTTATCTTCAACATTGAGAGGTGAGCAGATTTGAGCCTTCATTACATTTCTCCCTCCCTCCCCCCAAAAACACATTTGAAATCGGATTATTGGGGGGACAGTCCCTCCAGTTCCAAGATTGGGGTGACATGTCCCCCTCATCCTCCTGGGATTTGCGCCAGTACTAACATGTATAACTATGTAACCATAGATGACAGAATTACTCACAAAACAACATTATATTTAAATTTTAAACCAGATAATTCCGTTTCGCATTGTGATACAATGATAAATTTCCAACCAATGAGGTATTCGAAAGTGGTAGATTAATAAGAGTGTGCATGAAACCTATTGCTGTATGACAGGCTTTCTTCCAGAAAATTTTTGGTGCACTATTTTCGAATATTGACAATAGCAATTTATTATTTTTTTAAAGTTTAGCTTCCCTTTCAGCACGGAAACTATATGAGACGTGGGCCTCCTTTAACTTAACGTGAAAGCCAAGCCACATGAATAACTTATTTTGTTAACACCGGGAATCAGTTGGTTAACTACAGGGAAGGGGAGGAGATGACACTCATATTACGGTAGATGAATCTGATTTCTGATTTAAAACCTGTTGTATATTAATTATCAGGCGATGTAGATGAAGTAGTAGTATATATCAGCATGTCTTTTTACTGGTATATATTTCACAATGAAAGGGGAAAAGGAAAGCACCCCCAGTAGTGGATAATGATAAGCACAAGTGCTCGAAAAATATTAGAGCATGAACATAAGGTTTACAATATGTATATGTGAATTTTCTAGCATGAGAGGAGGGATATATCTACCTTTGCAACTTATCGCAATTTGCGTTCAAGTAACGGTAGCAGAATTAATACAGATTGATGTGACTACTAAACGCGCCAGAGCAAGTTCGGTTTGAAATACTACAGAATACGATTCTTTTTTAAAAATGGAAAAGCCAAGAGAAATCAATTTCATCTCACTTTCCTTTGTGACAGTCGGACAAAAATTATCACATTTCTCCCCTCCCCCCCAAAAACACATTTCAAATCGGGTTATTGGGGGACAGTCCCTAGTTCCAAAATTCAGGTGACATGTCCCCCTCATCCCCCTGGGATTTGCGCCAATACTAACATGTATAGATGACAGAAATACACAGAAAACAACATTATTTCTAAATTTTAAACCAGAGAATTCCGTTTCGCATTATGATACAATGGTAGATTTTCAACCAATGGGTATCCGAAAGTGGTAGATTAATAAGAGTGGAGATGAAACCTATTGCTGTATGACAGACTTTCTTCCAGACAATTTTGTTGCACTATTTTCGTATATTGACAATAGCAATTTATTATTTTTTAAAAAAAGTTTAGCCTTCCTTTCAGCACCGAAACTATGTGAGACGTGGACCTATAACTTAACGTGAAAGTCAAACCACATGAATAACTTAATTTTTGTTAGCACCGGGGATCAGTTGGTTAACTACAGGGGAAAATACCCTCGAAGGAACACTGTGTATGACATTGAAGGAAACCAAATTTTAGTTTTTGTCAACAGGGGCGGCTCTATAATATAATCACAAAAGTCACGTGCCTCATCATTTAATAAGAAATATATATATATATTTTAAATAAAGTCATTCAACCTGTTCTATTTTCTCGCCTCTTTATTTGATGCTTCGTTAAAATTCACAATGGTTTTTGTCCTAACGTTTATTTTCATCTCATATTTTTCACAACCCTTCCTCAAATTTTCTAACATATTTTTAATTTTCTTTTTAGATTCTGTAAGAAGCATCATATCATCTGCAAACCGCATACACCTAATCACTCAACTTCTTACTGGAATGCTGTCTTCATTGGTAGACTCTTCTTCACTATCTCTTCTACGCATATGAATATTAAATAACATCGGCAAGAAACAACATCCCTGTAGAACTCTTCTTCAAATTGCAAATTACTTCTGTTATTTCTCCCCCTGTTCTGACATTTGCTGGTTCACACACACTGACCAGGCCACCTACCTAATGTCTGGTATGGTCACCTTTAGCTCGCAGGACAGGAGCAATGCGGTTTGACACAGAAGCAATGAGACTTTGGTAGGTGGCTGGAGGCATGACGCACCACACCTGCATACGCAATTCACTTAATTCATGTAAATTTTGCTGAGACAGTCGATGAGCTTGAATCTGAAGTTCAATGATATCGCAAAAGTGATGAACTGGGATAAGATCAAGTGAATTTAGGGGCATTGCAACTACTAAAATTCACCACTGTACCCCTCGAGCAACTGAAGCATAAGATTGTGACAAGCAACGTTTTCCCTCTGAAAGATACCATTACTAGCTGAAAATATAACCGATATGAATAGATGTAGGTGATCAGCAATTGAGCTGCCAATAGTTTGGTGTCGTCATGGTGCTCTCTAAACACGATCTGGGCAGATAGATGACCACATGAAGGTTCCCTAAATAATATTGGAGACACCAATGACCTATCGTTATTTTCTGTGCATGTCTCGAACAGCTGATCCCCTGGATGACGACGGATCCTGATCCGGCCAACGATGTGATGAAGGCAATATCGTGATTCATTGGACCATACAACGTTGCGTCATTG
Organism: Thermobia domestica; assembly: GCF_964235325.1. Lineage (NCBI taxonomy): Eukaryota > Metazoa > Arthropoda > Insecta > Zygentoma > Lepismatidae > Thermobia > Thermobia domestica. Next base: position 38,316,877 of record NC_137462.1, on the reverse strand, counting down.
GTCGGCGGTCCAATTACTATAGACACGTACTTATTTCAGCCGCGTGCGGTTCATATTAGTACAAATGTTGGATATCGAGTGTGGATGCATATCTAACAGTGTACGGTAAACTGTATGCGCAGACATACCCTTTCTTTTTCCACTGTTAAAGCTTGTTAATTCTGCCAGAGTTTGTACCCTATCCTGTTGTATCAACATGGACAGTCCTCGACGTGCTATTTCTCAGTTGTAGCCACCCCATGTCTTGTAATTTGGTCCTTTTCCAACATCGACCACGCCAGCTCGCGAACACCCTACATGTCTTGCTGCTTCCGAGATGCTCGTTCTCAGCTGTCTGGCTATCACAACCTGTCCCCTGCAAAACTCTGATATGTTGCCACCCTTCTTGATTCCACACACTGACTGATCGAGTGAGATCCCTGTCATTGTCTAGCTAGCGGTTCTGTTGTGTCTTGTGATTCTTATGTCAACCAAATCACTTAGTTCAAAAGGTAGCGGATGATCAGTGTTTAAGTTTCTTATGAGTTCAATCTTTCCATTCCAACCTAACATTCTTTAGAACGTCCATCAACAATTCACAATTCAACTGATCAAAAGCCTTTTCTAGATTAATCAACATAACATACACCTGTTTCCCTTTTCTCTATAAACCTTTTACGGATCATCCTTAATAACCCAATTGCATCTTCTGCGCCCTTACCTTTCCTAAACCTGAATTGTTCCTCTTCAGCTTCTTAATTTGTTCTTCCATACAACCTTCTGTTCAGTATTCGAAGCAGTTTTGGCTAAATGTGATATGATACTAATAGTTTTGTAGTTTTCATATCTCTCTGGGTTCGATTTCTAAGCCAACTCTATCATGATCGACTTCAGGAAATCTTTGGACATTCTCCTGTTTCATACATTTCACTGCATTGTGGTAACAATTCTTTCTTGCCTTTATCTCCCATATTCTTAATAAATTCGATTAGTATATTCGATTAGTACTCTGTGTTATACGAACTCAAATATTACTACACAACATGGCTGAAGCAAAACATAGAATAACCAAAGTGCAAGATGAAGATAAAAAGATAAAATGTTAAAATGATAAATCTCCAAAGTTGAAATGAAGTTCCAAACTGAAAAGTTTTAGTCCATAAGAAGATAAACAAACAGTGTCACTGTATTGTGACTTTAAAAACTACACCGATATTACATGGAACATGTGGGAGAAATGATAACATCTATGTCTTCTGCAGTCAGTTCTGCACAAGCCCTGGCGTAATTTGCTGCACCATGCTTGGTATTGATTTAGTAGCCATGGAATCACAAATATTGAAATAACACTTACAAAACAAAGACAGACTTCCTAGACAGACACGAAATAACGTGTACACTGCTGTAAACAATCGGCAATGTTCAGAGTTAGCACGGTGCTAATAACGGATTTTTACCTCTATTGAAATAATAACGTCCTTGCACGGAACCTTCCCCAAGCAAACAGCACTGCACGGCGTGGCGGTCTCAGCGTTGTTTACCGGAGTATTCGTCAAATCGGACTTGTCCAAGACCATGGCACATATTGGAGCCAGATTCTAGCGGATTTCGTCGGAAACGTCCCAGTACTGAACACTTGGCGTATTTAGCTGCACTGCTGTATATAACTGCAGTTACCTTAATTCTTTTCCATGCAAACAACTACCTTGCCAGTCAATAATTTTCTACAAAGGGATTGAATAAATCATCTACGATTAGCAATAGAACTTTAAAAAGCCATTTTTGTGAAGGAGCCTTTCAATTATCAAGACAGAATTTTAATGAGATGTAGAAATTCTGCTTAAGTTGTAAATACTTTAAAAGGCAGACGATTTATCTTTCCCTAATTTGTCATTTGTTCATTTTGTTTGTTTGGAGCTTAACGCGTTCCTTTTTTCCACAAAAGCTGGCTCAAACGGGGATCTACAATGTTTTCTTTGGTTAATAATAGTAAATAGATTTATTAAAAGTAGTATAATTTAGCCACGAAAGAAGTCTTTTAGAATTTTAAATATATTGATACCCATGCAGTTTACCAATTCCCATCAAATAGGACACAATATATATGAAACTTAATTTGAAGATTATATGTGTTACACAGAAACCTGTGTAAAAATTTAAACCGGATTATTTTCTTTGATTTAGTTGTGACTCAGTGGACGCAAGACAAAAGCTGACGTGTCGCATATAGCAAGAAATAATTTCATGTTACGTGATTCCGTAACTTGAGGCAAAATGTGGCCATATAGCCTTAAAATTGTTGACAAATTATTTCGATGAGTTTGGGGAAAAAATGACATTGACATAGCAGATTTTTCGTCAAAATAAGGAACAAGTTTCGGAACCAATTGATACACAAATTACTTTTGACTAAATACAATATATCGGCTTTTGCCTTGTGGCCACAGTAGATAAACTCAATAAAGTTGTGTTTAAGTAAAAAAAAAAAGAAAAAGAAAAAAGAAAGAAAAAATAAAAAAAGAAAAAAGAAAAAAGAAAAAAAGAAAAAAAGAATACATAACTGAACCAGATGAAACAGTATTGAACTTTGAAATAGCACTATGCACTGACGGAAATATAATAAATAGCATCACGATATTTGGTAATGCTTTTTAGTGCATTTTCATGATTATTATGAAACATTTTAGATCTATCTTGTTGACATTACGCAGTTTGATTACCTATGGATTCAAAATCTTTGAGTTTTACGTCACACGGTTATGCTGGCTAGGCTAAAGGAGATGATGAGAAATTAATAAAATGGGGGAATGAAGAAAGTGGGAAGAAAAGGGAGAACCCCTAGAAAATCCATTGATTTAAAGATAGATTCTGTTTTTTTTTTATTATTATTATTTAAACAGTAGAGAGGGCCACAACGTATCAGTTGGAAAACGCTCACACCTGGTGCGAAAAGTCCCTGGTTCAATAAATTTCAGGCCTGTGAATTTGTGATTCTCAGTTTTTCTACAAGTTCTCATGTTTCCTCTACTAGCTTGTTCGTAATCATTTGCATTCGATAATCATCTGTTCCCTGTAGGCTAACGGGCGTAAGTGGTGCACGTTAAATCAAAGATTCAATTTAATTTTTGTTTGCACAGTAGAACATCTACCTTGAAATTTTATCTTGTCAGACATAATAGGCTATGTCTAGTTCACCTATTTTTAAATGCTCTTTTTAGATAAAGTCAGTAGCAATAATACTAATTATATTGGTGATTGGACATAAACTTATTATTGTTTGATTGAATTGAGCTAATATCCCTTGTTATGACTATGAAATCATAAGATACGTGAACTTTATTTTAATACGGAATCCAAACCAAATGCACTTCTACCATAGATTCACCATAAGCGCATATACAATACTTTTGTTTTTAGAACCACCCACACATATTAAGCCAGTACATATTTCTACTTTGAAATGTGTCACAGACGCTAATACTAAGAGGAAATCAGGGAGGGCATTATTAGCTTTGTAGTGTACCGCTTGCTAATAACTCTTAATTATGAACATTAGCAAAAAGTGTGCCGCGAAGGAACTAATTCGTTATGTAATAGACGGTATCTTGTATTATACCGTCTATAGTATTATCTTATTATTGAAAATATAAACATGTTAAAATATTAAATGTACTGTAATAGCCTGAATGTAATAATTTGAAATTTGTATCTTTTGTACACCATAAACAACAGAGAATAAAGATGTTCCATTGTGAATGAATGTTTCAGTGTTTGATGTCTACGATGGATATGATATTGACATTTTTAGAAGTTTAACATCCCTCGAGGGATACAGTTATGAAGACAATGAACGAAATGGTGGTATGAAGAAAATGGGGATAAACGTTTGAACCTCTTGACGTTGATTGTCCAGAGCTGGGTCATTATAAAAAATACCGCCACCCCCGAAATCAATAAATGCCGGTGTAGAAAGTTTGAGACAATGACTGATCATGATGACACCAATCTAAAGAAGCAGCCAAACTCAAGATTAATACAATTTTATCTCAATTATGATACACTCGTAAATTTCTTATGCTGGTGGTTGGGTGATAAGGTCTGAAAACAATAAGTAATTTTGGAAGTTAATCAATAACGGGTAGGTTTTTTAAAAATAGATCACAGTATGAGCCAAAGATGAAAAAAGAGAAATTTTATATTCTATAAAAACAAATGTGAGTTTCTGGCAGGTAGCATCACGCAACAATCAACCGAAACGATATTTGGCATAAATATCAACTTTAGCCAAGGGCGCCGATCCTGGGGCAGAGGGGGCCCAGCCCCCCCAAAGCTCAGGTGGGACCCCGTATTGTATTTATGAATATACAATATTTTGCATAATTTGAATGCAATTTGTCTTAAAATCCTCATATATATATATATACCTTCTGCATCTGAATACTCCCCAACTTTACAGGGAAATCGGCGCCCTTGACTTTAGCCCCTCCCTAAGGATCATATGACATTAACTAACTTAACTCTATGGCCTATAGAACCCGCAGGTTGAATGTCGCTTTCACAAAAGCTCTTCACTGACTATCCTTAGCCAACTAGATCCAGTTTCAACTTTGTATTCCTATTTCTGCGAGATCATAGGTATATTAATATTCTTTTCCATCTGCACTTAGGTCTTCCTAACGGTTGTTTTACTATTGGATTTCCAGTTAAAACTTTGAAAAAGTTCCTACTTTCTTCCATTCTGGCTACATGACTTGTTCACCTGAGGCTGCAAGACTTGATGACCCTAACAATGTTTGGTAAAAGTTATAAATTATGCAGTTCCTCGTTGTGAAGTTTCCGCCATCACTATTCCAGTTCCTCTTGGGTCCGAATGTTCGTCTTAGGATCTTGTTCCGAAATACTTTCAGTCTATGTTTTTTCCTCGGAGTAAGAGGGGCCGCGGTGGCTCAGTGGTAGAGCGTTCACCTCTGGTGCTTGGGGCCCCAGGTTCAATCCCAGCCCTCGCCAAGTGAACTTTGTGGTGGACAAACACCGTGTGCGTGGGTTTTCTCGGGGCTCTCCCGTTTCCTCTCACTTTCTTCATTCCACCATTTCATTCATTACTCATCATCATTGTGTCCTTTAGCCTAACCGGCATAACTGTGGGACGTAAGACTCACAGATTTTTTCCTCGGAGTAAGCGACCATGTTTCGGAACCATACAGAGCAAGAGAAATGATTATCGTTTTAATCTTTTAAGCTTCAAATTCAGAAGAATTCGTCAGAATCCGAGATTACAAAAGATTTTGAACTGAATAATATCACGAATTCCCTGCTTTTAGTCGATATTTAATCTCTTCGTGAATATGATTTTCGTCTGTTAATATTGATCCTAAATATTTGAAAATATCCACTTTATCGAAAATATTATTTGAAATTTTAACTTATCCATAATTTGCACTATTACGATCTCGACAAACTTCAATGTATTTATTTTTCTCTGCATTTACTTCTATACCCATGTCCCTGTATGAGCTTAATATAAGACCTCTGCATTTCTTTCTATTGTTCTCCTATCATTCTCTATCAAATTTACATATTCAGCATATGCCATAACCTGGTGAATACCATTTAGCTCTATCCTCTGGTTGCTTTGATTCTGCTTATAACGTACTCTAGGACAAAGTTGAATAAAAATGGCTACAACGCATCTCCCTATTTTAGGGCATTCTCGACCTGAAAACTCATGGACAAGAATTTTCCTACCCGGACTTTTCTTTGGGACATATGACAATAAATTGATTGAATTACACATCTTATAGAGATGAGGAAGAGAGTCATGATGTATGAGAAAAATATCTCATGTGTCCATCAAGTTAGGAAGATGAAACTTGGTATTAAACTCTTCATTACAAATAAATAGACCCATGTTCCAGCGTTTTTGAAAATTTCCGTATTATAAATCTATATAAAAATGTATTACTTACGAATGTATTACACAGGGTAAATCTAGCTCAATTTCAAATAAACTTGGTACATAGGTCTATATCAGTGGCGTTTATCCATGTATGTAAGGTAAGCAGTGCATACCCTAAAAGTAAAACGGACACACTTAACAATACTATTTCTTTTTTTTATATATATATTTCTCCAACCGATTTCGAAAACCACTCTTTTGCTGTCCTTCCTTCACATTGGAACTGAATAGTTGTTGCGAGTTCCTCATACTATCACTAGAAAGCACCACAATAGCATAAGCGAGTCTTCTAGCGTCATTCTTTGGTACTGTTTGTGAGTCTGGAAGCAATTCTTCGTATTGCTTACCCTGCCGAAAGTTGTACAGAAACATTGAGAAAAAGTGTTAAATCTTCTTGTTATCATTGGAGAAAATTTGTACTAAAACTAGTCAAAAAAAAAAAATGTTTATAAATTGTGTCGAGTGTATCTGTTTTACTGCTATATTCGGCTATTTAATAGTGCAGTGATATATTTGAATCCTGTACAATATATGGGAGGAAGGTATGCAGTAGCAGTTTAGTATTCTGTGAAATGGAGACAGAGTATGGAGCTAGAGATAATTGTAATTTCTGATCTTTGGGGATCCATTTTTGTTTCTCGATCATAAGAATATTAAACGGTGATTTTGCAGAATGGTCGTCCTACTCCTAAACTTAATATTTCCAGTAAAGTGAAAACATTTATTCGACATTTTAATATGATAACAATTCATGGTTATGTGATTGTTCTTCTAAAGTAAGTTATATTGTACATACAAAGTACTCCAGACTGAAAGAAGACCATCTTTTTGTTGCCTTTGCTACAGAAACGATGGGAGTTTTTAGCAAAGAAGCCAGTGAATTTTTGAATGAGTTAGGAACAACTTTAATTAAGAAGTCAGGCGACCCAAGAAGCAAACACTATTTATTACAACGAATAAGCCTAGCAATACAGAGAGGAAATGCAGTCAGCATTTTAAAATCCTTCCCATCAGCACAAGAGCTGGATGAAATTTTTTACTTAAAATAAGCAGTATAAACATGGTGATGGACAGCGATTTGCTTTCTAAGTTTATTTAGTAAATCCGTTCTATTTCCCTTTATATTTCTTGAACAAATATGAACAGGCTATCAAGGGTCAAAAAAAGAGTAGAGATTCTTCAAATAGAGGAAATTATGTATAACTGGAAACTTCAATTAACAAATATGACCTATTATTACACAGTCAATTATAAAACTCTAATGTGTTCAGTGGATTATCTAATATAATTCAGAATAATCTAATTAATATTAATAGAATATGTTAGTAATGTGTTGCTTTCATATATAAAGCCTGAAATGTGTAAAATTAGTTTTGTTTTCTAATTCAGGATAAAGATACCGATGTAAGTAATTTTTCTCAGTTCTCTTATGTATTTCATTGCACAGAATCTGATGAGGAAAGATGTATGGGTTTCATTAAAGTTTCTGAAAATCGTCAGCTGATGTCCTTCACAACATTGTCTACCGGGTACAACTGTGCTCAAAAGTTACTAGCACGAAGTTATGATGGTGCAGAAGTCTTTCGTGTCATTTGAATGGACTTCAGGCAAAAGTGAGAACATCGTGACCTAGCCCCATTTTCTTCTGTTTCGCTCACAAATCAAACCTTGTTTTGTCTTAGGCGACCTCTAATATCAAAGACTGCAATTTGTTCTTCCTGACATTAAATGGATTAGCAGCGTTTCTTCTAAGTCCACAAAGAGGAGTTATGCATTGAATACTGAAATTAGGAGGCGGCTATAGCAAGGACCTTATTTCATTATTCGAAAAAATAGCGGATCCAGGTGAAAAATGAGATTAATAAGCATTAACGGGTGCTAGTGGAATTTTAGTTTCACTAAAAGACTTAGGATTTTCAATTTTATATTGAAGATATTTTCAAGTATTTTCTCTCTGGTTGATGTGATGTTTTCTATTTTGCAAAAGATAACCTATGACATTGGTTATTGTATTAGGGAGAAGACAGTACCGGAAGCAATATATGTATGTGACCCAGAGAGAAAGAGGCTAAGACTACAGCCAGAACAGACTTAAAATTTCAGCACTAATCTCTATTGAAAGAGATTTAGTTTCGGATCTCCGAAACGACCCAAACTTCTATGACTATATTTTGCCAAGAAAGTCAGAAGAACTGAGACTCACTTCAAGTATTTCTAATTTCAGGCAACTTTTCTTAACGTATTATTATTACGATATCAGTAATAGTAATAACAATAATACCGTACAACTAGTAGAGTAATATTAGGAGCAGTGTAAAAGCAGAAGTGAGTGTTTTAGTTATTGATTGTAGTAGTACCTTTAATTCAAATGTTAAATGCTTTAGAGTTTACAGAAAACAAACAAGTTTCACTTAATTGCTTATCCAAAGTAAAATTTCACCTCACGCCACTGGTCCATATAACTCACAATCTGGAAACAATACTGTTAGGTAAAACGCACCTAGCCCTCATAGGTGATGTGAAGAGGAACAAGAGTAAAAATAATGAAGAAACGACAGATATTAGTGTCGAACCCATAGTTTTCGGTATGGCTGACATAATTGGTGACAGCTCAGTTGACATTTAAGCCTAAGTTTAGACAAGAAGAGGCATGTCAGGTGGGCTTGGAATCAACTTATCAATGCCGAAGGCGTTTTCATCTTAATTTACTTAACTCATTTCTTCATTTAAGAAGACGTAGGGACAGCAGAGCTCCTCTGTGGCTAAACGGTTAGCGTTCGCTCCTTTGGCGTGGCAGACCCGGGTTTTCTTCCCGGAAGGAGCATATATGGTTCGGATTCCATATTAATCAGTAGGTCCACGTCTTATATAGCCTTGCTGCTGAAAGGGACCTTAAAATCAAAATCAACTCAAATCAACATAGAGACAGCAGCACCAAAGGTGTTGTTATGTGTTATTTGTTTCACAAATTTGTATTTTGAAAGAATAACGACGAAGGCGTTATACTTAATAAGTCGTTTCACTTGGCGATACCCGGGAATGAACAGAGGCTACTCCCAAGGCGTTTCTGTTCGTTATTTATTTTACAGATTTCTTTTCTATTATCAAAAGGGAACGCCAAACACATCTTAATGGACAACAGTGCTCTTTATTATTCACTTCATTCGGCCTAGGAAATTGAAGAGGAAACGCTGGAGACGTTGCTGTTTGTTATTTACAAAGTATTTCACTTGTTTATTATTATTATTCTTATTATTATTATTATTATTATTATTATTATTATTATTATTATTATTATTATTATTATTATTATTATTATTATTATTATTTACACGAAGGCACGTGACGGCAATGCTAAAGTAATTGCTGTTTGTTATTTCATTCATTTTGACGACGGTGTGGTGACGGAAATACCTAAGGCGTTGGTCTTAACTTTATTTTTCCCGTGTACGTCAGCTAGCCTTAAAAATGCCAGGAATTGCAACACCCAAGGCATTGCTCTTTGTTATTTATTTCCCACATTGCACTAGTTTTAACGAAGGCATGGAGACGGCAGCACCGAAGTCATGAGGTTTGAGATATTCCATGCCATATGCATGATGCATATACGCATAGATAACACACTTTTTAAATACTGAAATATAAAATAATTGGTCCTACAAAATTTGCCATCCTCGGCCATGGCCCATCTATAAATCCGCCAAGTGTCCACCACAAATGCCACTTGGTGTGATCGGGGTTCAAACCACTGACCGCACAAGAGACGAACATTCTTCCATTGATCCACTGTGGGCCCTGATAGATTATACATGGTTGAGTGTTTGGCTTAATGTTTATTGAGAATGAAAATAATAATAATAATAATAATAATAATAATAATAATAATAATAATAATAATAATAATAATAATAATAATAATAATAATAATAAAGCAAAATAAAAATGTAATGTGGTACATATACTTCTATAGGTTTAGTTATTCTCAATGCATATTTTCTGTAAATTATCCCATCTATCAATAGAGATAAACTTGTGTTATTCATTTACTATTGTGTTTACTTGTTACATAATTAGTACTTTAGGTGCAGAAAGAAATACATCAAAATCATAAGAGGCACACATGACTCTTTATCGAAACCTCATTTCACAAAGTGCAGCTGTTCAAGAAGTCTCTACTTTAAGACAGAGGAACGACTCGAAAGGAATCTGTTGAGAAACCTGCAATAAAGGCAGCAACTCATCCATGTGAAATGACCAAAGAATGTACAGAGAAAAAAAAAAGAAAAGAAAGAAAGACGTTGCTTGAAAACAGAGAACCAAAGTTGATGAGCATTGTGTTTGAAACAAGCAAATCACTGCTGGGCATTGAAGAAGATAACAGTGATAAGTTGTTGTAATCAGGAAACAATCATCTACTCTCGTGCTCAAGTAATTCTTTCTTCTTTGTGGGATGGGCATCAGAAGATTTCTTTAACAATCGGAAAGGTTTCCTACGTACGTCTACTGTATCTGATACCACCAAGAGACTTTGTTCCTTTTAATTATTAGAATGTACGCTAACAATCTCCCAGATCCATTTATATGATACAGTACGCGGATGATTACATCTGATGTGTGAGGGGAAATTATATACTATATACTAGAAAGATGTATACTACCTTTCATAGGCGGTCTTAGCTCTTGTGGGACCTAGGATGAGGAATCCCCGTGGGGGCTCTTCGCCAGTTGCATGGCACAATGTGATAAGTAAAAGTGTCAACGACAATATATGGCCCGTCAAAATATCGTCAATAAAGTATAGAATTATTCTCGATTTCAGCCGTGTTTTTCTTTACAAATGACAATATTACAGAGAGAGATGCTTAACATAAACAACATCTCGTATACAATCAAGAATAATGGAGTAGCACTTTTTTTTAACTTTCTCATTTTTTTAATGAATATCCCTCGTATTTACACTTCAAGCAAGTATTTTCCACTCATAATCATTCAGAAGACTCATGAACAAGAGTAATTGAGCATTCTAAATTCATTTGTTGTAAATCCAGGAAAGTTAATTTCAATTGCTAGTTTCATATTATATAAGATGTGGACATAGTATTTAGGGTAGAAATCGAACAACATCTACTCCAGTTGGGAATCAAATATGTTTAAATTACGTTAGTACTAGCACCAACAAGCTCCATCCTTGACGGAGGAGGCATTTGAGATTGACAGCTTTAGTTTTAATTCAAAACGAGAATATTTAGTTACGTCATTTGTTATCAAACAGTGCTGAAATGATGCACAAAATTTTCTATTCTTTACTAAGACATAATTAAATAATAATACAATTTTTAAAATTTTAAGAAAAAAGGCTAACTGAGAAACATGAGTATAAATGCATTATCAACTAAATACAATGCTTACTTAAAACCACTATCAATCCTATTAGTGAAGCAGACCAGAGGTCCTATTAGATAGCAACATGATTTGTTTGACGATTGAAAGATACAAAGGACCTATCCGATTTGCCATAAGGTCCAGATTGTGTCACGTGATCAGGTCAAAAGTCAGGTTGTCTACTAAATCGAGTCTGGAGATTTTAAATTCAGATGTGAGATAATTCAAGCATGTGAACTTCACTTGAGGTGCCCTGGGTAATTCGCAGAAGATGCATATACTTTATCATTATGGTTAATTTTACTCAAAGAACTTGACTTTTGACAATTTTTGTCTATATTTACCTTACGTGCTATACATCGTTTTTAAGCTCTTAGTTATGTCTTTGCAATAAGCTTTCAATTACCCATATCTTTACTATAGTTTTTCAGATATGTGGACGACTTCTTTTTTTTCATGATTCTCCATTGACTTTAATGTTCACGTTTCATGATTTTTTTTTTTTTTACTATGTTTCATCCATTTTAAGACAATTTCATTTTTGAATTGTAGAATCTTTATGGAATCTTCATAGTCCATTCTATATTGAAGCTCATTTTCAGCCGTCTTCCTCTCAAGGTTTTTGAGATAAGTGGAGGAATTATTTGCTTTTTAATTAATTTTCCATTGACATTAATGTTAATGTTTGGGGCTTTTTTGATTCGTGTTTTTTTTACCATGTTCCATCCATTTTAGGACAATTTGCTTTTCAAATATGGAATCTACATAATCTCTTCTACATTTGACCTGAATTTCAGCCATATCCCTTAAAATCTGTTTACATTATTGTAAGCGGATATGCTCTTTGAATAATCTTTCAACCATCAATTAGATTAAATCAGATACAGATTAAAGGAATAGATTGAAAAGTAGGGTTAGGGACACAGCTTTTAGAAGAAATAAATAGTCACAACTTCATTATATACATATTCATTTGAACACTTAATTTATATTCGCCTGAAATAATGCACTTTGACTCCCTGTAACTTCCAGAAGCTAAGTTTTTGACATAAGTACATTATACCTGTTCATGAGCAAAATAATATATCCAGCCTTTAAATTGGAATTTCTCTTTCAAAAAAAACACTAGTAAATTAACAATTCAAAACATAACGTACCGGTAGTAGTTAATTGGAATGGATAGCAAATGGAAATTGAATTATCTTAAGCTGTTTAACCCACGCGATTACGTCGGAGAAGCACCCTGGTCAATCTGTTTGTAGACAAAGGTCAATGTCGTGAACACGTGTGGATAAAATATTTCTTCACGTGGGAGGGGACTTTAAACAACGTCCTGAAGGAGAAAAAAAAAAAGAAATAAAAGGGAATTGTAAATTCTAAGAATGACGTGTCACAAAAGCCATCTTTTTTTTTTTTTTTTTATTCTTCCCATTCCCATTCCGCAATTCAACCGCAGAGCGACTGCTATTACATCATCGATCAAAATCTCTTCCATTCGTATTCCACAAAAGGACATACACGACTGCAGCAAAATTGTTCCCAGTTTGGCTCATTGTCAAGCGTAACAAACATTTTTCACATTTCATTCCAACAGAGACAGATTAGCTATTCGGTAAGCTCACCAACCACTAAATAAATAAATAAAAATAAGAAATAAAAAAGTAAATAGCTCGAAGACAATGATGAAAATAAAAGCATTTAGAAATTGAGCCAATGAGTCCCTACACATTTTCCTATAGTGTATAAGTTTGGGTGTCCAGTAATTATGATAGGAACTGCACACATAATTTCTGGTCTATAAAAATGTTTGGAAACAGTTTTCTGCAAATCGACTAAGAGTCCCAAGAATACACTTCAATTCCATCATTAAGTCTCTACTAAAACCGGAAGTTTAAGAAATCCAATACGACTTCCGGTTTCAATATTGATCTTTATAGACCGAAAACAATAGGAAATGGCCAGCAGAGATTTTATAGAATCGATTTAGCTTTCTAAAAAATAGGTATCATCTTCTCTCTTAATCCCGAATCAAACCAGAAGTGGTAGAAATCAACCATTTCCGGTTTTAACGTGGAACGTTATAAAGTAAAAGTAATATTAGATAGGGTGAAGCGATATTCTGCAATCAATTAAGCATCCTAAGAATATGTTCTATCTTCACTCCAATATCTCTATTCAAACCGGAAGTGGCAGAAATCAGCATCCAGTTTTAACGGTGATCGCTATAGGATACTTACAGTAATAATAGAGAGAAGCAGCCTTTCGTAATCAATGAAGCATCGCAAAAATATTGTAATACTCCGCACATGGCTTTGTCGACAAACATCCTATACATACTTATGTTTACAAGAAGTAACCATGTGAGTCCTACTGTAACTTACTACGGTGGTAGACAACAGACAACAGGAACACTAGCGCCACCACCACACTGGATCATTATTAGTCTGCGGCTGGTCACTTCTACTCTCTAAGCTTGCCTGGAGCTTTGGGAGGAAACTAACCCAAAGCCTTTAGTTTGCTCGGAACTCTAAGCCTCATTTCCTGCTCACTTAATTTGCTCAGAACTCCGTGGGACTCCTAATTTCAGCCACCTAGTTTGAATGGAGTTCTGTGGCCTTTAACCTCCCTCTTTTTGCGTGGAGGATTGGGGGTCCTAAATCCACTCCACCTAGCTTGCTCGGAGCTCTGTGGTGATCCTTTCTTAGGCTGCTCGGGCCTTGGGATGCCATATTTTATCCAAGTATTAGAGGAATTTACATTATAATGAATTTTGTTAACATATTGTTTATAGAAGAGAGGATTTTGTAATAAAAGTTGGTGGTGGGAGAAAACAATTTCGAACTATAATTTGCTCTACCTATGCTTTACTTATACGTCATAAGCAGAACTTTACACTATATATTCCATCTCCAGTCTAGTTTCGCTACTAAAACCGATAGTGATACAAATCTACTACCACCCCCAGCAAAGTAGCTCAACTGGTAGAGCGTTATCTTCACATTCGGGTGGTCGTGTGTTCGAATCCCGCTGCCGACCACCTCGACTGAGGTTTTCCAAGTTTTTCCTCAGTTCTATCAGGCAAATGCCGGGATGGTACCCACTAAACAGGCCCTGGCCGATACCTTCCCAAATCCTTCCCGTTGTTGTTGTTAGATATCCAGTATAAAATGGCCTCTGAGCTGTATCTGCTGATTGTTAAATAAATAAAAGAATTTTTAAAAAATGAAAAATATCACGCCATCAAACCATATATTTTCGTATGATGTACGTGTGACACTATTTTATTTAGATCTCTATTTTAGACGGACAGATATGAGAAGGAAGAATTGCTGGTCTTATTATTCTGTATAGTTTCAGCATTTCTTTGATAAGCTAAAGGGATTGTGTGATGATTTTTCTTATGGTTAAAGGTCAATAATATTTCCTACGAGACGAGACAGAACTTTCGTGACAAGGCAGAATTCTTTCAATAGAAATAGATGCACTTCTTGATAGGGATGCGCACGAGACGAGTCGAGACAGGATTTTCCTGACAAAATTCGAGTCGAGACACGGCTCTTTCAATAAAGAAGAATACATTTTTCGGATCGAGACAGTACTTTTACAGCACATTTTCGAGACGAGACAGACAAAAATCTTGTCTCGTGCGCATCCCTACTTCTTGAAACGAAGCAGCCAGTGGCGGATCTAGGATAGGGCTGGGGGTCTAGCCCCAGTTTTTTGGACCAAATGTAATTTAAACTATTATCTATATATTTTCAAAATTTATAGTAAACTCATGATATACCTACCATAGTATGGGTTCTGGGCGGCACCTCAGTTTTTACCTTCTAAATCCAGCACTGAAGGCATTTTCACAACACCCTTCCAAGATGATACATCCCGAAATTTCGTCTTGTGGGCAACACTACCATTCATGGGCTTTGAGCTTTCGAGGTTCAGAGTAATCCATTAACCACAAAAGACTATACATTGCCAAACTTCATTATGATAACTTGTAAATTCAATCTAATATTTGAGCTTCTCCTCGGAGTTTTTGACATCCGAGACCAGGATTCAATTCCCGGTGAGAGCTCATGTGATTCGGTTACCCCGTTAAGCTGTAGCTCAACGTCGCATATAGTCTTACTGCTGAAATGGACGCTAAGCCCTACTTAACTAACCAATTTAATCATGATTTTTTCTTTTAGCAAAATAATAATAATAATAATAATAATAATAATAATAATAATAATAATAATAATAATAATAATAATAATAATAATAATAATAATAATAATAATAATAATAATAATAATAATAATAATATTTGGTCTAGGAATTAATTCGTGCGGTTGGTACGCACACATTGAAGCTGTAGTACAAACACAAAATACATAAATACCTTAAGAAAAATATTGTCCATCGCTAGCCACCACTTTCGCCCATCTGTCAGGCAATGTACGGATTCCGTGGCGAAAGAAGTCCTCATCCTTGGAAGCGATCCAGTCAGAGACCCATGTTTCGATATCTTCTGAAGAAGTAAACCGCTGTCCAATCAAATCGTTGTTCATGCAATCGAACAAGTAGTAGTCCGAAGGAGCAACGTCTGGTGAATACGGTGGGTGGGGTAAAACTTCCCATCCGACATTTTCTAAATAGGTTTTGACCGGTTTTGCGACATGTGGGCGAGCGTTATCATGTTGAACAATAAGTTTATCATGTCTGTTCTCCCATTCTGGTCGTGTTCTGGCCAGAGCTTGCTTCAAACGCATTAATTGTCGTCGATAACGTTCTCCATTCATAGTTTCACCCGGTTGCAGCAGCTCATAGTACACCACACCTTTCATATCCCACCATATGCACAGCATAACCTTTGCACAGTGAATATCTCGTTTTGGTTGTGATGGACCTGGTTCACCTGGTTTCACCCAGGCCTTTTTTCGTTTAGGGTTCTCGTAATGGATCCACTTCTCATCACCCGTAATAATTCGATGCAGAAACCCCTTTCTGCTCTGTCGTTGAAGCAGCAATTCGCAAATGGTTTTTCGTCTTTCAACGTCTCTGTCTTTCAATTCATGTGGAACCCAATGTGACATCTTTTGAATCATTCCCATGGCTTTCAAGCGTTTGGAGACTGTTGTTTGATCAACGCCTAATGCTGCTGCAAGTTGTTCCTGTGTTTGACACGAATCCTGCTCGAGCAATGCTGTCAATTCTTCGCCTTGAAATTTTTTTGGCTGTCCAGCTCGCTCTTGGTCTGCCAAGCCGAAATCACCACTTCTAAACCGTGCAAACCACTTCTGACACGTTCGCTCAGCTAGAGCATGGTCACCATACACTTCCACCAAAATACGATGACTTTCAGTCGCACTTTTCTGCATGTTAAAGTAATGCAGCAGGACACCCCGCAAAAACACTTTATCAGGCACAAATTGCGCCATGTTCACTTAACTACAAACTGGTGTTGTTGACGCTTTAATCCACTGCCCTATACTACGAAAGATACGCGATGACAGGGGTTTGCAACACATGTGTGGATACACGGAACTGTGGGACGCTCCGTTCGTTGCGCCATCTCTTGTCCACCCGCACGAATTAATTCCTAGACCAAATAATAATAATAATAATAATAATAATAATAATAATAATAATAATAATAATAATAATAATCAGTGTTGGAAATCCTCATACGGGAACTTGAAAAATGAATTAAAACTTGAATTTTAGATTTTTCATTTAATTCCGACAAGAAATAAGTAAGTGCCATATATGACACACTTACAACTCACAAAGAACATGCTAGATGACACCAAAATCTCTTATTCATACACGTCAATATCTCACACAGCAGACAAAACAGTCATTTGGCGCCTTTGATAAATCACAAAAAAGTTAAACTGAAAAAAAGGGTATGTGCCATATATGGCACAGCATGCGGTAAGGGATTAACTTCACTTTAATAATGTGAAAAAGAGATTTTCTAATAATTATAGTCATGTCAGGCAAATTAAATCATTTGCGTGTTTAGAAAAGGAGCCTGGACTATTACGCTAGTCGAAAAACTTTTATCTGAACCGAAATAAAAACAAATATGAACTTTATATATGTAATTTGTGATATTTGTAATTTGTGATATATATGAATTTTATATATGTAATCAAACTCAGACAAAATATGTACAAACTAAGCTGTTAAAAATAAACAGATAGAAAGAAAAAAAGAAAGAAAGAAAGAAAGAAAAAGAAAGAAAGAAAGAAAATACATACTAAACTTACAGAGGTAAAATCAAGGATGTTATAAAATAGGGGATCTGCCTATACAACAAAAGCGAGAAGCCATATGTCAGTTTCACCATCCCCACTCTGCCCACTCCGCCAAATAAGACCGCAATGTTTTGAGCCAGCATTCCTGGCGGAAACGAGAGTATCCAATCAGACTCGGTGCTCTGACAGATGCTTGGTTCTTTTTCTGGCTTCATTGAGGTAACAGTATGAAGATACATATGGGTAGATCCTCTATTTTATAACATCCTTCAGTAAAATTGACTGTGATCAGAGTAACTAATTTTCCAAGCGTCTGCAATTTACAAAAGTAATTGTCGAAATCTTTAAAAAGAAAAGCCTTGTCCGTTGCAATGGTCAAAATACCGTATTATGTATACTAAAAATAGTTCTACAAATATCAGCACCTAAATTAGAAATTAAATCCAACCTCAAAATATAAAGAAAGTGGGTGCACACAGATTAATTTGGCAAAAGTTAATGTGGCAAAAGTTAAAGTACTGTTTACAATCACAGTAACTAATCCCTCAAGCGTAAGTGAAATTCAACAGCTTAAGAAGGTGTAAAGCCAAATTGACCTATAGGAAGCCAATTTTTATGGAGTGCCATGGTGACCGTTGAGCGGAATGTCGAAACAGCCTGCTCATGGTGCAAAATACTCTGTCGGAACTGCCTGTCATGTGACATGAGCCCCGTTCTCTCGATATCCCTTTCATCGCTCTGTTCTTTACTAATTTTCATAAAAGAAGATGCTCAATCTACTGTTTTCATATATCTAATCATTTGAAAAATATGCTGTGGATGAACATGAGCAGAAACATCAATCAAATAGCCATAAACAGTTGAAAAAAGAATCCTTGTCCATTACAGTAGTCAAAAAGCCATTATCCTAATTCCGTAACAGTTAGCTTCAATTCAAGGCAAAATTTGCATTTTAGTTTGGGATAATCCTTAGAACATAACCAATCCTTATTATATCTTTTGCGTTGCATTCTGATCTGCAAATTTATGAAGACCGATATGGAACGAGGTCTCGTGTCTTGTAAACCTTAAAAGAAATTCACAACTATGACCACATTGATGTAAGTAAAAGTGAGTTATAAATTAGCAAATTAAATCAAACTTAAAAATCGCTAGGTGAGGCTTGCAAAAAGAAGCTTTGCTCATTACAATACTTAAAGGACTGTGCTACCTAAATATTTTTTTTAAAAATGTATAATTATGAGCACATTATATGTAAATATAAAAGTAATATTAACAAATAAAATTAAACTCTAAAAAAAAAAAAAAAAAAAAAAAAGAACATGGATTCTATATGCAGGCTATCTTGAGAAACTAAACTGATTTGCAATCACAGTAAATGGAGAATAGAGAAATTAGGAATAATCAAGGTTAAGAAAGGAACTATTATGATGAAGTAAGGATAAGAATAGAACCCATTTAATTAAATAATTATAAGAAAAGAGGAATTATGGTGAAGTAAGGAATAATAGCACCATTTGTACTAGTATATAAAAAATATGTGTGTATACAGTTATCGCAATATTGAAGTAACGAAAGTAATCGAGACACTGAATGAAGCGAGAATGAAAACAAAGCACTGTGAAGAGGCAATATAAACCTATTAACATACATTGTTTTGTCCTAATTTACACATAAAATCATTTAAATTCATTAAAATATGTAATCTTTGCTGTAACAGTAAGTGAATTATGATGTTTACACAACATGGACATTGCAGTTGCCTAGTACATAATCTGGACATTGCTCATACGACCAACAGTTTTGTCTTCCTGTCCAACACTCCAACAATTTAATATTCTCTCTTCTTTTTGGTGAGAGTACTTGTGGTTGTTTGTTGTTTTGATGGGATTACAGAAGATGTAAGTTAGAGCAGCTTAAGTTTGTTACTTGAGCTTTAAAAGAAGTATCAATAAACGACAAGAATTGACAGCAGATTGTTTGAAGAGAACACTTTCTCTGTTTGGCCACAAGCAAGTTGTAAGGTTGCTACTGAAGAAGAAACGTTTTGTTTTTGAGGTAGAATTTCAAAGGAAGAAGAAAAGGATTTTAGTTGAATAAGGAACGAATCTGTTATTCTGTCAACTGACATATTTCTTAGTTTCCTTTTTCTCTTCTTCCATTTTATTTTCTTTTTTGGATGAAAAAATTCTGTATAATAGTTATATATACAATCTATATTTTAAAAGAATGCTAGAGAACTTTGTTTGTGGACGTTTATATGTTTGTGGCTCAATCCTTCTGATAATGAGTTCTCGGGAACCATACGCTTTAGAAAGATGCCGTTTTCACTGATCGATTGCAAATTTTGTATAGATTGTTCAGTTTAATTGGATGTTTAAAAAACATGGACGTTATATCTTTATTTCATTTTTAGGGGTACACTGGAAGTGTTGAAATTTTAAAAAAAGTAAAGCATCATATCATACGAGTTATACATTTCAATATCACACACTTGTATACACGGGTTGCATATCTCTCAGACGTTTGTTTCATGGCCAAATGATAATGAAAAATTTAAGGATAACCATTTCTCCCATTTAAGCTTAATCTTTATTGTTTGGAGTGTTTTGCCCAATGAACACCTTATATCACTGACATTATAATTAATTGTGTGTGTATAATGTATTTGCTTATTACATACTGCATGCAAGAAGAAAGAAAACACAGATCATACATGAATTAGAAACTCCAACCGAAAATAGGCTCAAATCTTGCAAATGGTGCGGAATATTGAAAAAATAATCGAAAAATCTCCTCTTACGATTTTTATCAAGACTTCTTTCACTTGCGTCTGTAAAGGGATATGTATAGATGTTGCGATGAATGACTAGGAGATTCATGCTCATATGTGAATGATGCGCTTTATAGAGAGCCCAGGTTCAGTAAGTTTACTTTTAAAAATCCTGGTCACCAACCTGTCTTTATAAATCCATATACTTTTACCCATAAGGCCAATTAAGTGAAATAAACTCTGGTAAAGAGACTGAAGATAATCGTGCCAAATTTCATTTATGGATGGATCTATACTGTAGTTGAATGGAATTCTATTTTATACTCTCGCACATCTCAAATAGGATTTCAAATAGGCAAGTTAGATTTAAACTATGTATGTAAAGCGTACCTCTAACATTAGATGGCATGGCCTAAAGGCATCTATAACGGAAAATTACATCAATTTATATATATCGCTATAAGCTAAAGGAGAAAAAAACTTAAAATGTGTACTAATTCCTTCACTTAACGTGGGTTCCTGTCACCACGGCATGGCGCGTCCTCAGGTTGCGGATCGAGGAGAAGGCCTCTAGATATAGAGGTTAGCTGCGAATATACTGAATAAGCAGTCGCGGACAGACGACTAGGAGTGGTCCTCCAGCTTGGGGGTTTGGGTAAGGCTAACACCCTCATCCTGTAAAAAAAGGTACTTGTTCAGAAACATTCACAAAAGCCTCGGACAAGGACTGATAACTTGGCACGACATTAGCAAAAGAAAATGGACATGAGATTTGGAACATGGAATATTAGAAGTCTTTATAGGACAGTAATCGAGTGAGTTAGAGAAATACAGGATGGACTTAGTAGGAGTTCAGGAAGTTAGGTGGGAAGGAAATGGATCTGAGAATTCCGGAAATTTTACGTTCTTTTACGGGGAAGGAAATAAAAATCACCAGTTAGGAACAGGGTTTTTCGTTCACAAACGAATATTACCAGCAATTAAACGGGTTGAATTTGTTACTGACAGACTTTCTTTTATTACTCTTAAGGGACGGTGGTGTGATATTATTGTTTTAAATGTACATGCTCCAACTGAAGATAAGAGTGACGATATAAAAGATAGTTTTTACGAAGAAGTGGAACGGATATTTGACCAACTCCCGCGATACCATACGAAGATTCTATTAGGGGATTTCAATGCCAAGGTAGGACGAGAGGATATTTTCAAACCGATTATAGGGAACGAAAGTTTGCATAAAGAAAATAATGACAACGGTGTTAGACTCGTAAACTTTGCAACATCCAAAAACCTAATCGTGAAGAGTACAAAATTCCCACATCGCGACGTTCATAAATACACTTGGACATCACCAGACGGAAAAACACATAATCAAATTGATCACGTTTTAGTAGATAGAAGAAGACAATCTAGCATAATTGACATCCGGTCGTTTAGAGGGGCTGATTGTGACACTGATCACTACCTGGTAGTAGCGATAATACGGGAGAGATTATCGTTGAATAAAGGTAATATTCAATGTCCGAAAACGGAGAGATTTAATTTAAAGAAATTAGAAGAGAGCCAGGTAAGAGAGGAATACCAGATTGAAGTTTCGAATAGATTCGCGGTTTTAGAAGACTCGGAGTGCACTAGTGTTGAGGATACTTGGATTGAAATTAGAGATAGCATTAAAAGTTCAGCAATAGAAAAATTGGAACACGCGGAAATACGTAGGGACAAACCATGGTTCGACCAAGAATGCATTAAACTAGCAGAGAAGAGAAAACAGGCAAAATTACGGTGGCTACAAAATCCGAATGAAATAACTACACAAAATTTCGCAGATATCAGGCGGGAAACTTCCAAAACTTTTAGAACAAAGAAACGCAATTTTTTGAAAGCTAAAATTAAGGAACTTGAAGATAATAGTAAAAATAAAAATATTCGGGACATGTATAAGGGGATCAGCGAATTTAAGAAAGGCTATCAACCTCGTGCTTATATATTAAAGAAATCTGACGGAACAGTTCTCACCGATACAAATAGCCTCTTAAATAGATGGAAAGATTTCTTTGACGATTTGCTGAACACGCAGCCAAAAACTAATGTGCGTGGAGAAAAGGAGATACACACCGCAGAACCGTATATTCCTCAACCCAATCGAATAGAAGTGGAAGCCGCTATAAAGAAATTGAAGAAACACAAATCTCCGGGTGTAGATGAAATTCCGGCTGAGTTAATTTTAGCTGGAGGCGAAAAATTGTGGAACAAGATACACAAACTCATTCTCCTTATCTGGAACAAGGAAGAATTGCCACAAGAGTGGAAAGAATCAATCATTGTTCCAATTCACAAGAAAGGCGACAAAACTGACTATAATAATTATCGAGGCATTTCTCTTCTGTCAACATCCTATAAAATCCTTTCAAATATTCTGTTAGCAAGATTGACCCCATACGCAGATGAAATTGTTGGAGATTATCAGTGCGGATTTAGACGAAATCGATCAACTATCGACCAAATATTTACCATTCGCCAAATACTCGAAAAGAAGTGGGAATACAATATCCCGGTACATCAACTATTTATTGATTTTAGAAAGGCTTACGACTCGGTTAGGAGAGAAACATTATACAACGTTCTTACAGAACTTGGAATACCGAGAAAGCTAATTAGATTAATTAAGATATGTTTAAGTGAATCCCAAAGTAAAGTCCGGGTAGGAAAATTTTTGTCCACGAGCTTCCACGTCGAAAATGGCCTGAAACAAGGAGATGCGTTGTCGCCATTATTATTTAACTTTGTGCTGGAATACGCCATAAGGAAAATCAAAGATAGCAACCAGGGCCTAGAGTTGAACGGCATTCACCAGGTTATGGCATATGCTGATGATGTAAATTTAATAGGGGATGATAGGAGAACAGTAGAAATAAATGCAGAGATCTTATTAAACGCTTGCAGGGACATGGGTTTAGAAGTAAATGCAGAGAAATCTAAATACATGGAAGTGCGTCGGGACCGTAATACGGCAAATTGTGGAGGCGTTAAAATATATTAAATAATACTTTTGATAAAGTGGATACTTTCAAATATTTAGGATCAATATTAACAGACGAAAATCATATTCACGAAGAAATTAAATATAGTCTAAAAGCAGGGAATTCGTGTTCCTATTCGGTTCAAAATCTCTTGTCGTCGCGAATTCTGTCGAGGAATTTGAAGCTTAGAATATATAAAACGATAATCATGCCTGTTGTTCTGTATGGTTGTGAAACATGGTCACTTACTCTGAGGGAAGAACATAGACTGAAAGTATTTGAGAACAGGATCCTGAGAAGAATATTCGGACCCAAGAGGAACGAGAATGGGGAATTGCGGAAGCTTCATAACGAGGAACTACATAGTTTATACGGTTTACCCAACATTGTTAGGGTCGTCAAGTCTAGGAGGCTTAGGTGGGCAGGTCATGTAGCTAGAATGGAAGAAAGTAGAAACGCTTTCAAAGTCTTGACTGGTAGACCCATAGGAAAACGACCATTAGGAAGACCTAGGCGCAGATGGGAGGATAATATTAAGATGGATCTCGCAGAGATAGGAATACAATTAGAAACTGGATGCAATTAGCTAAGGATAGAAGTCAGTGGAGAGCTTTTGTGAACGCGGCACTGAACCTCCGGGTTCCATAGACCATAGAGAGAGTTAGAGTTATGTAAAAATAAAAGTCACTATGTTTGTGACTTTGTGCCTCCTGAACCGACCGACCGATCTCGATCAAATTTACAATATAGATTAGGTTCAGGTCTGGGGTGGTTTTAATCGTTTCATTTTGACGGTGAAACTTAGGGGAGGTCGAGGGGGAACATATTTAAGAATGATCGAAAATAATCGATTTTAGTGAAGAATCCGTAGTTTTCGGAGTCGCTGAGACGAACGGTGACATTTTCGGTGCTGTTTAAATCCAAATTCATCCCAGCAACTTGGAGAGGAGGACATATATATATAAAATGGTCGAAAATTACCAATATTAGTGTTGAATCCATATTGTCAGGGGTCACTGGGGCAAACAGTGACACTTCCGATGCCATTTAAATCCAAATTCAGCCCTTTATTTTGAATTCTGCTAGTCAAATATATATATAAGGCTAATCTCAAGTCGAACAACAACAATAATTTAGGCTTCATATATCCTCTCGTACCTCAAATATGTGAGGTTTTATCATCAACTATATTTTTTCAGGTTAAACAAAAAAATTGCTTTTAAAGGGAAATATTATTAACTTTAAAATATTTTCCTTTTCCCTTGAAAAAAAATATACTTACAAGGGAACCTTCCGAAAATGATAGTTGCAGTGAAAGATGTGGCCTATGCCAATTAAAAGAGCTGTAACAGAGATGTTCATTCCCAAAAAATTAGCTGCCCATAGCAATAGGTTCAAGAAATATAAAGGGTGGAAGTTCGGAAAACAGCAAGGTTGGACAAGGGGGAAAAGTGCAAATTCCGCAAAAAAGGGGGACACGACAAAATACAATGCTGACAGGTGATGTATAGAAAGAGACTTGTCACAATAGGGAACAAATGAAGGCCACCAGTGGGGTTAACAGTGTTGCCAACTGCAATGAAAAGTACAGGTTTTGCAAAGAGCACTATATGAAGTGAGTGCAATATTCAGGGTCAACCTGTCATGTAGAATACAAGATATGGCGTGTATAATCAGTGGTACAATCTAATAAAAGAAAATAGAAAACACAGAAGTACGAAAAATACGGAAAAGACGGAGTTGGCCATAATGCGCCACATTTGATCACGAGCTGTGCATATTAGAATAAACAAAACAAGAAGCACCGACTATGCAGGAAACCGACGTGCCTAGAGTCGAAAAGAAAAACGAGTTCCAAAGTTGGCAACACTGACCATGAAAATCCAGACAATTCTAATGTAGTTAGGCCACTCGCTTCACAAAAAGAAAATTCCGGCAACAGGCATCACTCGGAATGCATCAATGCTAGAGTGATTGAGGCAATGTCAAGTCGGGGAACTTGAAATGGTTGGGTTGAGCCAACAACCGATAATAGAAGTAGTGAACATTATGTCATGGTTGGGTCGTATGTGGGAATATACAGGGTGTCCCACCAAACTTTGTGACCTGAAAGATTTGCGAAAGGAACAAAAATGTGACGGATCCAGTTGTCCAGGAATGTACCAATGTCAGGGGGTAATAAAAGTCTGTGAGAAGCAAGTGCCCCAGGGTCCCCATCATAGGGCCCCAGGAGGCAACTTCAAACTTTCAAATGGCAACAGGGACCGAGTGGTAACTCTCTCGATAGATCATGGAATGTGCAACAACACCTATAGGAAACATTTGCTATATGAAGCATGTTTTTTCAAAATAGCCGCCACAAATATATGTTGTGTCTTAACATGGCATCGAACATTGTGATCTCGAATTGCTGCGAAGCGATAATAGATGTTGCAAATCCAATTGCACAGGAATATACTCATGTCGAGGGCCAAGAAAACTTTGTAAGAAGCAAGTCCCCAGGCCACCATCATAAGGCTTGAGCGGTCAACCGCAACATTTCAAATGAGAACAGGGGGCGGATGATATTTCTCTGGATAGATACAACACCACCTATAAGAAACATTTGCTATATGAAGCACGGGTTTCAAAATGACCGCCAAAAATGCACGTTGTTTTGTCACCGAGCAGATATTTTGGCGGCCATTTTGAAATCCTATATAGTAAATATTTCTGATATGCGTTGTTGCATATTCCAAGATTTATCGAAAGAAATATAACTTGACCGATGGTGCTATTTGAAATTTTGAAGTTGGCCCCTGGGACCCTATGATGGGGAACTTGGGGGTACTTGAGTCTCACAGAAGTTTGTCGCCCGCTGACATGGGTACATTCCTGCACAACTGGGTGTGTCACATTTTTTCGCTTTGAAACTATTTCAGTAGCAGAGTTAGGTGGGACGCTCTGGATATATCATATAGGCGGTGATAGTACTGCAGACAGCAACACACAGCAGATCAAGCCTTTGATTATGTTTGCTTTCTACAGGTGTGTATATGTGATAGGAAGACTACAAAAGGTTCCGACACCTCTAGAGTACTGTTTCGAGACATTCACTGGCGATCATTGTACCATGTGTGACGGATTAGCAGTATTCCGCTGTGCTCACTGCAAATGTATCTTCTGTTTGGACCATTGTCCATCGAACAATTGCACGTACAATGTGGACGAGCATGTACAAATGATGCGAAGGCTAATGCCTGTTGCCGGAATTTTCTTTTTGTGAAGCGAGTGGCCTAACTATATTAGAATTGTCTGGATTTTCATGGCCATTGTTGCCAACTTTGGAACTCGTTTTTCTTTTCGACTCTAGGTACGTCGGTTTCTTGCATAGTTGGTGCATTCTTGTTTTGTTCATTCTAATATGCACAGCTCGTGATCAAATGTGGCACATTATGGCCAACTCCGTCTTTTCCGTATTTTTCGTACTTCTGTGTTTTCTATTCTCTTTTGTTAGATTGTACCACTGATTATACACGCCATATCTTATGTTCTACATGACAGGTTGACACTGAATATTGCACTCACTTCATATAGTGCTCTTTGCAAAACATGTACTTTTCATTGCAGTTGGCAACACTGTTAACCCCACTGGTGGCCTTCATTTGTTCCCTATTGTGACAAGTCTCTTTCTATACATCACCTGTCAGCATTGTATTTTGCCGTGTTCCCCTTTTTTGCGGAATTTGCACTTCCCCCCCTTGTCCAACCTTGCTGTTTCCCAAACTTCCACCCCTTATATTTCTTGAACCTATTGCTATGGGCAGCTAATTTTTTCGGAATGAACATCTCTGTTACAGCTCTTTCAATTGGCATAGGTCACATCTTTCACTGCAACTATCATTTTCGGAAGGTTCCCTTGTTAGATATGACCTTAGCACATATTTCCATGTATGGGACATGAATACCCTTCGATAAAATGACCGTTAAGCCATGAAGATTTTAACAGGTTGACTTCTTCAAGGAAGTTGGCATAAATAATTGTTCTAGAGAATAATTTTTCTTGTCTATTGCAAGAAAAAAAAAATCAAAAGTTCACGTTCATTCAACGGGTCATCTAATGGAGTAACATACAGATGAACGCACTGCCATAAAAATCTTATAAGGAATACTAGGAGGATCTTAAGAAATATAAATCTTCTTTGGTTTGGGAAAGGAAGAAAATTTGAAACCACTCTCTGGAGAATTTTATAATATAACCTTAAGTTTAAGATTTGATCTGTGCACGTTGGATGATATGGCAAACGCACATGCATCGGAACAAAAGAAACACACTGAGAAAAATCCGTTCTCCATATATTGTACAAATCCTCTGGCTTGCTACAGAAATCAGTACGGAGCATACGTTATTATTATATTACATAGACACTGCTCTTAGATGTTCCATCATGCTGTTGCAGGATATCTGACATCTAACAGTCTTCCTTATATTACATACATATATGTATGTTACCTTCGTCAGCTATATGTTATATATATATGTCCATTTGTATGTGAGATTCTGACCGCCTATGTTGTTTCATACGGAAAGTACGTACAGATTGAACGCCTATACAGAAAGTATTATAAAATATGCATGTTCAATTATACGTTTGCTGTATGTTGTCCAAAAACTACGGGATTTACAAATGTAACATACGATTTTACATACGCCACATACATTTTTTTTTCTCAGTGCAGATAGACAGAGATATAACAATTCCTCTCTTGCCATATAGAAGCCATGAAACTTGTAAATCCGTTGAAATCTAGAATTTGATTTTTTTTTTCCACAAATACTCACTTTCTTCTCTGCTATAGTCCCAATATGTAATTTATGTTTTTCTGACAAATTTCAGGGTAGTAGTTGTTTCCTATTTTGTTCGGACGATTTTTTAAAAGTGGTTCTAATGGTTATCACGATTTTTGTGAATAAATATTTCATAACTGACTAGTATTGTCCACGAGACGACAAATTTATCTTCTCATCTCGAAATGAAAAATGCGTTTCCAAATTTGAGATGAGACAACTTCCTTGAGTTTCATGAGTAACACTATTTCACTCAAGTCTTTGATCTCAATTGTTTTTGTTACGTGATTCATAGTATAATAACTATAAATTGACAAAGCAACTGTATGAACACATTGAACAGCATTTAAATGTACCTAAGGCATTACTTCTGTATACGCAAGTCGGGGGACGCGGTGGCTCAGTGGTAGAGCGTTTACCTCCGGTGCTTGGGGTTCCTGGTTCGCTCCCAGTTTGCGCCGTGTGGACTTTGTGGTTGACAAACACCGTGCTCGTGGATTTTCTCGGGGTTCTCCCGTTTCCTCCCACTTTCTTCATTCCACCATTTCATTCATTTCTCATAATCACCGTCTCCTTTAACCTAACCGGCATAATTGTGGGACGTAAAACTCAAAGATTTCATTTCATTTTCATTTGTATACGCAAGTCAGGTGATTTAAATGTTATTATATCACATCCTTCGTCGACATCTTGGGACGCAAAAGAATTCTGGTAACTTCTAGATGAAATCAAGAAGAAAATCAGAGCACAAATTTTGTACATAAATTTACAAAATAAGACGAGAAAAAGCTTTTCAAGAATCGAGACGAGACGAGAAAGAATTCTTCGAAAATGGACTCAATATTCAATGGATATTACTATAACTAGAAACATGAAATTTGAACAGAAAACCACTTCTTTTGTTACGGAAACAAGGTACAAAAATATTAAAAGAAAAGTATATGTATCCAAAGAAGGGTTTAATTTTTTCCCCGAGAATGGAAAATTGGACGAATGCCTGAAGTTATGGAGATGACAACTGAACACGAATTTTCAAAAAAAAAAAAAAAAAAATCACATTTAAATGGAAAAATGGATCAATTTCTATAATGTTCAAATTTCCCTTTGTTCAGAAACTGCCATTATGGGGATTTACTAAAGACAGTGCTATGAAAATAAAGAAATCCGCAATGATGGGTTTTCGAAAATTGTCCCTGAAAGGAGACAATTTCTGGTGTATTTAAAAATTCTCTAAAACTAGTTATTTCTAAAATTCGAATTTCTCATTTCACGTTAAAAATTCATTGTTCCATATGCGAAGAATCGGCACTAACATAAAATCCTGTATTAATGTGTCTTACTTTTCATTATGTTTTAATGTTGTCCGAGAGTATGTTCGTTTTCTATTTAAATATTAATTTAAACGTTAAGTCCAACAGCATGTTCATTCTTGAATGACAATTATCTATTTAAGTTGAGAAGAGGAACCCGCTTAAGTTAGCGGTAAAGTCGGTCTTAATTATGAATCAAGAAATTATAAGGTTCATTGCCGGAGAAAGATAATATTACAATTCAACCCTGTCTTGATTCAAATTCACTCAATCAAGTTAAAAAAAGAACTCTATAATATTCTTTAATGTTCTTCCTGTTTAGCTTACCCATATATTGTCCGCAGAATAACGAGTCAATCCGAGGATCAGTAAAAGCAGGAACTGTAAGCAGTGTAACCAAGTCTTGTAGCAAATATTCAATCAAGAGTATGTGTAGAGTAGACCAAGGTTTGGTTCCATGATTCTCAGTCCTTGCTTTCACATCTTGACTTGACTATTCTGCATATCATATAAGAATTATCCAAAGGTACGACACTTCAAAGTGTAATACTCTCCGTGTAAATGACATTCCTGGCTCTTCTGAGAGGTCTTACTCTGAGTCTTTCCCCCTTGTCTCTTGACTAAGCGGGCGCTTCTTTGGTACACTTGATCCCGGGTCCGATTTCTGGTAGGAGAGCACTGAACGCATTGAACTTATTTCATCTTAAACTATAAGTTAGAGTGTATCGAAATGTTAAGGTAGGTAGTGCGGAAAAGTGGTAATTTGTGACCAAAAAGATACTAATTTTTTTCCAGAATTTTTGGAGGTCGCTTAGGTGTCTCGCATCGACCTTGAAGTTTTGATAGTAATTTGGATATGCAACCTCGCACAACGATTTCATAAAAATGTCATTATTCGGCTATTTTATGTACTTTTCTGCCTTTTGGTCGTGTATTGTCTTGTTTATAACAAATATATTAAATTCGTGCCTCAGGGGTAGTTTCCTATGCTGTTTACTTATGCTTTTGATCACAAATGGTCAATTTTAGCCTAAAAATGTGTTTTTCTATTGATGTTTTCCAGTTGGTTTTGACTGAGTTTTATTCGAATGTTTTCAGATAGAAAAATTAATTAAATGATTTAGCTTTCTAATTACTAACAGTTCCTTACTTCGCTTATTTTCATAGCTTATTAGGCTATGGAAATAACCCAGAGCTTACCAAGAGGAGGTGGTTGGACTGTGAGGTCCACTCACCCCAAATTATGTTGGGAAACATGATTTTACTAAAGGGTAGGCTAAGATTTTCTTCTAGTTTTATTCTTGGACTTTACAGCCACTTTTTGTTTGCAATGTCGGAATATGACCCTAAGATTCCAATTTCACTTTCATGTAGCCATCACGTGCAATGACGCCGAAAACGAAAGAAACAGCCTCTATAACAAATTTTACATATTTGTTATAAAGAAAACAATGAATTACCATAAGGCAGAAAAATGACCGAATAATGACATTTTTGTGAAATTGTTGTGCAAGGTTGCATACCCAAATTACTAATCGATGCCTAAACGACTAAATGACACCTAAACGACACAAAAAATCTGAAAAAAAAATCAGGAGTCTTTTTTGGTCACATAATGGCTACTTTTCCGCACTACCCACCTTAACGTTTCGAAAAAAAAAAGTTTTTATTTTTCGATACCCCCTTACCTACAGTTTAAGATGGAATACGAGCCTCCATGCGTTTAGTGCTCTCGTACCAGTATCCCAAACTCTAGCGGCAGTTGCAGCAAAGATGGCTGCATTTACTGGTCCCGAACATGCTAGTTGTGTGTTTTGGTTTGAAGAATCCAAATCTACATCTGTGCAATGTTCCACCCAGTAAGCAGACTATTTATCAGTGGCGTAAGCGTTTTATTGAACTGTACCTGCCCGACGTCCGGGATTTCCTAAATGCCCGCTTTCCAGGTAAATGGATCAACCAAGATGGGCCAATTGCATAGCCCCTACCTTCACCGTAATTGACACCTCTTGATTTCTTCTTTTGGAGATTCATCAAGGATACCGTGTTTGTTCCACCCTTACCAGCTTCTCTACGAGAGCTCAGAGCTAGGATCTACCTCGCAATTGAACAAGTCACACTTGACATGGTAAGTAATCCACTTCAGATGCACGTTCGCAATTGAACAAGTCACAAATGGCATGGTAAGAAATCGACTTCAGATAAAATGTATGCCCCATCACCAACGGAAGCCACATTGAACCTCTTTAGGTAGAAGGTTTAAAAAAGTTGATGTATTTTGCTACAAAATGTAACCAAAACCGTATCTATAAGCAAAATAAATAAATCAATATGAGTTTTCAAAGTTATAGTCCTTTTTGATACAGCCTGTATGTCACAGAAATTAATCGTCACAAAATAAGGAAATTTAAATTTCAAGAAGAAACCAGCAAAAAATCAAAACATTAATATTGCAGTTCATTTTAATTATAATTGCAGTTCAAAGAAACGAGAATACTTTTCCATATAAATAAATGGGCTAAAAAAATTAAAAACAAAGAGGGCGAAGGTACTCGACATCTTTAAGGAAGAAAAAAGAAGGATTTTTTTTATTATGAGTTAATGAAGATGTATGACAATGTAAAAATCTGGTAGGAAACGAAATCAAACACGTCTGAATGGAATTCAAACAATTAGTTACTTTTTAGCTTCTCTAATTTGGGAGCGAATCGAAACCTGTTCTACTGGAAGTGGAAATATACTATACGGTACTGTTGTATGTATGTACAGTAAGAGAACTATGCGTTCTGTATATGTGTAAGTGAGTAGGTACTACTTCCGGTTCTTGTATGACTTGACTTGCCTCTAATTCACTTCAGTCATCGAAAGAAGGAATATGCAAGGAATAAGGGTACCTTGTCTCTCTCCTTCATTTACGAGAGTCGAGCTAGTTTTCAACCAACGATATGAACACCCATTGCTTCTCCGTTTTTGGACTTGCGCCGAGCACGAGTCAAAAGATCTTGTGCAGAGCGTTGAACCTTCCTCCGTAGCATGGGAGGAAAAGAGCGAGAGGGCATAAAACAGAGTCTACATTTGACCCTTGACGGCGGCCATCTTCGATCAAATCAACGGCGGTCATTACAGACTCACAGAGGCGGTATCGGAGGTCAGAGGTCTTAGCGCAAACACCTTTTGGGGTCTTCTTTAGCTTTTCCAATACTGAACGTGCTTTTATTGTTATTACGTCCTTTTCTTTCTTTCTTTCTTTCTGATCCTTATTTTCTAAATGTCAACATCCAATGTCAGGGTACTTGTGTTACAACAAGGAAAGTTTCACAGAATAGAATTCTTTTATATAATATGTAGCAGACTTTTAGGAAAAATACCACTGAAATAAAATTATGGCAAACACATATAGAAGTCTGAATATTTACTCATCTTAATTCCTTAAGATTAGACGAAAGGAGCCAAATCCGGCACCTCATTTTGTTTTTCAGTCGTATAATTGGCAGAATTATAACTTGTCATTTTTGGATCGAAAGATCCAATATATTCCAATCAAAAATTTTCTTGTACTCCTTATATCTGAAGAAGTACATATAGTGTAGCCAAAACAAACTATCACTTAACTCAGTATGATGTACTTATTCCGTAAAAAAAAAAAAAAAAAAAAAAAAAAAAAAAAAAAAAACCTTGATTTAGGAGCCATTCAAAACTTTTGTGACCCTTGATGCAGAAACTAATTATTGGGGTCAAAAGATCCATTATATTTTTGGATCAAAAAGTTTCTTATAGGTCTTATATCTGGAGAACTACATATAGTGTAGCCCAACCCAAACTATCACTTAACTCAGTATGATATGCCTATTTGCTGATATTTCGCTGCTTACTATACATAATCAAATATCAACAATTAGTGATTATTAATCGGTAAAATAAACCAACCAAAAATTTATCCAACAAACTTTTTGTTGAAATTGTGATTAAATTGTAACATGAGAATAGATCACAGTTTCCTGGAAGCAGTCGTTAGAGGTCGTGTAAAACTAATTATTGGCCAAGATCGCATTCTTTTGGTCTATTTTTTTAATCATTCCTAAAATTCTTACTAGCTAAAAAAAAGTTAAACAAGTTTCTTATGGCCAGTTGGTAATGGAATGTTGGTAAATCCATGCAGTGGTTGAAGCTGTGGAGTTTTTTTTAACCTGTCAAATTCATGGGTGTAAGAAAAGGTACTCTAAATTGGCATCTTCGTATATTACTAGCAATGAGTTATCAAAAACATTACCATATAAACTCAAGAAAATTCGATCCGACCAGATAATCACACACTGTATTTCTATGACTTTATTTCAGAAAGTATGAGTGATTTGATTGACAAGAAAATACATAGAAATGTTGAAAATGTGAACATCTTTATTTATTGTATGGTATGTAAACGTTCCATAGAGTGACGAAAACTATTCAATATTATGTTTACAATTATCGACAAAAATCAATTCAACATGTGCCCAGTCTTGACCTATAAGACACATGATCCACATTTCACCAGCACGATCATCACTGAACTTCTCTGAACAGAACATAAACATCACTTTCTGATGGAGCAGTGTGTTCAATGAAGATTTCAAGTGTTGAGAAGAGAATTTAATTTTGAGATATTGAACTTTTAGAATCATTGGATTCTTCAAACCGAATTGTACTGTTTGATTTAGTTTCTGTAGGTTTTGATGTGATTGTGTTTAGTGAGCTCGCCTTTTGTTATGACCTCTTCCACGTACAGGTGGGGTCATACTTTTGTCGATTGAATTCTAAAGTTGTTGTTTATATGGAGATGAAACAATAACAGTAGCAACGCTCGGTTTGTGACCTCTTGTAAATATTCGTTTCTTTGCTTGAGGCACAGAAAAATAGAGAAAAGACTTGTCGGGAAAGGTGTAGAAATTACGGGAATTGTAGGAAGTAGGTTGAAACCATTTACAGAGGTAGGTGGTTGACAACTTAGGAGAAAACATGTGGTATGTGAAGTGGATGGATCACAGTTCGACAAAGAACATTCGTCGGTGACTGAGCTGGTAGTGGAAGGCAATACGTTGTAGTTGTTATTGTTGTTGTAGAAATTTGTTTTCCCGTTCCCAGTTGCTTATTTTCTACTTCTGACTGCGTCATGAAAATTTCATCCTCATATGGAGACCTTTCTGCTGCTGAAGTCTCACTCACCCAAGACGTTTCTATTTATATGGTGAAGTCCAGTAACACTGAATCCGTTAAGTCGCAATTTCTATCATCTAACACTACGTAAACTCTGTCAAAAAGCTCCATAGCATAATGCGTGCTAGAAGGCTCATTACTAGTCAGCAACTACTGTCACATTTCTTGCCACAATAAACTTTTAACGATGACATGAAATTTTCATCCAGAGGCTGAAGCTTATGTGTGGAATATGGAGGAAGAGAGTCTCGATTGTAATATGGTTTTCCATAGCCAAAATGATAACGTCCATATTTCTTGTATCGGAAAAGTGGCCACTGAGAATTAACACTTTACTCTTCTGTGGGTTCCGTGACCTTGACAAAATATTGGAACCATTTCGTGAAGAGATCCATTTGTATCCAACCCGAAGATTGAACTTTATAATTAGGAGGAGCACTACACTGTAGTTGAACAGATTTGTTATGTAGGAAAATTAAGATAGGTGAAACAAACTTACCAGTAGCCAACATAATTTTGCTTCTTTTCTCTTTACTAGTTTAGTGCATTCCTGGTCGAACCACGATTTGTTCCTACGTATTTCTAGTTGCCACAGTTTTTCATTTGCTGAAATTTTAATGCTACCTCTAATTTTAACCCAAGTATCCTCAACATAGTGCACTCTGAATCTTTTAAAACCGAGAATCAATTCGACACTTCAATCTCTGACCTGGTTGATAACGCAATAACAGTAAATATAATAATTTTAGAAACCAAGCATTTTAATATTTATAAATAAAGAGAGGCAAAGTATGGAGGAAAAATACGGAAATATGAAAATCAAAATCCAAAATACAGTATGATGAAATATAAAATTGTAATAATATGCTTTCTAAAAGATGGTCTATCTATCTACCTATCTAGATAGAGAAATACTATTACAGATATATGTAAGAGTAGAAGTGACTGACTCATCATCCTCAGCCCATACTACTATAGGTAGAAATGTGAAATTTAGAATATTCCTTTTGTCACGGATGAAAGAGAGACAAAATGAAACATATGTCCTAAGGAAGTCCTGCGAAGTATTGAGTTTCTCACCATTCCTTAAAGTTCAAGAGATGAAAAATTCGTAATTCCGTGAGTTTTGTAGTACTGAAATTTCCTTTTCTTTATTCAGAAAGTTACAAATATAAGGATTTCCTTAAATTTATGCTAAATTTCGTAAATAAACCCTTAAAAATAAGACAATAAGCGTTCCACCGTTTTCAAAAATTGTGTTCTCAGTGGGGCAAATTTCTATAATACTGAAGTTCTCTGGTTATTATTCAGTAAACGGCCAATGCGACTATTCGCTTAAGTAGGAGTTGAGAAATTCGGTATATAAATTCAAGTAAAACATTAACTATATTGGAAACACAAGTAAATCCTATGCTGACATCATCTTACTTTCTCATACAATAAGATTAGTCAAATATGAGGAGGTAATGTCGGAGGAAAACAGATTCGTTCCATTCCCAATTGCTTGGATTCTACTAAGTTGTGGTCACATGGTGTATTCGATATCTTGCGAAGTCTGGACGCCACAGAAATGGATAGAAACATATTTGCTTGCCCCTAAACGCCCTAACACCAATATTGGAAATGTTGATAGACTTCCACCAGCTAGGTGACTACCCTCCAGTAGAACATAGCCTATAACTACGAATGTTGATGTGTTAAGAAGGGTCATTTCCGTTGTACATGTGAGAGAGGAAGAGAATCCTTTGGGGTGATTCAAGGTCACTGGGCTTAACGAACCTAGAGGTAAGTTTAGGCAAACAATATACGAAATATGAAGAAATATAATGAATTTTACTAAATATAACATTTATATCAAAATATTATCAAATATAAAATTTTAAAACATGCTATTTCGATTCTACATTTCATGATACATTAAGACTATTGACGATAATATACATTTTGCATGTTTTTGCTTTTCAAAAATAATATATTTTTTTTTTAATTATTACTAACTTTTTAATGAATATCAATTAAAAATAAATCCTAAAAACTAAATTAATTAAATTAAAAATTAAAAATTGATGATTTAAATCGTTATTTTTTAACAGATTAATTGCAAGCCTGCTTATTATTAAATAAATGAAATACCATTTCCAAAAAAAAAAAAAAAAAAAAAAAAAACGAATTTCGGAAAATTAAAAAAAAATACCAAATTCACTCCTCTATAGGACTCACAGAATTAATGTCTAGTCAATAAAGGTATCTCTGTGATGACATAAATCGTTGACAAGTTAAAAAGCTATTATTACAGAGAACGCGAATGATGAGTACAGTGCTACATGTTACAAGATTAAATATTATTATTTGCCGTCTACTCGTTTACAGGGTTGAATCCTTTTTTCAGGGAAGTTTTGCATTACTATTGCGGAGGCTATAAAATTATGGTTGGTCTAAAAGATTTTTCTTTATTATTCATGTACATAATTTACTCTCGACTATTCAGCTGTAACTATCCTAAGTAATTCCAAAAGAAAAAAAATGTAATTTTTGAATGATCTATTCGATTTGTAATATATATTAAGGAGTTTGGTTTGGTAGTATAATTAAAGTAGCTTTAGTCGCTTAAAGTGTTAACAATGCACTTCATGTGACAAGCAATGCGAAAACATACCCCAGCATGCACAGCTAGCAACCTAATTAGCAGAGGTCTCATTCCTCCAGAAGAGAGATTTGTTTCACTGTAACGCTTCGGGATAAACAGTCTACGTCTTCAGAAAAAGTATTGCTACATGTATAAAGATCAATCAAGAATTAAGCCACGATATTAAGAACTTACTACGGCACTATCATCATATCTGGGATTAATCAAGGATCTTTAACTCGAAAAACTAACCATTTCACACACTGTACATATTGGAGCATGCTATCCCAGTTGCTTCTCACATGAAGCACATGATTAACACGTTAAACGACTAGACCTACTTTAATTATATATATATATATATATATATATATATATATATATATTAATAGGGCTTGTCGATTTTTTCAATTTTCAAAATCCTAAAATGAGGGGTGCTAAAAAGTTGAGACCTGGCATTGTATTTGGAAGCATATATTTACAAATTCGATATAATGTTGTTTTGCTAGGTAAATATAAGTCCAAAGTTTTGTCATTTTCGTTCTTCTTTTTACAAATATACTTTTGTTGTTCATAGATGGCTCCAGCGTTGTATTTCATTTATTGAGCAGAAATAATGCTTGTTAAGATTAGTTTTATCTGTTTGCACATTGCTGAATTACAGTTTTAATATTAGGTCAAATTTATATTTTACAATCATTAAATGAGATACATTTTCAATTTAAAACGGGTGCTAAAGTTTTCACATTTATTACACAATAACTCCAAGGGTATAATATTGAGAGCTTCAAATTTGAGTGTGGAAACGTTTTCAACTAGTCCTTATATTAACATCGTGTTTTCTTGATGTTTCTTTACAATGACTTCTAAGACAAAAACAAAACGTAATACATTTACACATAGGAGTAATTTGATTGGAACCGGCATAGAATTGTTACCCTCTGAACTTCCCGTCATACAGAGCATTTGGTATGGTGTTGGCTTGCGTGCCATAGCTGCTATATCTACTGCCTCCCTTATGGATGTTGGTTTGATGATTGACAAAGACCAAAGGCTTGTGATTGATCACAATAAAGTGAAGAGAGCACAAGAAAAAATAATGAAATCCGTGGACCAAGAATTTGATGAGTTCTGTCAGCAAGGTGTAATCGACTGCATCTTTTTTGACGGCTGTGAAGATCTTACGAAGGTTATGTTGGTAGGAGAAAGTTCAGATCACCAGTTCCCTGGGATTATATGAGAACAACACTATTCTGTTTACAACGAGCCAGGTGGACGCTATCTTTATCATTTCACTCCTCAGGAAGATTGTAAAAATAAAAAGCAAGCTGAAATTTTTGCTGATAAACTTGAAGATTTTAGAAGGGTATTGATAAAATCTTACAAGCAATTGGAGGTGATTCTACCAACATCAACACTGGTTGGGAAGGTCGTACTATGCATTGGGTAGAAGTCAAACTCGGTCGTAAGCTAAATTGGTTAGTGTGTGCTCTTCACAGCAGCGGGTTACCTTTGCGACACTTAATCACAACACTGGATGGCATAATTTTGTCTAGCAATCGGTGGAAAGGTACTACTGGAGATGTGCTAGACGCATTTACTGGACTTGAAATCGATCCTTCATAGCAAAAACTCCCAATTGGTGAGCCTTTTATTGCGCTGAGTGAAAATATCGTAAAAGATTTATTTACAGATCAAGCATACGAATATCAGATTACACAGGCCATTCTCACTGGAAAATCTCCATGGGATCTGGCGCTTCTTGAAATGTGCCCAGTCAGTCATTCAAGATGGTTGACTACAGCACAAAGACTGCGTAGTTTATGGGTTTTTAAACATGAACTTAATGTCAAATATGTCATCAATCTTAGGCGGATAGTGAAATACACTGTTAGTTTCTATTATCCTGCTTCTTGAATATCAAAGTCAAGCATTGCTGGGAAAAAGGGCCATGCCACATCTTGTTTCAACTGCACTGACTTCATATGCAGAAGAAGATTGTTGTGGATGCTGTACTTCAAAAGATACTTAACTTGAAATCTCTCTGTACGTCCGAGGAAAACACCTGCTATCGACCCCAATGCCTCGTTCGTTCTAGATATGATCGACTGGTATAAAGGTGTTTATAAACCTCCCTTCACATGAAAACTTTCAACAGTAGTAGTAAAGAAATTTGTAGACGTTCCGATGAAAGTACCACAGTGGCCAAATCACGCTCAATCTATAGAAAGGTGTATGAAACAAGTCACAGAGGCAGTAGCAAAAGTCTCTACGCATGAAAAACGTGAGGGCTACATGATAGTTCAAGAAGGAAGGATTTTGAGTTTTACGTCCCGTACAGCAGCGAGGCTATATGAGACGTTGACCTACTGATTAACGTGGAATCCGAACCACATGAGCTCCCGCCGGGAATCGAACCCGGGTCTCCCGCGCCAAAGGCGTGTATGTTCAAGAAGGAAGACCACAGATGATGTCCGAAAATGAATCAAAATAGGACATAATGAAACTTGTTTTGTAAATAACTTGTGCGTTAATAGTATTGCTTACTTGTTTCTGTTTCTTGAATACTTTTGTATTATGTAAAACAAGGACACCTTTATCACAAAAAACACAAATGTAGCATATATATAGTAATACTATAGTAGTAAGTAAGAAGCGAATGAACTGTATGATGCAGCAGTTACAGAATAATTCATTATAATTAAAAATTAGTGGTTTGACAATGTAGTTGAGTAAGGTATTTTCAAAATCAATGAAAAATGTGATTCTCAAGATTTTGTAACAGAAGCTGCACACTTCAAACATGGAGAACGTTACATGTTTTTTCTAAAAAACAATTATAAAGTATAATAGTACGTAACCAAATAATGCTTTCTGTTCTTAGTAACTGCAATGCAATAATATAAAGTCTAAATACAGTATTTCAGTACGTACGTCTATGTATGAAGAAATTTTATTGAGTGTTTTATCAAAGTATTGCTTATATGCTCTTTCTTACCGTACCTCTAGCTTAATTAATATGTTTGATGATTAATAAAATGTTTCGTACGGAAAAATAATTTATTTTAAAGCATTGCAATACAAGCGAAACTCATATGTATTAAGATTCACTTTGTTTTATGTAGGAGCGATATCCTGACGGAGAAACACTAATGACATAGCACTGAATATGAACAAGACAAAAATGTTTTCAGCATTACGACATTAAGGCTCCCTTCCCTTTTAGGATCTTGCGAGCCGCTCATGTGAACCTGTAGTGTGAAGGCATTGAATACTTCTGAGCCGCTTAAAAGATCGTGATACAAAAATAGGAGCCATGCTAGAGTCAGAAGAAACTGCGGCTTTAATCTTGGCGATAAATTGCAAGAAAAAATGTAAAGAAATAGAACATTGTGGATTCATTCTATAAGTCGATCAAGACAAAGAATTTTATATTTACAGTCTGTTTCCTAAACTGAGAGAAGAGAGAACTGAATAATTTTCAATTACTTCAGGCCTATATCTTTGTTTGACAAAGTGTACAATATTATAAAATGTGAATTTCATCAGAGTAAGCAAAAAAAAATGAAGAAAAAAAATCAATATCAAATATAGACCCTATGTACAGCGGGGGACACTCCTAAATGGTACACCTTAGCCGTAAATCTCCATATGGCTGTACCATTTAGAAGTGTCCCCCGCTGTACAATTTTCTCCATTCCAACTGAGTTCAAGCTCACGTGTGAAAGACTATCAGAAGACTGCGTGGTTATTTTCTTCCCCACTAGCAGTCCACTCAAGCCAGCTACTGGCGGGAAGATCATAGCAGCTCAGAGCCACAGCTCACTTGCACAGAAGCTCATGTGTGAAGGTGAACATTTAAGACAATGTCAAGCTAGCAGCTGCAGCTCATGCGAGCGGCTCACAAGATCCTAATGTAAAGGTTACCTTAAAAAAAAAAGTGAGATGTTCGTTGCCAGGCAACCATTGAACAGTCATAACACTATTTCCAAACAATGTATTTTTCCTCCTTGTTGGTTTCTATTTGTTTACATTGTCATTGTCTAATTTATTGACTCCAAAATAGTAAAAAGAATTGAAGAAAGGAAAAATGTAACACGTTATAATTTTTAAAATTAATTATAAAATTAACCTCAACTTCAGATTTGAGGCGTTTGGAGCACAAGAGTATAAAATTCTATTTTCAAAGTAGTGGTAGTTGATTAAGAAAACATGAACTCGGATACTCTGATTTTGGTTTACAACCATACTAGTGTTGAATTCATGTCTATGATACCAATGTTTGTTTCCTTGTTATGAGTGTCTTAATCCATGTTGCTCCTTTTCCACTTTATGTGATCTTCCGAGAAGAGGAATAACAACTATAACAGTATAGAGCATTCAGTTGAAATTGGTCTATAATTCATCAAATATTATTATAATACGTATTATGTACAATTATATAATTTCATATTTTGTTATGAGTCTTCTAATTACCCTCAATATATAGAGAATAATTTTACTTATGTATAATTGATATAATGGTGAATGAAATAAATAATATATTGAATGGCATGTTCAGCAATTTTCTTCTTTTAAGTAAGTCCATCGTTTTAGATCTTGCAGTGGAACTCCTTGATTTTGGGGTGAGAGAGGGCCAGCTACCATGATGGTCGGGGCAGAAACATTGGAAAGAGTGAAAAATTAGAAGAAAAAATGTCTAGGATATTTATGGATATATATATATATACTGATCACAAACTAAACTTCTGGTTAGCTAGCTAAACAGACAAACTAAACTAGCAGCAAAGACAACTTTGAAAGTGAAGTAGTGTTAAACCACACGTCAATATAAAAATGTACAAAACTCCCTCACCAGGTGTCAAGAACACAAGAAAGAAAGAAGTGCACGGGGAAGGGGGGAAACGATACCGTAGTGGAAAATTCAGACTGCATTAGTTCATTGTTGTCATGAGTCTCTATTCCATTCTTTCTTTCTTTTGCATTCTGGTACATTTGATAACAAATATTGATAACCATTTCATGAACAAAACGAAAAAACTTGGAGAATTGTATATATATGTATTAAGATATACATATACTGTACGTTTAAAAAATATATACGTTGGAAGTACATTCTATTTTTATACACGTTTCTAATTTACAGAGAGCAATACAAGTGTGTTGTTGACTATTGTAAATATTCATTTTTATGTCTGTGTTTGTAGTAATAAAGCAAATCGTTTTTACCCCAACTCAGGAGATCTGAAAGCATTAATATCAGGTGCAATAAACAGTGCACACAGTATACATACAAATATATTTATTTCTCTAGAAAGAACAAAGCGATTTTTACGAAACTTTTAGGGTTTATTAAATATAAATCAAGGTATACTCAGGTATAATTTCTATGTTACTATATGTAAGGGGACAGGAGCTAGGGGAATAAAATATCTGAAAAAAGGAAATTTTTGAGGGAATTTCCCGAAAATCCCTCTGTTGCGGGAAAACTGTATGTGATGGAAAGAAACCGAGTGCATATTCGAATTCAGCGCAAAAAGTTCCTTTAAGATCAGGTGATTTTTCTCATGTAACAAACAAAAAGTTTAAATTTGTTAACTAGTGTAATTGGTCATCAACTACTACAAGTTCCAAAATAATGACTATCGAAGTCAAAGGTCGAAATCCTTAAAACCTAATAACTCCAAAATGGATTCACATGTTGAGGTGGTGTTTCCACATTTAATAATTGGTCATCAACTAGTACAAGTTAAAAAGGTACTGACTATCGAGGTCAAAGGTCAAAATACTTAAAACCTAATAACTTGAAAACGGATCCACATATTGAGGTGATGTTTCCAAATCTAGTAATAGATCATCAACTGGTATAAGTTAAAAAAAGTACTGACTATCGAGGTCAAAGGTCAAATATATAAGCCTTGTGTGATTTATTCAGTTTTGTACCAAGCATAAAAATTGGAGAATGAATAAATTTGAGTTGTTTATTTGCTATTGTACTAACGAGGAATATCATTTTGTACTACTAAAATAAACGGAGAAATAAATGTGTACTAACCTAAAAAAAAGCGAAGAAGGACAATTTTGTACTACTCCAATAAACGAAGAAGTATTCAGTTTTGTACCACCTAGAAAAAAAACGAACTAGAACCATGCTAACTATTTAAATAAACATAGAAATAAATTTGTACACCGAGAAAAAGCAAAGGAATAGCATTTTAATGCCATTCAAGTGAACGAAGGAATACATTTGGATAGAATATTTAGTTTTGCACCAACCACGAAAAAAGAAGTGAAAATTATTAGGTCTATTCTCTTTTGTACCAACTAGAAAAGTGAAGAAGAGCCACTTCAACTATCTTAGAATTTTATATCATTATGTACTGTTTAAACAAACGCAAAAGTGACAATTTTAACTACCTCAGAATTTATGTAACAAAAGAACAAATTTGAATGTTCTATTTTTTGTATCAATCAGAAAAAAACGAAGAAGGATCATTTTAGCAAGTTCATAATTTCTGTAACGAAAGAATAATTTCGATGTTCTACTTTTTATACCAACGAGAAAAAAATGAACTAGCTGAATATACGAAAGAATAAATTTAAGTGACCTATTCAATTTTGTATCAATGAGAAATGCCATTTTAACTGGCTCAGAATTTGAGTGGTCTAAAAAAGACAAAGAAGGACTATTTTATATAATTTTACTGGAGTATTTAGTTTTGTACCACCGAGAAAAAACAAAGAAATTGTACCATTTTGGAGTATTGAAATAAGCTAAGGAATAAATTTGAGTGACTTATAATTTGTGTCAACTCTAAAAAGGATCATTTTAACTAACTCAATATCTATTAAACGAAGTAATGCATTTGAGTGAGCTATTTAATTTGTAACAACCAGAGAGAAACCGATGCAGGATCATCTTAATTAGCTGAGTATTTTATACCATTTTGTATTATTTTAACAAACAAAAGAATAAATTTATATTAACCAGAAAAAATAAAAAGGACCACTTAAAACTAGTATAATAAACGAAGGCATAAATATGAGTGAGCTATTTAGTTTTGTACCAACCAAGAAAAAAACGTAGAAGGCCCATTTTAACTAACTGAGAATTTCTCTACCTTTTTGTACTATTTAAACAAACGATTAGATAAATTTGACTGACCTGTTTTTTGTACTAACCAGAAAAATCGAAGAAGGTTCAATTTAGCTAACTCAGAATTTGTGTAACTTTGTACTAGCCCAATGAACAAAAGAACGAATTTGGGTGTTCTACTATTTTATACCAAACAAAGAAGAACCATTTTAACTAGCTGAGTATTTTATACCATTTTGTACTACTCAAATAAACGAAAGAATAAATTTGTATTGACCAGAAAAGGCGAAGAAGGATCTCTTTATATCTTTTTGTGCTATTCAAAAATCGAAGGAATAAATTTGAGTGATCTATTGAATTTTCTACCAATCAGAAGAAAAGAAAAGAAAAAA
Source organism: Thermobia domestica (assembly GCF_964235325.1). NCBI lineage: Eukaryota > Metazoa > Arthropoda > Insecta > Zygentoma > Lepismatidae > Thermobia > Thermobia domestica. The sequence continues at coordinate 38,272,077 of NC_137462.1, read as the reverse complement.
AAATGAGGATAATTTGAGTAGTCTAAGTTTTTGTATTTATTCGAAGAAAAGCAAAGAACCACTTTAAGTATCTCAGCTTTTTATACCTTTTTGCCATTTAAGGAAAGGAATAACGAGAACCATTTATAACAGATTTAGATTTTTATGCCTTTTTGTAATATTTGTACCAAAACAGAAAAAAGGTACACAAATAAACAAAGGAACAAATTTGTAATAACGACAAAAAGCGAAGAAAGACCATTTTAACTGGCTCAGCTTGATATATTGAATTTTCTACCAACTAGAAATCTCATTTTCAGGCTATGTTTTACTATTTAAACAAACGAAGGGGTAACTTTTAGAAAGCGAACATGGACTCAGAATTTTGTATCTTTTGTAATACTCAAATAAACGAAGAAACATATTTGGATGGATTATTTAGTTTTGTACCAAGCAGAAAAAAGAAATAAATTTATACTGAACAGAAAAGCGAAGACATTTAAAAAAAATAATAAATTTATTGAGGTGACATATTTCCTTTTGTACCAACGAGAAAAAAGCCAAGATGGATCATTTTTAACTGGCTTCGAATTTTATACCTTTTGTGAAATTTGTACAAAATCGAAAAAAGCAAGGAAATACCATTATACTAACTTATAATTTTTGTACTAACCAAAAAAGCGAAGAAAGACCATTTTAACTAGCTCAGCATGTTATACCATTTGAGTGGTCTACCCAATTTCTTGACCATCTTGTAGTATTTAGACAAACAAAGGAATAAATTTGTACTAACCAGACTCAAAATTTTATATCATTTTGTAATACTCAAATGGACGAAGGAATAAATTTGTGTGACCTATTCACTTTTGTAGCAAGCAGAAAAAGGAAAGAACTAACATTTTGTACTAATCAAATTTGGGTGGCCTATTTAGTTTTTATCCATTCTTTACTTAACTCAAACAAACGAAAGAATAAATTTGAGTGGCTTAAGCAAAGAAAGTCAATTTGTACCTTTTTGTGCTATTAAGTTTGAGTGATATAATCAATTTTGTTCTAAATAGAAAAAATGAGGAATGAATAAATTTTGTTTGCAATTAGAAAAGCGGAGAAGGTCTATTTATGTACATTTTGTACTACTCAAATTCTACTTTCTGTACCAACCATAGAAAAACAAACGAAGGAATAAGCTCATAATTTATATACTTTTATGTGCTATTCAAATAAACGAAGGAATAAATTTGCATTTTTGTAGCAAGCAGAAAAAGCTTCTTTTAGTTTTGTACCAACCACGAAGGACCATTATAACAAGCTCCGTATTTTTACACCATTTTGTATTATTCTAATAAATTTGGGTGGTCTATTTCATTTTTGTAACAATCAGAAGAAAAGCTCAGAATTTTGTTGTGCTACATTTTGTATATTTTTGTGCCACCCAGTGAAATGGCCATTTTAAAGTAGGATTGCTAAATAAATGCTTAATTTCATCTGCCGTCACTAAGTAAGGCTCATAGTTGTATGTGTATTGACGTGTGTTTAGCGAATTAGGTTGACAAAATACTAATGGTGACACTAAAGTCCAAAGTTTCCCGGTCACTAACTAAATATTTGAACGTGAGATTTAATAAACCAGAGTTGTGTCATAATTCAGTTATAATATAATTCAGTAGAACATACTTCATAGCAATGGGGGTTATTAAGAGACTAAGACGTACTAAAGAAAAAAGAAGAAACATCATGCTTGGCCATTTTGAATCACAGGAGAAGAAGAGATCATATCAAAGTAAGAATCAGCTCATCAAAGATAAGAAAAGTTTTTTAAAGATCCATGTTAACACCATTTATATAGAGTGCTGCAGATATTTAAGGAACGTTAATAATGCGTTACCTAATATTTGTATTGATAGTATAGTGAGGGTCCTAAGGTACTGCCTATTGCTCAGCGATTCAATTATTTTTTTAGCTTTCTTTCCTCCTCTAAGTTCAAAAAGACAACTTTTTTTTGCATTTATGTATTTTATTATAATGGAATATAAGTTTATGGAGTATATTTGGAAAATAATAGAACATATATCATGATTTTATATTGCCTTGAAACATATTATTTGATTGTAATATAAAACGGAGAATGCATAGAACACCTGAAAAAATTATTTATTTGATTTGTTTTGACAGAATCATGGAGATTGTTTGTTTCACTTAGAGAAAAAGAAATTCAGCGTGAAAACGATAAGTCTATAATGTTAATTCACCCGTCTGACCCCGATTTGCCAGATGAATTACGTGGTAAAGTGAGAATCATATATCCAAAACAAGAAATAGAAGTGTATTATTTTAGACGCTATAATAGATATAATGATGAAATACTCCCGGAAAGTGATGATGACAGTGTTTCAAATATTACCTGTTTTGAAGTGGAAGCTAATGAGTGCGAGTGTACTAGTGAAAGTATTAGTGATACATGTGTTATACAATTATTTAACGAGTATACACCAAATTCAGTATTATTATGTAAAGCATGTTCTGAACATAATGGAAATGAAAATAATCACAACTGTTTGCTGCAGTATGACTACGAATTATTACAAAAGGTGTGGACGATCTTAATTAAACGTGAAATGAGAGAGAAAATCTGTAGTATTGTAATATTAAGAATTTAATTTGTAGTATTGTAATATTAAGAATTTAATAGATTACAAACATTGGACTCTGGCAACTGAATTGTCAGTGAGAGTAATGTATTGTTTTCTTTCAAAGAAATAAATAAAGTAATCTAGATGACACAAAAATGTACAAAATGTAGCACAACAAAATTCTGAGCTTTTCTTCTGATCGTTACAAAATATGAAATAGACCACCGAAATTTATTAGAGTAATACAAAATGGTATAAAAATACCGAGATTGTTATAATGGTCCTTCGTGGTAGGTACAAAACTAAAAGAGACTTTTTCTGTTTGCTATAAAAATGCAAATTTACTCCGTTTATTTGAATAGCACAGAAAGGTATAAAGATTATGAGCTTATTCCCTCGTTGGTACAGAAAGTAGAATTTTAGTAGTACAAAATGTACATAAATAGACCTCCGCTTTTCTAATTGCAAACAAAATTTATTAATTCTTAAATTTTTTTACTTAGTACAAAATAGAATAGATCACTCAAATTTAATAGCACAAAAGGTACAAATTGACTTTCTTTGCTTAAGCCACTCAAATTTATTCTTTCGTTTGTTTGAGTTAGGTAAAGAATGGATAAAAACTAAATAGGCCACCCAAATTTGATTAGTACAAAATGTTAGTTCTTCCCTTTTTCTGCTTGCTACAAAAGTGAATAGGTCACACAAATTTATTCCTTCGTCCATTTGAGTATTACAAAATGATATAAAATTTTGAGTCTGGTTAGTACAAATTTATTCCTTTGTTTGTTTAAATAGTACAAGATGGTCAAGAAATTGGGTAGACCACTCAAATGGTATAACATGCTGAGCTAGTTAAAATGGTCTTTCTTCGCTTTTTTGGTTAGTACAAAAATTATGAGTTAGTTAAATGGTATTTCCTTGCTTTTTTTGGTCTTGTACAAATTTTACAAAAGGTATAAAATTCTAAGCCAGTTAAAAATGACCTTTCTTGGCTTTTTTCTCGTTGGTACAAAAGGAAATTGTCACCCCAATAAATTTATTATTTTTTTGAATGTCTTCACTTTTCTGTTCAGTTTAAATTTATTCCTTTTTTCTGCTTGATACAAAACTAAATAATTCATCCAAATATGTTTCTTCGTTTATTTGAGTATTACAAAATGAGATAAAATTCTGAGTCCATGTTCGTTTTCTCAAAGTTAGCCCTTCGTTTGTTTAAATAGTAAAACATGGCCTGAAAATGAGATTTCTAGTTGGTACAAAATTCAATATATCAAGCTGAGCCAGTTAAAATGGTCTTTCTTCGCTTTTTGTCGTTATTACAAATTTATTCCTTTGTTTATTTGTGTACCTTTTTTCTGTTTTGGTACAAGTATTACAAAAAGGCATAAAAATCTAAACCTGTTATAAATGGTTCTCGTTATTCCTTTCCTTAAATGGCAAAAAGGTATAAAAAGCTGAGATACTTAAAACGGTTCTTTGCTTTTCTTCGAATGAGTACAAAAACGTACACTACTCAAATTATCTTCGGTTTTTTCTTTACTTCTCTTCTGATTGGTGCAAAATTCAATAGATCACTCAAATTTATTCCTTCGATTATTTGAATAGCACAAAAAGGTATAAAATCATCCTTCTTCGCCTTTTCTGGTCAATACAAATTTATTCTTTCGTTTATTTGAGTAGTAAAAATGGTATAAAATACTCAGCTAGAAAAAATGGTTCTTCTTTGTTTGGTAAAAAAAAGTAGAACACCCAATTTTGATCTTTCGTTGATTGGGCTAGTACAAAGGTACATAAATTCTGAGTTAGATAAATTGAACCTCCTTCGATTTTTCTGGTTAGTACAAAAAACAGGTCAGTCAAATTTATCTAATCGTTTGTTTAAATAGTACAAAAAGGTAGAGAAATTCTCAGTTAGTTAAAATGGGCCTTCTACGTTTTTTTCTTGGTTGGTACAAAACTAAATAGCTCACTCCTATTTATGCCTTCGTTTATTAGACTAGTTTAAAATGGTCCTTTTTTCTGGTTAATATAAATTTATTCTTTTGTTTGTTAAAATAATACAAAATGGTATAAAATACTCAGCTAATTAAGATGATCCTGCATCGGTTTCTCTCTGGTTGTTACAAATTAAATAGCTCACTCAAATGCATTACTTCGTTTAATTGATTTTGAGTTAGTTAAAATGATCCTTTTTAGAGTTGACAATAATTATAAATCACTCAAATTTATTTCTTTGTTTATTTTAATACTCCAAAATGGTAATATTTCTTTCTTTTTTCTCGGTGGTACAAAACTAAATACTCCAGTAAAATTATACAAAATAGCCCTTCTTTGTATTTTTTAGACCATTCAAATTCTGAGCCAGTTAAAATGGCATTTCTCATTGATACAAAATTGAATAGGTCACTTAAATTTATTCTTTCGTATATTCAGCTAGTTCATTTTTTCTCGTTGGTATAAAAAGTAGAACATCGAAATTATTCTTTCGTTACAGAAATTATGAACTTGTTAAAATGATCCTTCTTCGTTTTTTCTGATTGATACAAAAAATAGAACATTCAAATTTGTTCTTTTGTTACATGAATTCTGAGGTAGTTAAAATTGTCATTTTTGCGTTTGTTTAAACAGTACATAATAATATATAAAATTCTAAGATAGTTGAAGTGGCTCTTCTTCACTTTTCTAGTTGGTACAAAAGAGAATAGACCTAATAATCTTCACTTCTTTTTTCGTGGTTGGTGCAAAACTAAATACTCTATCCAAATGTATTCCTTCGTTCATTTGAATGGCATTAAAATCCTATTCCTTTGCCTTTTCTCGGTGTAGAAATTTATTTCTATGTTTATTTAAATAGATGACATGGTCCTCCTTCGGTCTTTTTTCTAGTTGGTATTTTTTCGTTTATTGGAGTAGTACAAAATTGTCCTTCTTCGCTTTTTTAGTTCGGTTAGTACTAGTTAGTCCTTCTTCGCTTCGGTTAGTACAAATTTATTCCTTCGTTTATTTGAGTAGTACAAAATGACATTCCTCGTTAGTACAATAGCAAATAAACAACTCAAATTTATTCATTCTTCACTTTTTCTGCTTGGTACAAAACTGAATAGATCACACAAGGCTTAAATATTTGACCTTTGATCTAGATAGTCACGACTTTTTTAACTTATATTAGTTGATGATCTATTACTAGATTTGGAAACACCACCTCAATATGTGGATCCGTTTTCAAGTTTTGAGGTTTTAAGTATTTTGTCCTTTCACCTCGATAGTCAGTACTTTTTTTCTTGTACTAGTTGATGACCAATTATTAAATGTGGAAACACCACTTCAATATGTGAATCCATTTTCGAGTTATTACGTTTTAAGTATTTTGACCTTTGACCTCGATGGTCATTATTTAGGAACATATAGTAGTTGATGACCTATTACTAAATGTGGAAACCGCATCTGAGTATGTGGATCCATTTTCGAGTAATTGGGTTTTAAGTATTTTGACCTTTGACCTCGGTGGTCATTATTTTGAGACATGTAGTACCTGATGACCTATTGCTAAATGTGGAAACAGCACCTCAGTATGTGGATCCATTTTCGAGTTATTGGGTTTTAAGTATTTTGACCTTTGACCTCGATGGTCAACACTTTTGGGACATGTAGTCTTTGATGTGCTATTACTAAATGTGGCTCCACCTCTGTTCTCGATGGTCAGTAGTTTGAAAACATGCTTATGTCATTTCCGCTATGTTAAATTAGGGACGAATACAGTTGTGTGTTCGTAGTCTTATGTACACCCCCTTTGCTACGTTACATAGGTATTCATTGTCTGCTAAAATAGGGGTTGAAAAAGAGAATGAACTTATGTAAATTTCTACTATGTTAAAATAGGGGCTGGAAAATATGGTCATAAAAGGGAACGAGTTCACCTCTTCAAAAGAACGAATTTGCTATGTTCGTAGTCTTTTCTTAGGGTGAGGAAAAAGTGGTCATCAAAGAGAATGAATAGACCCCCTGTAGACCGTACGTAGACGGTTCAGGGTGTTCGATTGTAATCGTTGCTATAATGTTATTTATGTTATGTTAAAATAAGGTTTGGAACGAGTACACCCCTGCGTTATGTATTATCTGCTATATTCAAATAGGGGTTGAAATAAATATTATGTATTCTCTGCTCTGCTATGTGTTCGTAATTTCTGTGTACGTTAAAATAGGGGTTGAACCGAGTACAGCCCTGCTATGTTAAATATTCTTATGTACTATCTGCTATGTTCAAATAGGGGTTGAAAAGAGATCATAAAAGGGAATGAATTCACCCTTGCTATGTTACATAGTCTTATGCTCTTATATGTGTTCGTAGGGGAATGAATATTATTTATTCTATGCTATGTTAAAATAGGGATTGGAAAATAAGCCATACTCTTGTATTATCTTTGTTATGTTTAAATAGGGGTTGAAAAGGTAATCATAAAAGAGAACGAATACACCCTTGCTATGTTATGTGTTATCTGCTCTTCTGTGTGTTCGTAATTTCTGCTACGTTAAAATAGGGGTTGGAAAATATGCTCATAAAAGGAAACGAGTATACCCTTAAAATAGAGGTCGTAAAAGAGAACGAGTGCACCCTTGCTATGTTACGTAGTCTTATGTGCTCTTCTATGTGTTCGTAACCTTATGTGTTATCTGCTATGTTAAAATAGGGGTTGAAAAATATGCTCATAAAAGGGAACGAGTACACCCTTGTTATGTTACGTACTGTTATGTGTTATCTGCTCTGCTGTGTGTTACGTAGTCTTATGTGTTATCTGCTCTTCTATGTGTTCGTAATCTTATGTGTTATCTGCTATGTTAAAATAGGGGTTGAAAAATATGCTCATAAAAGAGAACGAGTACACCCTTGTTATGTTACGTACTCTTATGTGTTATCTGCTCTGCTGTGTGTTACGTAGTCTTATGTGTTATCTGCTCTTCTATGTGTTCGTAATCTTATGTGTTATCTACTATGTTCAAATAGGGGTTGAAAAATATGCTCATTACAGGGAACGAGTTCACCCTTAAAATATGCTTGTAAAAGAGAACGAGTACACCCCTTAAGAAGTGCTCATAAAAGGGAACAAATTCACCCCTAAAATGGAGGTCGCAAAAGACCGTGGGTTCACGGTGTAAGGTGCTCAATTTCCCAGGGACTCCTGAGTTGAGCAAGTATGAGCCACATCGATCCATTTTCTACTACTATATATATATATGTGTGTGTGTGTGTGTGTGTGTGTGTGTATAAGTAATTTAAGGATTGTTGAGAAGTATAAAGTATATATAATGTGTGCAATGTGAAATTTCTATTTATTCCAATTTCTCTTCATAGCACCACAAACTGAGATATGTTATTACTTCCGCTACTACCGCAGAAAACCTATAACATTTCTTACATGAAAAGAAAGTTGAGATGCTCGTTGCCTTGCAACCACTAAACAGAGGTAATATTATTTTCAATCAATGTATTTACGTCTTTGTTGTTCTCTATTTGTTTATATTGTAATTGTCGAATTTGTTTTTGACAAAATAGTAAAAAAAAAAAAAAAAAATTGAACATACGAGAAATGTAACATGTTTTTATTATTATTATTATTATTATTTATAACATCGACCTCAACTTCAGATATGAGATGTTCAGAGTGCAAGGGAGTAAAATCCAATTTTCAAAGTTAAAGTAATGGTATTTGATGAAGATAGCATGATGCGAGCATTTGAGGCAAGCCAACATACCCCTCTCTGTGCCTGGAGGCGTTCAGATATCGCAAAGTACCAAATCCCATCTTGTGATCACAACCCGGCAGAGTCGAACCATTTGGGAATGGAACAAACCTGTCTTCCTCCGGCATTATCTCTTCACATTTGGCTAATCTTATTGTATGAGAAAGTAAGATAATGTCAGCATAGGAGTTATTTGTATTTCCAATATATAGTTAATTTTTAACTTAAACACTTTATATACCGAACTTCACACCTCCTCCTGAAGCGAATACTCGCATTGGCCATATACTAAAAAAAACAAAAAAAAACGATAAAACACTTTATTATATTTAAGTGTTTGTATACCAAATTTAGCATGAACGTAAGGGAATCCTCATTTCTAACTTTCTGAATTAAAGGAAATTTCAGTACTACAAAACTCACGGAATTATGGATTTTTCATCTCTTGAACTTTAAGGAATGGTGAGAAACTCAATACTTGGCAGGACTTCCTTAGGACACATGTTTCATGTTGTCTCTCATCCGTGACAAAAGGAATATTCTGTCTAAATTTCACATTTCTACCTATAGTAGTATGGGCTGAGGATGATGAGTCAGTCACTTCTACTCTTACACATATCTGTAATAGTACCTCTCTATCTAGATAGGTAGATAGATAGACCATCTTTTAGAAAGCATATTATTGTAATTTTATATTTCATCATATTTTGAACTTTGATTTTCGTATTTTTTCTCCATACTTTGCCTCTCTTTATTTACAAATATTAAAATACCTCCTTTCCAAAATTATCATACTAACTATTATTGCGTTATTTACGAAGAAATTTAAGAAAAAGTGATAAGAGGGTCTAAATATTTCAGTATGACATAAGAATACTATATTTGGAAAATCCAAGAAATGTTTTATTTGTAAATAGTGCAATGACATGAATAAAAGAATTTTATGTTTTCTGTTTCGGAAACAAGCAATTGACATATATATTTGTGTTTCCGTACCAAACTACAAGGATGGTAGAGCTTCTTCATGGCTAAGCGGTTAGCGTACGCACCTTTGCCGTGGGAGACCCGGGTTTTATTCCCGGTTGAAGGTCATGTGGTTCGGATTCCACGTTAATCAGTAGGTCTCATATAGCCTCGCTGCTGAACGGGACAAACACAGAATCAATCAATCAAGAATGATAAATACAAAATATGTGTACCTTTCTTTATACATCAGAGCTCCTTCGTGGCTAAGCGGTTAGCATACGCGCCTATGGCGTGGGAGACCCGGGTTCGATTCCCGGCGGGAGCTGATGTGGTTCGGATTCCACGTTAATCAGTAGGTCCACGTTTCATATAGCCTCGCTGCTGAACGGGACGTTAAACTCAAAATCAACTCAACTCTTTATACACCAATGAAGGTATTTTGTCACTTGTCACGAAGGATAATTACGTGAGGGATCCTGCTCTGGAAGACTTATGGAATTTGTAAATTCGACCAGGCGGGTAATTATGCTTCTGAAATTGGTCTCCGAAAATGTTGAAGAATTTGGCAATATTTTTAAATGTAGAACCTACATTTTGCGAATGATGTGCATGTTAGTATATGTGCAGAGAGGGAATGCTTATGTCGTTTCAGAAACAACTTAAGTCTTCACCCCCTCGCCATTTAATTACAAAGAGGATTTTTTAGATTGTTCTACTAGCTAACAGGAAGGTAATAATTCTTCTTAAAGCTGCTCTTCTTAATAAATTAAAAAAAAAAAAAACTAGCTTGGATAATTTTAGTATGAATATTTTTTTTTCTATTTGCCTTGTTATGCACAACTGGAATAAATCGAATAATTTAGACATATATTTTAACTGTTGCAAAAGAACTAGATTGGATGTCGGGAGGATTAGTAACATATATTGTGGTTACACGATAAACCATACGAACTGCTATTTTATTAAATTAGGGACTTAAATTGGAACCAAGGTTAAAATTTGTATTCCATCCTAACACATTTACCCTACACTTTATTAACGTTTGAATTATTTGTACGCCTTCATTTCAACCGAGTAATATCTTGAAGTAGACTCGGTGAAAATTGTGTTTAACATATTTCTCAGAACAGAACACAAATGAATTCACATAATTTTCATATATAATAGAAAAATATAAAATAAACTTTTATTAGGTAAACTTTGTGGCAATCAGATACTTTGTATAAAATATTTCTTGGAGTTTCCTCCACCCACTTCCTACATTTCGATAATTCTCATCAATATCATTTAAATTACAAATATTGACGTAAGATATGTTTTAGGGCAACATTTACATATCAATATGAAAGTATTTGGAATATTGGATCTAATTATCAATAACACAATACATTGAGATTGCTTATTAGTAAAGCATACATACATATCTCATTGATAAATGTCAATTAATTTTACATTCCAGACTTATATGTTCAAAGGTCATAACAAGAATAAAAAAAGAATATTCTATCATTTGAATTAGTAAAGTTAATAGACCTAACTCGATGGTCTTTACTTTGAAAAAAGGAGACTGTTGAACATATCATTTAATATATTATTTATTTCACACCGTACGAGTTTCATCATTCACCATTTTATCAATCACGCATAAGTAAAATTATTCTCTATACATTGAAAGTAATATGAAGACTCACCAAATATGAAATTATATAGTTATATATGATACATACAGTTTAATAGGAATATTTGATGAATTATAGGCAAATTTTAACTGAATGCTCTGTACTGTTATACTTGTTATCCTCCTTCTCGGAAGATCACATAAAGTGGAAAAGGAGCAACATAGATTAAGACACTGATAACAAGGAAACAGAAACATTGATATTATAGGCATGAATTCATCACTAGTGTGGTTGTAAAACCAAGATGTCTGAGTTCATGTTTTCTTCATCAAATAGAACTACTTTAACTTTGAAAATAGGACTTTATTACCTTGTGATCTGAACGCCTCGTATCTGAAGTTGAGGTTGATGTTATAGATAATAAAAGTCATAACATTAATTTCTCGTTTGTTCAAAATTTTTTACTATTTTTGTCAAAACAAATTCGACAGTGCAACAATGTAGACAAATGGAAACCAACAAAGAGGAAAAATATATTGTTTGGAGATAGTGTTACGACTGTTCAATCGTTGTATGGCAACGATAACTGTTTTTCCTTTTGGGTAGCCTTCACACTAGGATCCTGTGAGCCGTTCGCGTGAGCTGCAGCTGCTAGCTTTACACATGGTGGCTAAGAGAAAGTAAACACACGCGCAGCCTCTTCATTCGCGTGATGGTCACCTTCGACACCAAATCACTGACCCTCCGAACAAGATACTATTGTCGTGCCCTCTCAGTTGACAGGTGGCTGGTTGTATTTTTGTTGATTTTCTACGTTTTCTTTGTTTTTAATGACATTTTCTATGTGAAAATATTATTGTATAGTTTGTACTGTACATATTGTGTAAATATAACTTATTTCTTACATTGACTTTAAAAGCTTTAACATGTCCTCACACGTTGTGTACGGCTGTAAAATGAACACACGAGATAGAAAAGTTGTTGAACATAATGTCAAGGTCCATTCATTTCCAAAGCAGGAGGATTTAAGCAATTGAAAACAATAAGATCGTTTTTGTCATCTGCGGTTGGGCCCAAGAAGTCCGTAGGTCCACACCCTGCTTATGCCAGCCATAGCTTTATGAATTTTACCAAATGAATGAACATACTGTATACAGTGACACAACGTGTTCTTTGCTAATACCACTTTAAATACTGCTTTGTAATAATATTTTTTGCATTAATTTGCTTATTATGCATCGCCCTATATAAAAGAGCAAGTCCTGACTGACTGATTGATCAATGGTCAGGCCATACCGCTTAAATTAGAAACGATCTCTACTTCGGAGGAAAGGTAAGTTTAATATATATATAATAAGGTAATATATATAATTAAAGTAGGTTTAGTAATTAACGTGTTAACGAGAAATGCTTCATGTGAGAAGCAACTGTGAAAGCATGCTCAATATGTACAATGAATGGCAAGATTAGATGGAGTAAAAGATCCTTGATTAATCCGAGATATGATGACAGTACAACAGCTCAATATTGTGGATTAATTCTTGCTTGATTTTTACATTAGTAGCAATGCTCTTTTCTGAAAACTTATGCCATCCGAGCAGGTGAGAACACTGTCCTTGAAGAAAAATTTCGTCACAGAATTAAAGCAAGAAAAAAAATTCTCCCAGACTGTTTATCCTTAAGTGTTACAGTGAAACAATTCTTCTGGATTTTTCTATCTAGTTAAGTTATTCGTTGTACATGTTGAAGTATGTTTTGGCAGTTGTTTTTCATATGAAGTATATTGTTGTTAGCAGGTTAAAAGACTAAAAACTACTTTAATTATATATTTTAAGGAGTTTGGTTTAACATTTTTATGAATGCATTACAAATTGAGTAGATCATTGAAAAATTACTTTTTCTTTTTAACTTTTGGAACTAGTGCGGATAGTTACAAGCTGAATAGTCGAAAGTATATTGTGTACATGAATAAAGAAAAATCTTTTGGACCAACAATAATTTTCTAAGCTCCGCAATACTAATGCAAAGAAAGGGTGCAACCTTTTAAACAGGTAAAGAGTAAATAATTAATTTTGTAAAAAGTAGCACTATACATATCCTTCGCGTTCTCTCTAATAACTTATTGACTTGCCAACGATTTATATCATCACGTAGGTGCTTTTTTTTTTTTTTTTTTTTTTTTGGCTAGACATCGATTCTGTTCGTCACCATAGAGGAATGGATTTGGTAATTTTTTATTTTCTGAAATTCAAATGTTTGTTGGAAGTAGTATTTCATTTATTTACTAATTAGCAGGCTTACAATTAATCCGTTAAAAATAACGATTTAAATAATCAATTTTTAATTTTAATTTAGTCAATTTAGTTTTTTAGGAGTTAATTTATAGCCATTAAAAGTTTCGTAATGACTAAAAAAAATATCGTTATTTTTTAAAAGTAAAAACACGCAAAATGGATATTATAGTCACTCAATAGTTTTAATGTTTCATGGTATGTTGAATCGAAATAGTATGTTTTAAAATTTTATATTTAGTAAAAATCTTTACATTTCTTAATATTTCGTATGTTTGCCTAAACTTATCTCTAGATTCGTTAAGCCCAGTGACCTTGAATCACCTTAAGGGATAAAAGCAGCCCTTCTCTCACATGTACAAAGGAAGTTGTCTTTCTTATCTGAACAATAGTCGTAGTTATACGCTATGTTCTACTGAAGGGTACTGTTCTAACTAGTGGAAGTCTATCAACATCTCTAATGTTGGCGCTGAAGCGATTTGAGACAAACATACCCCTCTCTGTGCAGGGAGGCGTTCAGATATCGCAAAGTACCAAATCCCACCGTGTGACCACAAGGCAGAGTTGAACCATTTGGGAATGGAAAAAACCTGTCTTCCTTCGGCATTATCTCTTCACATTTGGCTAATGTTGTTGTATAAGAAAGTAAGATAATGTCACCGTAGGATTTACTTGTTTTTTCCAGTATGTAGTTAATTTTTTTCTTTTTTACTTAAAGAGTTTATATATCGAATTTCACACCTCGTACTTAAGTGAATATTCGGATTGGCCATTTACTGAATAAAAACCAGAGAACTTTAGTATTATAGAAATTTCCTAATTTAGGAACACAATTTTTTGAATACGATAAAACGCTAAAAAGACTTATTTTTAAGGGTTTATATGCCAAATAAACTTAAGGGAATTATCACATTCGAAAATTTTTGAGTAAAGAAAGGGAAAGTTTAATATTACAAAACTCACGTAATTATGGAAATTTCATTTGTTGAACGCGAGAATCTCTACACTTGGCAAGACTTCCTTACATCTTTAATTTCTTCTCTCTTTCATCCATGACAAAAGAAATATTCTGTGCAAATTTCTCGTTTCTACCTACTGTAAGATGGCTTGAAGATGATGAGTCAGTCACTTCTATTGTTACACATATCTGTAATAGTATTTCTCTATCTAGATAGGCCATCTTTTAGAAAGCATATTATTGCAATTTTTTATTTCATCCTATTTTTGACTTTGATTTTCATATTTTCGTATTTATTCTCCATGATTTGCCTCTATTTATAAATATTAAAATGCCTCCTTTCCAAAATCATCATGTTAGCCGTTATTGCGTTATTAACGAAGAAAGGTAAGAAGAAAAAGGGATGATAAGAGGGTCTAAATATTTGAGTATGGCATATGAATAGTATATTTGGAAGACCTAAGAAAAGCTGTGTTTTATTTGTAATATAGTGCAATCACAAGAATGAAATAATTTTGTATTATATTGCCTGTTTCAGAAACAAGAAATTGACATTTATATTTGTACTTCCGTATCAAACTCCAAGAATAGTAAATACAAAACAAAGTACAATAAATTCTATATGACTTTAAATGTCTAAGTTTTGAATGTGGCCTAAAGAAAGAGATAAAATTGACAGGCGAAAACTGATAGTTGAAGAGACCGTAGCGAGCCAAAAGTCATTTAGTTGATTAGAACTACACGACCTTTTGGCATTAACAAAAGATTGTGTTTAAATATTTCTGAAAATTTTCATTTAGAAAGTACTCATTTTTACATTTTTTTTTCCGAAAAATTCATACTAATCAAAGTTCTATTTAATTAGTATGAATAGTACTTCTTCAGAACATTAAATTTACAGTTTCGTTGTTGATAAAACTTCCGTTTGTATGTCTGGTTTAAGCATATATGCAATTTCAGAAAGTATGTATACATTAAATTCATCGAAAATAGACAAAGAAATTTTAGTATTAATTTTGGTATTGATAACATTGGTATGCTATTAATATTGGTAACACTGCTTATGTAGAAGCAAATATTTGAAATTGAAATTTGCGAAACTTCCAAAACTGTGATGTTATGGAAGTAATGGGTAGCAACAATATAACAAACAAAAATTAGAAGCAATCTCAAACCATGATTTTCATATTTCTGAAATGGTTTAAGGTATGACAGTACTGTAAATGGCATTTTGATACGAGTATTTACGTCATTTGAAAACTATGTGATTCGATGCAGTACTTATCTAAGCAGATTTTTCGAAACAATTTCGAAGAAAGTAAACATTTCAATATAACTTCCGCCCTATTTATTCGAAATATATGATGATCATATACTAAGATATTTTGAATGTGCATTGCCCTGTGCGTTCCAGTAGCATTATATCAGTTGTAAAAGTCTAAAATTGGATTATAGTACTGTAACATCTTTAGTTTCTAATATTGAATAATAAGGTTCCGTGGTGACTCAGTGGTAGAGCGTTCAACTCTGATCTCTTTGGTTCGATCCCAGGTCGCGTGAAGTGAACTTTGTGATAGACAAACACCGTGTGGGGCGGTTTTCTCGGGACTCTCCCGTTTCCTCCCACTTTTCATTTCATCATTTCTCATCATACCGTCACCTTTAACGTAGCTCGCATAATCGTGGGACGTAAAACTTAAAAGATTTCGTTTCATTTCATTAAATAATAAATATGGTATTGTAATTTCTTGTTTAACATGTAAATCTGAAAGAGTAATGTCCTGAAGTAATGGAATGGAATCAGTGGTTTAGGAAAGCTCATGAGTCAGAAAATTTAGATTTTGCTTAAGGTCATTTTAATTTATTGATTTTGGAACACTAATTGCTCACAACAAGTTGTTCGTTTTGTACAATGACAAGAAAACTCTATTTTTTTAGAGATCGATCATCACATGTCTACCAGAATTTTAAAAAAAATATTTTTTTTATCTTCTCATAACTACTTTTCTGACTAGTGAGTCGTCCATTTCCAATACGGCTCTTGTCTATTTTCAGAAAATCTCTACCCCCCCCCCCCCCCAAACGGGAACAACTGTAGGATCGCTGTGTTTTGTAGAACTGGTAATATTTGAGGATGTTCAGATTTTACACATTGTTGGAATATATGAGGGCACAAAGTGCTCATTAATTGACACTGTCCGTTAGAAAAAAGAGGAATTTGTATGTGCAGATATTATGGGATATAATTGTCAGAACTACCTGCCGAACATTATGGGAACAAAGTACCGAAGAATAGATATTTACTGTTTCATTTTAAATTTTCATTATAACAGTTTTTTAATAATCATTGTTATTTTAAAAATTTAAAAATATATAACAATATATCTATCTATCTATCTATCTATCTATCTATCTATCTATCTATATATATATATATATATATATATATATATATATATATATATATATATATATATATATATATATATATATATATATATATGGAAAAAAATATTGTCAGATTGAGATACATATTGAGTAGTTTTTTACGAAGATTATTGAAATACTAGGAAGAGAATTAACACGATACAAATTTTGATTATTAATAGTAAGATATTAAGATACAGATGATATATGATTTAATGAGTATATGAACGAGTACAGATTAAGAATAAAGGGATGTTAATGGATATGTGGTTACAGTGATTTAAGGATTTCGAGATCACACTTAGAATATTACAAATAGAGATATAAGTGTGCTAAGCGTAATTTTGAATTAATTGACTTTTAAGACCTAACAATTTTGGTGCAGTCGGGGCTTGTGTATAGCCCGCTCCCCCCAGTTCTTTGTCACCGGAACTGTAAGAGTCACTACTACTACTACTTATATCGAGAACAGAACCCAACCAACCCCTGCGGGGCTTCTAACCCGTTCCTCCTCCTACTACTACTATTGCTACTAACTACCACTACTACTACTACTATTGCTACTAACTATCACTACTACTATCATTGCTACTAACTACTACTACTACTGCTACTGCTACTACTACTACCGCTACTACTACTAATACTACTTATACTTAAACTTCCTTACCACAACATTTACATCTTAAATCTTTATAACATGCGATTCCGATTCATTATGAACTAGTATGAATCGTTAGAATCACTATGATTCGTTAAAAATCACTGGGGGGAGCGGGCTATACTCAATCCGCAGTCGGTATTGCAAGAAGATTACACACATGAACACACTGAAATTTTCCCAGTTCTACAAAACATGCAAATCCTACATTTTTAAAAAAGTTTTCTAGGATTTTTTTTGTAAATGGATAAGAGCCGGGATTGAGTATAGCCCGCTCCCCCCAGTGATTTTTAACGAATCATAGTGATTCTAACGATTCATATTAGTTCATAATGAATCGGAATCGCATTATAAAGATTTAGGCTTGTGTATAGCCCGCTCCCCCCAGTTCTTTATCACCGGAACTGGAAGAGTCACTACTACTACTACTGCTACTGCTACTACTACTACTACTACTACTACTACTACTACTACTACTACTACTACTACTACTACTATTACTACTGCTACTACTACTACTACTACTACTACTTATATCGAGAACAGAACCCAACCAACCCCTGCGGGGCTTCTAACCCGTTCCTACTACTACTACTACTATTGCTACTAACTACCACTACTACTACTACTACTATTGCTACTCACTACTACTACTGCTACTACTACTACTACTACCGCTACTACTACTACTACTAGTTATACCAAAAGAGCTTCCTTACCGCAAGATTTACATCTTAAATCTTTATAACATGCGATTCCGATTCATTATGAACTAGTATGAATCGTTAGAATCACTATGATTCGTTAAAAATCACTGGGGGGAGCGGGCTATACTCAGTCCAAGATTTAAGCTATAAATCTTGTGGTAAGGAAGCTTTAGTATAAGTAGTAGTAGTAGTAGTAGGGGTAGTAGTAGTAGTAGTAGTAGTAGTAGTAGTAGTAGCGGTAGTAGCAGTAGTAGTAGTAGCGGTAGTAGCAGTAGTAGTAGTTAGTAGCAATAGTAGTAGTAGTAGTACTAGTAGTAGTAGTAAGAATAGGTTAGAAGCCCCGCAGGGGTTGGTTGGGTTCTGTTCTCGATATAAGTAGTAGTAAGTACTTAGTACTAGTGACTCTTCCAGTTCCGGTGACAAAGAACTGGGGGGAGCGGGCTATACACAAGCCAAGAGCCGTCTTGGAAATGGACGACTCGCATGACCAATTCAAAACTACTGATTCGATTGTAAAACAGAAAATACGTAGAGTTTATAAGACTATTAATCTGGTGGTATCGTAAAGCATGTCAAATAATAACCCCTTATCGATATTTGCATCGTATTTTTTTTATTTATTAGTTGAAAAGTAGCAAGGGTAATTTAAAGGTAAATGACGCATTTTTTTTTATAATAGCAATTGATTAACTAGTTTGCTTAGTCTTAAGATTCTTTTTTCTTCTTTAAGTGAAACTTGTAAATCTGTCCTGGAATAATTATACTAGATTGATATGATCTGATTTTGGTTTCCAATTTTTATAATTCATATAAATTAAAAATAAACAACATTGATTGGTACTGTTATTGAAAAATATTTTCGTATCTCGAAAACCACTTCTCAATTCGTATTAATGCGAGTGGAATGAATTGATTGATCTAAATTTTCACATGGAAACATCTGAAGAGCATTTTTTTTTTCCCTTTCATCTTCTATCAACGTTTGCAATTGAGATATTCATATTATTACTGTTACCTCAACAGTTACAGACTACTGCAATATGTTATCACATTATGCGTGTAGTAATGGTCTTACCACGTATACATATACATATATATATCCCAAATCACACGTTTAAGTAACGGGTACAATCACCACGAGAGTTAGTGGGTGGATAATAGCTGAGAAAGTGAATAAATGAATCATACTATTTGCAGCCACACCCGTCACGTTGATCAGAGTACCTTGCCTCCAGACATCTTCCATATTCCTAGTTTTTACTCCCTCGTTTTAAGAAAGGTTCAAGGAAATTATAACATTCAAGTTATCAATTTGACGTTTGTATTAAAACTAGGACTCTAACATACAGTGGGCCTATTTGTAAAAGTAAGCTTGTCTATCTGAAGAAGTACGTTCAACTTTGTCAATTTATCTTTATTTGCCTCAATTTTCGTTTGTGGCGCAAGAAACGAAGAGTCAAGAGAGATTGTTGCTATATTCAAAGTGAATGTTAAGGCATGCCAAATATCAACAGACAACTTCAAGTAAATATTCCTATTGTTGTCGTTGTACGGAGCGACAGCACTTACAATAATTTAGTCAAGTGCGAGAAATGAACGTTAAAACTTTGTCTAGACACAAATTGAATCAATAATCAAATGATCATCTTCAGTCATATTCAAACGATGTGTGTTGGATTTTTTTTCGAAAACAATTTGAATCAAAAATCAAATTATTCTCTTCACTCATAGTCAAGAAATATGTGCTATACCTTTTTTTGAATCAATAGTGACTATCTCCAGTCATATTCAAAACATATATGTTAAAACTATTCTCAGAGACAAGTAAATAATTAAATAATTAAATGATTATTTTGAGTCATATTCAAGAGACTTAAGTTGATAGAACTCTCACCAGACATATTAAATTAATAATTAAAGACTATCTTGTTATACTCAACAGAAGTATATTGAAACTTTTTTCCAAAGACAAAATTAATAAAATAAATCGAAAAATTATCTTCAGCCATATGCAAGACATGGAAGTCGAAATTTTATCTAAAACAAATCAGTAGTAAATTATAAACTGTGTGTATTTGAAATTTCTTCTTTCATTATTAAGAGACTTCAATTATTGAAAGTACGGTATGTTGCTGAAGTATGTCCGGAAAGTAATGTCACCAAGTATACAAGTATGAAATGAATATGTGTACATAATAATAGGAATAATAATAATAATAACAACTGTACATTAAAATTCTTCAAAATATGCCTGCGTCGATACATTTTTACTAGCGGGCTCTCCAATCTGCGAACGCATCCTGGAAGACCTGTTCAAGGAAGTGCGATAAAAGATTTCACAAGCTGTTTTCACGTCGTCAATTGCTCTGTCAGTGGCGGCTGGTACTATATGTTGCATGGTTGTGCAACCGGATATTTTTTTAAATACTAAAAATATTTTCAAGTGTTAAAGTAGTGTATCAGTAAAAAAATAAACCTTTGCTCTTGAGCGCAAAACAGTATTGATGCATTTCTGAAAAAAGTCAATTAAAAAACGGAAAGAAAGAGAGATTTACCTTTCCAGTGGCAGCGAACATTGCCACTGGAAGCAGTAACATTGAGCATATGGCAGCGAGCTCCTATCTCTTAACATGGGGAAGTGGATTTATTCTTGCAACGCTCCTATCTTCCCGTATTGGTCCCTTACGGTTGCATTTTTTCCGCAACTGGTCAGCTTCTGTAATAGTTACGAATTCCTCCGCTTAGCAGCGCTTGACTCAGTTAATAGGGTGAGGAAGATACAGACGCGTGGAAGAAAGAAGTTATTCACAAAACATAAACTCGCAAAGAACAAATATAAGTCTGGTGGTAGCAGGGACGGATCCAGGCTGAGAGTTTGGGGGGCGGTCGTTCGAAGTCAATAGATTTTATTTAACATTTATAATACAAAGGTGAAAATTGTTGGGATAAGATTTATTTTTAAAAAAATCCTATTCTGGGGGAAGGGGGGGTCAATCGAGTCTCCAAGAAGAAAATGTCTTACTACGGGTCTAACTCCTAGCTCTGTGTCCTTCGTGCACATTATTACGTGTTCGATTTCCGGCGGAGAGCATAAATTAATATCAAATCATTCACTTCCAATACTCATCTGTCTTCTTTAGCCTAATTTGCTGGAATGTTAAACTATTTTTTTTTTTCATTTTCAAAGGAAAACATCTTAGATTTCATGCTTCTTTACAGACAAAAAAAAAAAAAAAAAAAAAAATACGTGGTTCCTGAAAATTGACTTTTTGTTCCGTATATTTATACAAAGAAATGCTAACAAAATGCATATTGTCGGAGGAGACAGGTGTTTCTGGACCCTAAAGAAAATAAAGCGGAAAATATTTGCGGTAGCGATGCTTTCTATTCAGAGAAACTAGGCGAGAAGCATTTCAGATTTCAATAAAGTCATAGAAAAATTTGAAGCCCGAAAGATCGAAGAAAGACCTTCCATTCTAAAATAATGCATAGTTTATATAATTAAATAATTTTGTTTAACTGCGTGCATGCAAGTTTCTTGCTTCTTTTCTTCTTTTCGGATTAACGCCATCATTCATGGCTTACAGCACATACTATATATTCGATTTATCTCGTGTTTAATAACATGAGTGTAGAGGTTTTGTATATAAATAGTGTATAAACGTACATTGATAGTGGTTGTTTGAAAAAAAGAAAATAGCTTATATATTAAATTAATATTAGAGAAATAATTTAATCAATAATATACAAATAGAGCTTAAAAGACTTTCCTCTTCATATTTCCTGAATATTTCTTGGATAGGACTCAAGAATGCTGGGGGAGGGGAACACTTCCGCGTACCTACATACCTTTGATATTGCAACATTGCAACCGGTGCTTGTACAGACTACGAGTCGCTACTGTGCTCTGTAATTCCATCCTTCACCTCCGACAGCTCGGAAACAATTGATCAAGCACTCGTTCAATAGTTGACTTACACTACCATCGATCCTGGCAGATAGAGCGCGCTGCAACGTACAGTCGCTTCACAATAAAACGTATAACATGACTTTCTGGACAGATCTTGTAAAGTTCACTCTGCAGTGGATGAAAAATAATTTGGAAATGAGCAGTTGATTAGATTACTGACAATGGAACGTCTCATAATGATAGTAGCATTGCCCAATCAAACAATGCGCAATCTATTGAGGAGTGAAGAAAAGTGAGAAATCCAAAGTTTTACGGGTCGACACCCAGAAACACAGGATATACAGTGGAAAGAAGGATCTAGAATCATGTGAAGATAGCAATGCAAAAGATACACTGACACAGAAAGGGTTTCAAAATGATTAAAGTAATCAAAATGACATTTACACAACAGTATAGTAAGCAAACATTGTACCCACAGATATGCTCAATAACATCATATGTAATGCAGTGTTGTCAACTGAGCACAAAACGAAGTTTTGTTAAATGACACGGAACACAGATTATAACTTCTAGAAAATCTAATTATGAGTAGAACCATACCTGTGAAGTCGTGATGTACAGTGTTGCCACCGTTTGATGATAGGCCTATATGAATCTCGGATTTAGAAGAGGACATACAGTACACGATTCGAACTATTTGAAAACAAAATATGAGAGCACAAACAAGATAGAATATAATCATTGCAGTACAAAAATAACGAACGAAGCACAGTGTTTCGGTGTTCCGTGCCATTTAACAAAACTTCATTTTGTGCTCAGTTGGCAACACTGCATTACATATGATGTTATTGAGCATGTCTGTGGGTACAATGTTTGCTTACTATAGTGTTGTGTAAATGCCATTTTGATTATTTTAATCATTTTGAAGTTCTTTTTGTGTCAGTGTATCTTTTGCATTGCTATCTTCACATGATTTTAGATTCTTCTTTCCTCTGTATCTCCTGTGTTTCGGTCCGTAAAACTTTGGATTTCTCACTTTTCTTCACTCCTCTATTGATTGCGCATTGTTTGATTGGGCAATGCTACTATCAATATAAGATGTTCCCTGGTGAGAATCTCAACTTACCTTTTGGCTAGTGAAGCAACACTTGTCTCTTTAATAAAATTAAATTAGTGCGAATATTAATCGCTCCGTAAAACAAACTGTGAAGCCAATCCTTAAACAAATTTTACATCCCAAAATTCCTCTTATTTTCATTAAAACTCTCAAAATTTTAATATGAATCTGTGTTTCATGTATAAATCTAGTTTTGGAACAAAATTCATGTAACGCATGTGACATTTAAGAGCTGAAGATAAATTTGGGTGAGGATAAAGAAGAGAAAAAGGAATGCGTAACGTGGGTAATGGGATCCTAAGTGGGTAATGGGTATAATTTGGGTAATGGGTATAATTTCAAAAATGTATAGAGATCAAACGGAGTTTGAGGGGTCTATAGAAGAAGAACATAAATATCCCTTGGTTCCCGCTGAATACTCTCCAAACCTCAGGGGTGAAACCGAAAGTTAACAACACGTAAAAATATAGTGGAAAGAAACAAGAAACTTGGTCATATATTAACAATATTATGCCATCTATTCTTTATTCTTATCTTAAAGTGATAGCTTATAATCAAATGCTCCTTTGAAACTTAGTTTTTTTTTTTTTTTAGGTCTTTAATCCCCTGTACAGCACTGACGCTACATGAGACGTGAAAGTACAGCTTAAAGTGGTATGCAAATAAACATATACTTCTTTTGGAGTTTGCATCTACATTTCTCTTAAATGGTTAACTTTTTAGACTTAGATGTAAAACCCAGATAATTTGATTTTTGCTGATCGCGAATTAAATTCTAATTCCTCATCTCATATGTATTCAGTGCTACGTTTAAGTATTTTCACTGCAATCAAATATAGCATGATCAATTTTGCCAGAATATGCGTGTTACCCAAACATAAATGATTGTATAATTGCAGTATGTAAAGTGTAGTTGATTAGTCCTATAAAAATTATATATAGATCAAGCAATGATCAATTGTTAGACGGATAATGTATGGTCAATACACTACCACTTTGTATGGTTTTCTAGGCCTGAGCTTGCTACCTATTATTTCAAGCACAAGTAGTTCTTAAGTTGCTTCGTAATGGATGCTTCCGTAACATCTAAACTTCTGTGTCCCCTAACAGGGAGTCGAATAGAGAATTCCACACGCTATGAGAAGGAGCATTAAATTTTCAATCCCATGTATCAAATTATGGAAATAAAAGAGTAAAATAGTAAAATTCTATATTGTAAAAACAATCCTTCTGGATTTTTTCAGCAAATTTTTATTACCACATAGTATATATTACATATATATATAATCAACGTCTCATTATTCACATTCTTAGGGCTCAAGTTAACGTTTATTAAAGTTTTGTTCCCTGTATTGTATGTTCTATAAACAGCAATTAAGAGATTTTTTCAGTAAACCTTTATTAAAAATCCATATTGCATTTACAACATAGATAATCAACCGTTTCTTCATTTACTTTCTAATGACTCAAATTAACGTTTAATTAGAAGTTTGTTTCCTGTATTTTTGTTCTATAAACAGCAATTAAGAGATTTGCTTCAGTAAACCTTTATTAAAAGTTCATATTGCATTTACAACGTAACTAATCAACCGTCTCTTCATTTGCTTTCTTATGGTTCAAATTAAGGTTTAATTACAAGTGTTTGTTTCATGTGTTTTATGTATTTTTTTATTATTTATTTATTTATTTTTATTCAAAAATTTGAATGTCCAAATCCCAACTTTGATTACCCATAGCTCGGAGACCAAACAAATGAACACTATACTATTTCATATGTGTACCAACCTTATTGACATCTACCACCATGACACGTTTAGTCAAGATCATAGATGGAGTACGATATTGTAATATCCTTTACGTGGACTATACTTGTAAATACAAATACGTGCTTTTAAATGGTAAACAACACCACATGCTCTTCTATTAGAAGTTACTATATGAAGCAGAAGACGGGAATCCTCGTCACCACTTGGTGATGTGATAGAAGAGGAACACTAGCGCCACCGCTACTCAGAAGAAGGTATAAAACTCCAGGCATCGCTTCAATCGACTTCAGTTTCCGCTGGTCGTTCCTACTCTCTTAGCTTGCCTGGAGCTCTGGAAGTTCTAACCTGTCCCAAGCCTCCTACTTGCGCTGGAGTTCTGAGGTTTCCTTCCTACCTAGTTTGCCTCAGCTTTGTGGGAACTCAACCGCGCCATTAGTATGTGTGGAGCTCTGAGAGATCCCTAACTACAACCTCCTAGTATGCATGGAGCTGTGTACTTTTCCCTCCCGCCTAGCTTGCCTGGAGCTCTTTGGAACTTCAACCTTCCTTTGCTTGCGTGGAGCACTGAGAATCCTAGCCTACTCCACGCAGTTTGCCGAAGCTTTGCGGGAATCCTTCCGCCTTTAGGCTTCCTGGGTCTTGGAACACCTTTTACCCTAACTACTAAATGGATTTTACTGTTCTTAGGGCCAAACTTAGTGATTTTATATTATATTGCTTTATAATAAAAAGGTTGTGGGAGAAAATCGAATCCCGTGTATGATTTGCTCTACCTAACAACGTAATTTTACAATATTTACTATTCTGATGAATATTATTAAGAAAACAAATTAAAGGCGAAAATGTTCACTTACATTTACACACAGAGAGATAGATATTTAACATTTTATTTGCATTAAGATGTACCACTGAAAAGTAAGGTCTCTTAGAGAGGCCTGAACTCATCTTTTAAGTATTTTTTTATATGTCAACTATATGACTTAGCCACTTGTCCACCTAGTTTCTTTAAACGACTATTGTATCGAATTTAAAATTTTTATACATAAAAAGCACAGAATCACATAATATTATGGTATATCAATGAAGACATCTAGTTATATACGCTTTATTTATTTGGTTTCTTTCATCTTGTACACTCATATCCAAAATTATTGTTACATGTCTGTAAATGTGTTGTTGTAGGGATATAATTTGATAACGAATTCACCCGGTATTTCTTATAATGTTAGTATATGTATAATCGGCAAAGACATGTATGTAGCAAATTTCATGCCAAAAGAGCAGTAAGTAAGAACAATAAAAAGAAAATAAAACTTCCTTGTCCATTTAGCAACATTTTGTTTTACTCATTCTAATTTTCGTATTTGTAATTCTTTTCCTATGAAATATACCACAAATATACATTTCCCGAGTATACACATAGTATCAGTATTAAACGTACCTTGCAAAATCATTATCAAATTATATTCTTACAAGAAGGCAGTTATAGATATGCGACAACCATTTTGGACATGAGTGTACATACTTCGTGTACAAGATAAAAACCAAAAAGAAATGGAAAAGTTTTTCGAGGATGGCCCACTTGAACTGGACAACGTTACTCGACCTTTTCATGGACAAAACTAAGAGCAAAAAGCAAGTCGACTGTTTTGGCATCACAACGCACAGATCAAAGAGACCTTAACATGTATTCTCATGTAACTGTGAACAAACATCTCTTCTTAATGCTTCGTATAGAACATGTAGTTTAAAAACATCAAATAATACTTACATTTAACCGTAAACAAATATGATATTATATACCAGTAAGTGAAGGATAACAGTTCGTAAAGTAACAAGTAGTTTTCTAATACTAACAAGAACATCTATTACCGTTATTGAATATGAGATGTGTGTAGTGTGTACAATGAATATCTCATTTAAAAAAGAAGTATATCCGATGAACAAACATCTCTTTTTATTGGTTTACAATGTTTGGGTTCTGGAAGCAAAATTATATAAGATTCATGTCAACATGCTTTTTCCTTATACCCATACTTTTTTTAAAAAAAATTCATTCTTACTACTACTAAATTTGTTTTGCAGATCAATTGTACCAGTTTCAACAACGTATTTGTCTTTCTTTGACTTCAAAGAAGTTTATCCACTGTTGAAGAACAAATAAAAGTCCAGTTTAAAAAAAGTAATATGATTGATCGTCATTTAATTAAGAAGCACACACATACATAAAATACAATATATATATATATATATATACTAGCAGCGTTCACCCCGCTTCGCTGCGGTCACCCCGGAACGCAATAAACTTTGTTACTTAGATAATTTTTACTTTTTCGCTTTCAAGTGATATGATAAAAACCATAGAAGATTGCAGTAAATGTTAACATTATATCGCCTGTCATTTATGTTAACCCGCCCCGCTTCGCTGCGGTCACCCCGGAACGCAATAAACTTTGTTACTTAGATAATTTTTACTTTTTCGCTTTCAAATTGCAGTAAATGTTAACATTATAGCGCCTGTCATTTATGTTAACCCGCCGAGTGACACGGTCATGCGGGTTGCATATAAATACGTTTATTTTTATACCTATGATGAACTAACAAAGGATTTGTACGTTATGGACACTTGAATGGTCAATTATCTCAAGACACTGGTAATTAAAAATTAAAGTGATATGATAAAAACCATCTAGGGTCCAAATCCTAATAACCCCCCAAAAATAAAAGAAATTGGTTCAGCCGTATTAGCGTGATGAGCTAACAAAGGATTTGTGCGTTCTCTTTTATATAATATATATATATATATTCATTAATCTAGATTCACTTGAACAGATTTTGTTCTCAAGATACTTGAACCATGCAAAGAAGACAGAAAAATAATACATTAGGATATGAAGTTGATCGTAAAGAGATTTCAACCAATTGATGGATGGGAAATCGATACAAGTAAATCTGAAGTATTTTCGTCCTGGTCTATCATTGCAATAACTTTTTGTTTAATGTAAAGAAACAGTAACGAATATGGAAGTAACGCTACATTGTGTACGCTATTTTTTTTCTTCAGTTGCAAGAGTTGATATAACTGTTGACATCATGCGAATACTATATTTGTGAAGTAATCGTTGTAAGGAAGCTGATATTTCGAATGTTTGAAACGAGCTATTTTTTGCATCTAAATACGTAGGTCTCTACTCCATCACAACTTGATGGAAGATTCGATATCGTGTAAACATTTCATCAATAATCACAGCTGTGGCAAAAAGAAAAGAACATAAAAATTTTCTTTTTGACAGTTATTCTTATTAATTCTATCAGTTCTTCAGATTAACCCGCTTGTAATTATCAACCTTAGGCCTCTTATGATATTACATTAACAATTATCGTCGTAGGGATAAGAAGGGGTAACATGTAAAAATAATCTTAAATGACGATATTAGTGTCTAATCCATAGTTTTCGGTGTCGTTGAGAGAATAGTGACAATTTGGATGACGTTTAAGTCTAAATTCATCCTCCATTCGCATGAGATAGGAGTAGGGGGAGATGAAAAGGGTGACATAAAAATAATCGAAATAAACCTATATTAATATTCATTCTATTGTTTTCGACAGTAGTGGTTAGTGATCTGCAGAAGCAGTGGTTGCCATAACAAAGATATGTGCGTTTGCGCGAATGTTCCCTCCCCCGGTGCTCTTGAGTTTTATCTAAACAATATTTAGAAAATATTAACAGGAAAGTTCCTTCAAACTCAATTTTTATAATTATTGATTTAAGTGCATTCACACAAACAAACACACACACGTAAGTGTATATATATATATATATATAACAGACTTTTATACCGACGTTGTTGAACAAGAGATAAATATCAGAGCGCTGTATCAGGTGATACAGCGCTCACTTCTGGCGCGTGGGATTCCTGCAGAGATTCTAGCTCCCGCCAAGTGAGTTCGTGGTGGACAAACACCGTGTGCCTGGATTTTCTCGTTATTCTCTCGTTTCCTTTCACTTTCGTTATCCCACCATTGTCATCATCTTCTATGTTAGTCTCACAGTATAATTGTGGGACGTTAAACTAACAAAATATATACAAATGGTATACATAGTGTGCTGTAATGCATGAATGAGGGCGTTACCGAAAAAAAGAAAGAAATGCATATACCCATACACGAACTGCATAAACCAAATTATTTAATTAAATAAACCAGACGTTATTCAAAAGCAAGTCTATTTTTCGTTCTTTTCAAGCTGCAAACTTTTTCATTGTCTGCTGATTATAATCTGGGACTCTGTTCACCAAGTCTCTCTAAATAGACGGCATCGCTATCGCAGGTAGTATTTTTTTTTCTGTCATGCTGTTCTGGAGGAGGTTTATTTTCTTTCCGGTAGAGAAATACCTAATTCTCCTTTAGGTCAGGAACATAAATTCGATTGCCAGTGACCATGTATTTTTGCCTGCTGCTTGGAATCTCTGCCTGCTGTCTCTGCACTGCAAAGACCTAAGCTCAGAAGAGAGGACAATGGATCTCGCAGAAATAGGAATACAAAGTAGAAACTGGATCTCGTTGGCTAAGGATAGAAGTTAATGGATATCTTTTGTGAACGCGCCGACATTGAATTTCCGTGTTCCATAGACCATGGAATTAGTTAGCTCCAGCCATGAGCAAGAGTCGAGACACACACTTTGTAAAATTCCAGACGAGTCGAGACAAACGTATTTCTCGACTCGAATTTTCGAGTCGAGACTGCTGGTAAAAATTTCGACTCGACTTGAATGTCTCGAAAATCTTCCTATAATTTTTAATATTATTTTGAAGAAAGTATTCACTCAGAAACAGCCTTGAAACCAATTCCAGCATTTATTACTTTAGAAAGATACAGAACGCATAAAAGTAATAGTTAATCTTTCGAGATCAAGATTTAATTTTCACCTCAATTCAGTTATTTAAAACTAATAATTAATGTGATATTTGATTGTATTTCAAATATAATAATAATATTTGATTATCTAGTTTGTATAAAACTATTATCCGTAGCCTATATGCAGTGTTGCATATCCAAATATGCTGAGTTATTTGGAAACCTTTGATTGCCCTGAGACGATCGATCTCAAGACCAGCTGCCTGGGACACTTGCGGTTAATACTCTTCCGTAAGACATCGCCTACCCAGAGGACATTATGCAGAGTTTGTCGTAATCAGGAAGACATTATTTCTCATAAATTGTAGTCTCAAGCATTAGTTGATGCATGCATGTAAAATTCCTTAAGAAACAATAAACTTAGAACGTCAGCGACTTCTTCCTTTTCCAATAGTTTGTATACAGTAAAACTACTGCGATAAAGTGAACTTCATAAATTCTCTGAATAAGCAATTGGCAGTGTTTAGTAATTTAGCATAGATATAATTATTATGTTTTCGTTCCCATGAACGCAATAGAGCTACACAACTTCTGGATTATTCCCTTCCTCAACTATTTTGAGGCTTTAATGTGTTACAGCATATTACAAGGTACGGAGGGCACCATGACGGACGAGGAGTATCGCACACTGCTTGCAGACTACATACACCCCTTCATGACGACCATGTTTCCCAACGGTAGTGGCATTTTTTCGACAAGATAATGCACAATGTCACAAGGGCACCAGTGTGACAGTGTGATGGAGTGGTTCGAGAAACACAGGGGCTAGTTCCAAGTGATGTGCTAGCTCCCCAACTCATCGGATCTGAACCCAATCGAACACATCTGGAATGTGATTGAACGTGATGTCAAAGCGCATCGCCCCCTTCCCCGGAATTTACTGGAATTAGGTGACCTGTGTGTACACATGTGGTGCCAACTCTCTCCAGCGACCTACCAAGGATCACTGCGGCCATGCCAAGAAACATCGTCGTTGTTATCCGTGCCAAAGGTGGACATCCTGACAATTAGGTAGGTAGTCATAATGTTCTGACTGATGTGTGCGTATATTTTAACTCGTATATTTTGTCTCGATTCGAATTTCGAGACGTCTCCTCTCGGATTCGAGTCGCGTCGAAGCAGAAACCGTCGAGTCGAGACAAACATATTTTCGAGTCGAGACATTTTCTCGAGACGAGTCGAGACAGGCTTAAATCTCGACTCGACTCGACTCGTGCGTATCCCTAGTTAGCTCTACTGTAAAGAAGTATGAAATCTAAGATTTTTCCTTCGAGACATCAATTAATAAATATTAATACCTGAAGTGATTTGTCGTTTTCTATCAATGGAAATTATTGTATATTGGAAACTACTACATTTGATGCTGCGATTTCGTTAAATATATGAATTTCTCTTTAGTGTGTGGCAATTATATCTAGGTAGGAAGGAAAATACGTATGGCGATTGCAAGTATTATCTATTTCTGCCACTATCAGTGTTTATTTGATTTGATTTGATTTATTATTCATTATGTAGACCAGCGTTTCCCAACCGGAGTGCCGCGAATGGGCCGCTGGTGTGCCGCGAGGAAATCGAAACATAATTATTAATTCTATTACAATCAAATTGCAAGACATTGTGTCTCACATTATATTTGTGAGGGAAAATGTATATTTTTGTTTCACATTACTTTGAGCGTCTACTATGAATCTACAATTTTAAGTTCCATACTGTGTTAATATTCAGTACATTTTTAATGTTAAAAAGGTATTTGTTATACTTGTTATCACCATTATTGCTTCTTTATTGTTGCAGACTACTTCGTAACTTGAAATTTAAAAATATTATTAAATCATTTCGAGAAATCAAACCTGCATACAAATTACCCTCATTTGTGTTTTAAAAGTACAAGAGATTTGTTTGTTCGTTCGTTATTTAGTAATCTTCGTTCTTAGTGAAAGGTTGGATACAATTTTCGAAAGAGAAAGTGGATTTTTATAAACCTGAGTCCTATGTTTCATTGTAATTGTTTTCTATTTTTAAATTAGAATGAAAAATAAGCATAATGATATACCACGGATTGAAACCAGTGATCAAACTTTCTTGTCTGTGAAAAATATATCAGCAATCACAGAAAAAATTACCAAGGTGTTTTATGTTTACAAATAATAATAATAATAATAATAATAATAATAATAATAATAATAATAATAATAATAATAATAATAATAATAATAATAATAATAATAATAATAATATCTATATGAGTATGCCGCGATAATTCAAGTTACACCTGCAGTGTGCCGCAAGTTGAAAAAGGTTGGGAAACGCTGATGTAGACCATGTTATATGTACCTTTTCCTGTTGAGTTTTTCTAATTTGAATTCTTAAGTGTAACTATGTTTTACATTGAGGAATTTGATTAAATCAAAACTAAGGTACCTATTACGCATAAAAAGAATATGTAATCTTTCGTTGTATAAGGTAAGATTATTATTAAGATCCTCAGGATCGTTCTTTCACTGTCACTAATCATTTCCTAGATTAAAAGTTACTTAAATCCGTGGTTCGATATCAGCTCGTGCCAAGTGGGTTCTGTGGTGGACAACACACCCTGAGTGGGTTTTCTCGGGGTTCTCCCGTTTACTTCTGCTTCCTTCACTCTACCATTTTATTCACTTTCATCCTTACCATTTCCCTTAGCCTACAGGTTACAACCATGGGATGTAAAATATAAAATTTCATTTCATAATAGACGGCAACGAAAAATATTGACGAGATAATTATAAATTACTAAACTGGGTGGAATGGGAAGGAGTATCATAAATGTTGAATCTACTTCAGCTTCAGTCTAGTTCAGTCTATCGTTAATTACATTTACACTTTTAGTTTTTCATTACACACATCTCCTGATTTCGCGGTTCGAACATATACATATGCCAAAACCATAAGAAAGTAAAACATTTTGTTTGAGAAAGAGCCAATATTTGACAACTTTTGAGACAGTGTCCTATGTCCTCTTCTCAGTAGCTCTGGAACGACGTTAGCTTACTTAAATTCCTATATCAGTTTAGTCATTGAACCATATGTGTTTTGGGTGATGCATTCTGAGTTCCTCCGCTTTCTGCCTGCAGTTTTGGGCCCGCTAAAGTTGTCGAAAAGATTTTGAGCCCGCTAAGTTTTAGCTGTATTCCCGTAAGCTAACTGTGTTCACGCTCTTAAAGGGTTTCCGTAAGACAACAATTAACTATCGACAGAAGAGATGTAATGATTTTTTTTTTAAAACTGTAAACTTTGTCTTATCCATTTAAATTGTAATTTTTTGACGTCTTTGAAGTGGATAAAATGCACGTAGTTTAAGTATTTTTTCTGTTCTTGCGAGAACGTAATTTTGTGTAAGTTTCAGAGAGCTGTAGCGAAATCTGTTTTCTCATTCAAGTTTGCTTATCAAACAATTGTCCTTATTTTTGCTAGCGATTATACAGAGATAGTTAGTTATTCGTCAGACTTTAATTTCCATACTTTTTAACTTTTATGTGTTGTAGAATAGCAGCTTGGAGAGCGGCTTCTTACATCATAATGACGGAGGAAGGGATGCAATCAAACTGTCTTATCAGAGCACTCAGAGCCGGTTTATATTAAGGACAACACACTTTCATTTCTGAGATGTATGATTCTAAGAAGCAATGTTTTTTTTCTTCACGTTTTTACTTACTGCATATGAACAACATCATGCATGTGGCGTTGGCTACGAAAGAATGGCTGGTTCTAGTACAATTAATCATGTTGTTAATGGAATTAAATGCTTTCCCGGAATAAAAAGAAGTTTAACTCATCATTGTATAAAATACAGTTTCTTTTAATTCTTCAGTATTAGAGACAATTTATGTAACATATAGGGTGGACCGTACATACGTTCTCTCGTCCTCGTATGTACGTTCTAAATTAGAATCAGAACAAGCGTTCATTATAAATGACATTATTCGTTATACACATGAGAAGATACTTAAGTTATTCACGTTAATAACCTGTAAAGCCTCTGTTGTAATGGATATACAGTCTTGAGAATCCGTTGCTTAAGATATTCTACATTGACAGTTTACATCTTGGACACCGCTGGCAAAATGAGACCCTACAGATAGATCTTTTCTAAACAACGGATCAGTATATTACCGTGCTGTTATATCACACCCTTCACCCACTTCAAGTGACACGGCATAGGCCTAATTCTGATAACTTTTAGATGAAATTAAGAATTATTTTTACTTAAATTTACAAAACAAGGCGAAACGAAAAAAGCTTTCCAATAATCAAGACGAGACCCAAAACAATTTTTCGAAAAGAGACGAGAATTCTAAAAATAAAATAAAATAAGAAATTAAAAAACGAGACAATATCATTTTATTTGTCTCCTTTCAAATTCTTGTCTTCTTTCATCCAGTGGACATCACTATGCAGTGGCGTATTTAGGGGGTGGCTTCCGGGCTTAAGCCCCCCTGAAATCTTACTTAGTATAGTAAAGTAAATGAAATATCTTGCAGAATTTTCACATTTCCAGGCAAAGCCCCCCTCCCGAAAGTTAGCAAAGCCCCTCCCGAAACAATATCGTAAATACGCCACTGTCACTATGTAAGAATCAAAGATGTGAATAATCTTTGGAGAGGAAACCGTTTGAACTTCAGATTTAAGCTCTCACATACGAGGTGTGTTCAAAAAGTATGAAACCTTTGGTTGGCAAAAATACATTTATTGATTTGGAAATCCGAAACACTCGCTTCAAAGCAATCTTCTTGGTAATCCGCACACTTTTCCCAGAGTTCCCGACATGGTTGGAAACACTTCTGGAACGCAGTTTTTGGAATGCTGAGCATCCGTGCCGTCGCATTCCTCATGATGTCTTTCCTTGTCTCAAAACAGGTCCCTTTCAGTAGCATTTTCAGCTTCGGAAATAGTCAAAAGTCACATGAAGCCATGTTGGGTAAGTAAGGGCTCTGACGACATATAGGAATGTTTTGTTTGGCGATGAAACTATGAATCAATGTCCTGTGCGATGTCCAGACGACATTGCTTGTACTCCATTGTAAGCAGCTCCGGCACAAATTTCGCGGACACTCTCCTCATGCCCAAATTCTCGTTCAAAATTGAATGTACCAATCCGACGGTTAACTCTGTATCGTTCGCAATTTCACAGACTGTGATACGACGGTCGTGCAAGACTACAGTCCACACTAAATGAAATTGTCAATCCGGCTTGTTGAGGGCCTACCTGAACGTGGTTTACTGTCAACTGATGTGCGGCCATCTTAGAAGCGGTTGTACCTAGTGATGTGAGGTGGAAAATTTTCCGCGGAAAATTTTCCGCTATATTTTTCCGGAAAATTTTCCGTTCTAAAAAATATCAGTAATCAAGTAACAATTCCTCAGCAATCATAAAATTGGTTGAATTCGTGTACAGAAATGTAAAAATGTGAAAGATCGTTTAAAGAATCTGAAAATTTTTATCGCTTACACAATTTTCAGTACTATGTAGGAACAAGTTAAACCATTTTTCATGAATCGAAATATTTTCTGTCTTATATGGAAAAATTGAAGAACGTTTTATGAGTCGGAAAATTTTCATCATTTTGAAGCAAAAAGTAAAACAACTTTTTGTGCATCGGAAAGTTTTATTGCTCTGTAGAAACAAATGAAAGGAATTTTCAAAGATCGGAAAATTTTCATCACAATGTAGAAACAAGTGGAAAAAAACTTTTCATGAGCCAGAAAATTTTGGATATTATGTATAGTTATGTTAGGTGGAAAATTTTCCACTATATTTAACTGCACATTCAGCTACAAAATTGAATTCCTGTAGAGGAATGTTAGTCAACAACAAATTATAATTTTCCAATTAGCTTTCGGGAACGGAAAATTTTCTAATATTTCAAGTTGGGAAGTACATTTTACACAATGTTTCTCTCTCTCTCTTCATCTGCGAGCTCCTTCGTTCCTAAGCAGTTAGCATACGCGCCTTTGGCATGGAAGACCTGGCTTCGATTCCCAGCGGGAGCTCATGTAGTTCGGATTTCACGTTAATCATATGGTCCCACCTTATATAGTCTCGCTGCTGAAAGGGACGTTAAACTCAAAATCAACTCAATTCAACTCCTCTCTCTCTCTTTCTCTCTCTCTCTCTCTCTCTCTCTCTCTCTCTGTGTATGCAAAGTGCAGAGAACATGAGTTCGTAGAGTACAAATGTCCAATTCTATTATTTAAAATTTCAATTTATTAAAAGTCATGAATGTTTTCCGATTCACAAAAATATACTCCACTTATATCTACATCGTTGTTTAGCCGTAAAATTTATTAATAATAAATATTATCTTTAAAAGTTTAATGAAGTGAAAATCTAACAATTCTTCATTTCAAGAATGTTTCAAAAACTTCAATGCGTTCTTCCCTCAGAATCCACCTTTGATCTTACAATATTAGATTTCGTCAGTTTAATACGCATAAGACGGTTTTATCATAGCTTTACTTCTTTTATAGATTTACATTCTGCAACATTTATAAATAAGTAGATATAATAGAGAGAGAAAAAAAACACTATGTAAATTTTTACTTCCCAACTTGAAATATTAGAAAATTTTCTGGTTCCCAAAATCTAATTGGAATATTATAATTTGTTGCTGTCTAATTTTCCACTATAGGAATTGTATATCTCAATGTGCAGTTAAATATAGTGGAAAATTTTCCACCTAACATCACTATACATAATATCCAAAACTGTCCGGATTATGAAAAGCGTTTTCACTTGTTTCTACATCGTGATGAAAATTTTCCGATTCATGAAAATTCCTTACATTTGTTTCTACAGAGCAATAAAACTTTCCGATTCACAAAAAGTTGTTTTACTTTTTGCTTTAAAATGATGAAAATTTTCCGACTTATTAAAAGTTCTTCAATTTTTCCATACAAGACACAAAATATTTCGATTTATGAAACATTGTTTCACTTGTTCCTACATAGTACTGAAAATTGTGAGCCATGAAAATTTTCGGATTCTTTAAACGATCTTTCACTTTTTTAACATTTTTATATATATGATTTCAATCAATTTTATGAATACTGAGGAACTGTTACTTAATCACTGATATTTGTTAAGAACGGAAAATTTTCCGGAAAAATATAGAAGAAAATTTTCCACCTCACATCACGGCTAAACAACGATATAGGAGTACGTGGAGTATGTTTTTATGAATCGGAAAAATTTCCGTTTCAAAATTTTCCGGAAAATTTTCATCACTGTACAGGACAGACAATTCTTCGATTCATGAAAAATTGTTTTACTTGTTCCTACATAGTACTGAAAATTGTCTGACCCATGAAAATTTTCAGATTCTTTAAACGACCTTTCACTTTTTAACATTTCTATACATGATTTCAATCAATTTTATGAATGCTCAGGAACTGTTACTTGATCACTGATATTTATTAGGAACGGAAAATTTTCCGGAAAAATATAGAAGAAAATTTTTCACCTCACATCACGGCTAAACAACGATGTAGGAATAAGTGGAGTATGTTTTTATGAATCGGAAAATTTTCCGTTTCAAAATTTTCCGGAAAATTTTCACTGTACAGGACAGACAATTCTTCGATTCATGAAAAATTGTTTCACTTATTCCTACATAGTACTGAAAATTGTCTGACCCATGAAAATTTTCAGATTCTTTAAACAATCTTACAATTTTTAACATTTCTATACATGAATTTAATCAATTTATGAATACTGAGGAATTGTTACTTGATCACTGATACAGTATTCGTTAATAACGGAAAATTTTCCGGAAAATATAGAAGAAAATTTTCCACTTCACATCACGGCTATACAACGATGTAGGATTAAGTGGAGTATGTTTTTATGAATCGGAAAATTTTCAT
Source organism: Thermobia domestica (assembly GCF_964235325.1). Lineage (NCBI taxonomy): Eukaryota > Metazoa > Arthropoda > Insecta > Zygentoma > Lepismatidae > Thermobia > Thermobia domestica. Next base: position 38,234,484 of record NC_137462.1, on the reverse strand, counting down.
CGCTGGTTGTACCACTCCTTTATGCGTGAGGTGCACATGATATCGTCCCCGAAAGCTTGTTGAATCTTGCAAATGGTTTCCGCCTGGGTATCACCAAGTTTTTGACAAAATTTGATGCAACATCACTGCTCAAGTTTCTCTGTCATTTTACAAAAACTGGAATCGGACGAGTGCTCAGTACACGTCTTCACTCGTTGGTCGGCTGCCAGCGACTGATGCTTTCTGTGAGCGGAAAAAAATTCCCGACTGTGCATGAGTTTCTCCTCTACATATACACTGGGGAAAGCCTCCAGCTCTTCATTGGTTTACGCGGGAAAAAATAAGGTTCGATACTTTATGAACACACCTCGTATCAAAGAGAATTCAAGTAAACACGATGGAAAGTTTCAAGGACAGTGTTGCAGTAGGGGGCAAATGTACGGAAGAGGTTTCACCTGAAGCCAATTTAATGTTTATCCAATTTTCATTTCATTGGATCCGGGTTGATATCGGGTTAAATAAATCAAGAGACACAAAGTCGTCTTTGCAAGTGGCATAAAATGAAAGTATATGCTTTTTGTGAAAACATTTTATGTTATTAGATGGAATTATCACTTTATGGAAAAGAGAAGTCCTTGACCACAATACCAAATTTTAACTGAAGAAAAATTACTCAATGCCCACCTACTATCTGTATACAATAGAAAGCGATTTGTCTTTTAAAAAAAGATAACAAAAAGAAAGACAAATGAAGTTTCCTACACTGCTAGACGGAAGGTGGTGAAGGCTGCTATGATGCTGTCTGTATTGTGTGTTAAAAGAACCCCCACACGGTGTGAGATGAGTCATTTTTCACTGTCAGAAATCCTGAGAAGCGTTTCAAATATATTCTTCCTTCCTTTATGCCTTCCTTTACACTTGAGAGCGGGTTACCTCTTAAACCATTAATGTTCAATCTGCGAATGATACTGTAGGTAGGAGTGTGCGATATCCGGATTTGAAAATCGAAAACATTTATATCGACAAAATATCGAAACTTGATCGATATATCAAACAGTATAAATTTTCAGCAAAGATATTTTGATATTTGAAAATATTGATCGATCGATATAATAAAATAACACACAACCCTAAGTGTATGTACTAAGTGGTATCAAAAACTTTCGAGACTAATTATGTAACCTGCCAACAGATGGCAGCAACAGGCTACACGTACAGGCACAAGGAGCACCGACATTCATAAGTCAGTGTGCTAAGAGACATCGTGGCAAATTTACCAAGTTTCACATAGAATTTACGTTCGCTCGTTGTTCTAACTTGCTGTCCATGATGACGTGATAAAGTGGTAACGCTCGTTGTCAGAATATTACCAACTGCACAGCGCCGAACACCCCATTTATAATATCTTAAAACATAATTTCTTTTTAAGTAACATCCGAATCAGTTTCTTTTTATTCCAGAAGTTCCAGAACTGTGATGGAGTGGCTCGAGGAACACAGGGGTGAGTTCCAAGTGATATGCTGGCTCCCCAAATCGCCGGATCTGAATCCAATCGTAAACACCTGGGATATGATTGAGCGTGACGTCAGAACACATCGCCTCCTCCCCTTAATTTACGGACATTAGGTGACCTGTGTATGCACATGTGGTGCCAACTCTCTCCAGCGACCTACCAAGGATCATCGCGTCCATGTCAAGACGCGTCACCGTTGTTATCGGTGCCAAAGGTGAACATACTGATAATTAGGTAGGTAGTCATAATGTTCTGGCTGATTTGTGCGTATATTTTAACAGGTATATGTTGTCTTGACTCGAATTTCAAGATGTCTGGTCTCGAATTCGAGTCGGGTCGAGACAGAAACTGTCGAGTCGAGACAGAAATATATTTTCGAGTCGAAATAATATTTTGACTCGTGCTCGTGCTTAAGCCTAATCGAATAGGAGCAGGTCAGGCTCGGCTCGACTTGTATATGGTGCTTTATTTCTCGGTAACTATTTGGCGGATCTGAACGAAATTTGGTGACCCATCGTCTAAGGATTTTTTATGGCTGAGCTCAGACAGGAACTTATTCGGTTCGGCTTGACTTGTAAGAGATATTTTATTTCTTGGTAACTACTGACCAGACCTAAACCAAATTTGCTGGTCAAGTAGCTCATCATCTAAAAATTAAAGATCGTATTATTTGGTGCCTGAGCTCGGCCAGAAACTGGCTGAACTCGGCAACAGAAACTTTGTTCCACAGTTTTGCACGCTAAAAGCTTCTGATGAGTTTGGTTCACCTCGGCTCATATATGCCATACTAAACTTCTTTTTAAAAAAATACATTAAATCTAACATTTTCTCAGTGAGAGCTCATGCTATTAAGATTCCGCTAATCTGGAAGTTTCGTCTCCTATGAGCTCGGTGCTAAAAGGAACGTTACATTTCGACCAAGACAACTAAAGACACCCTGTATATGTTTACATTATTAGAACTCCATATGTATATTCTTTCTAAATGGTTTAATATACATCATACTGTTGTTGTTTAAACGAATGCATCTACTCCCCTTATTATGCAAATTATCAACTGCCAATTACACCTAATGTGTGAGTGAGCTTCTTTTGTTTAACTATTGTGTTAATAATTTAAGTGTAAGTGAAAATGAAACTTTTATGTCACTTTCTTATGTACACGAGCAGAAGAGACCCCAAAAGCCATATTTATTACTTGGAATCCAATTGCTTTGTTTATGTTATTTGTCTCCTAAATGTTTCTAAGTGACTCATCTACGTACGTGGCCGCCTTTTGGCTTATCTTTTTCTTTTTAAAAAAATCAATCGAAACAACGGATTCATTCTTTTGAGGTCTCTCTCTCGAACAGAATGATAATTTCTGTTTTTCCGTTCTCAGCAGCTTTGGAAAATACTGCTGGAGAAGAGCATGTTTACAATCTACTAGGTACGTACGGAAAGAGGGTCATAATGTGTAATCTATGCAACAGAAACAACGTCTTTTTCCCCTCATTCATTATTTATTACGTACTTGCTTCTCCATTCAGTAGTACTGTAAGTAAATAGCAATCAATTAGGAATTGATTTCTGTACAATAGATATTTGTGCTTGAAACAGTAAATAATAAACCTTTAACAATCTCTAATGTACGTATATGTATCAGCAACCAACGAATTATGTAATTGGAATTGTATATGCATATCAAGAAACCTACTTAAAACTTAATCATGTTTGAGAAGATAATCTATAGAAAAACTCGATATGTTGACAGGATAGCGGAGATTCTATGAGTCATTGCATAAGTTATGGGTCACTTCATGTATTGCCAGGAGGGGGGAAGAGATGAAATTTCAGTATCGGATCTAGAAGGTAAAGACTGAGAGAGCCAACCAGAACCTAACAATGATAGATATATCATGGGTTTATTATAAACTTTTAAAAATACATGCAAATACGTGGGGACGTTAAACTAAATCAAACCAAACCAAATAATAGCTTTTTTGTCACTCAAAATACTGGGGGTTAGGTTCCCCGGCTCTGGGCTTGATCCGTCACTCAGATTATTCATAGTTATAAGAGTTTCACATATTTTAGTAGTACACAATTTATTAGAAAGCATGTATTTCTCAAACTCTGTGATGACAATTGTTCCCTGCCCTTCCCAAATGATACCCCTGTATAACAACTGTGCTCTAGCCCGGAAAATGCTTCAACAATAAAATTCCACTATATGCATTTGAAAGAGGCTTTTCAAATTAATATTATCAACAGATGATGCATATATATACAGGGCCTACCAGCAGGGAGAAATGAAAAGATAAAGATCATACATAAAAATTCAATGCTCGACCAGACATTAAAATGCACAAATGAACACAGAGGTATATAGAAAATTACGGTGTGTATATAGCAAGCAACAAAAAACACCTTTCAAATTGTCCCCACTGCATCCACATATCCCTGCTAATGGGAGGAGATTTTGAATATTGTCGACTGTATGAGACCCATTAATGAATACCACTTGTCAGTTATTGCCCATCGTTGGATACTATTTGAAGGACCTTCATTGTTTGTTATGTACTTATCAGTGACGGCGCCAGAGAGGGCAATATATTTTTGATTAAGCCCTCCGAAGCTTAAACCTGTCCCCCAGACTTGATATAGTTTAATGTAAGTCAAATAATATATAACTTCCTTCAGTATGCAAACAATATTTGCCCGCTCCCTTTCCCCACAAAAATCTTCCCCATTGTTTACTCCCCCACAAAAAAATTAAGGTTGACATGGCCCCGCGTAGCGTAATAGCTAGCTCTCTCAACTTCGGTGCGAGCGGCCCCGGGTTTGATTCCCGGATGGGAAGGGGGGCGCTCGGTCGAAAAAGTTAAAAAAAAAATCTTTACAGGCAAGCCATCCTGAATGAGATTTTCTTGGGTTTTCCTCCTTCACCCCAGGTAAATGCCGTTGTAATACCTAACATATAGATCCCAGATCGCTTCCATCCTTCCCCAATCCTTTCTTCCTTCCCTTTCCCCGGATAGTCTGCTAGCCGAGGAACGTATCCTTCATATGTGACGGGCTGCATGGCCATAGATGTCGAAAGCCCAGAAATCCAAATCCTAAATCCTAAATTAAGATTGGCGTCGTTATTAGCACGGATGCCCACAGGTGGGTTTTTGTGACGCAAGTTCGCCCATGAAATTATTTGGATAAAATATTTTTTTTTTCTTTGACAATGGTATATCAAACTTGAGAATGGTAGATTTGGGAATGAGAATGGTAAAGACTTAGTATACTCATACTCATACTTATAGACATAGAATACTCATAACGAGTCTTTGCAAATTACATTTTTATACTTAAGTTATATATTAGGCTTCCCTAGCTAAAAGATTATAATAATTATAGCATGCATTTCACTTAAAATTTTATTTTCAGAAGTTACAAGAAGAACCTATTCTCTAACAGGTCATTCAATAAGTCCGTAGGATAAGTAAGAAAAAACAAAATTTTGACAAAACTCGATTTCATTATTCAACATAGTTGCCTTCGAGGGTGATACAACGAGTATAGCGATTTTCCAACTTTTCGATACCACTTTTATAGTACGATTTCTCTTTCTCGTCAAAATAGGCCTCAGTTTCAGCGATGACTTCATCGTTGGACTTAAATTTCTTACCAGCAAGCATTCTCTTGAGATCTGAAAACAGGAAAAAGTCGCCGGGGGCTAAATCTGGAGAATATGGTGGGTGGGTAAGCAATTCGAAGTCCAATTCATTCAATTTTGCCATCGTTTTCATCGATCTGTGACACGGTGCAGTGTCTTGGTGAAACAACACTTTTTTCTTTTGCAAATGTGGCAGTTTCTTTGCGATTTCAACCTTCAATCGATCCAAAAGTGCACAGTAATAGTCGCTGTTGATGGTGGTTCCTTTTTGGAGATAGTCGATGAATATTATTCCGTTCGCATCCCAAAATACAGACGCCATCACCTTATTGGCCGACTGTTGCGTCTTTGCTCGCTTTGGATTCGGTTCGTCGACTGCTGTCCACTCAGCTGACTGTCTTTTGGATTCTGGTGTGTAATAGTGAACCCATGTTTCATCCATTGTCACATATCGACGATAGAATTCCCTTTTATTGCGGTTTAACAGCGCCAAACACTCCTCTGAAGCATCGATTCGTTGTTGTTTTTGGTCGACTGTGAGCTCACGCGGCACCCACTTTGTACAGAGCTTTCGCATACCTAAATGTTTGTGTAAAATGGTAAAAAAACACTACCATCTGATATCTTTACAATGTCAGCTAGTTCGCGCACCTTCAATTTGCGATCGTTCATAACCAATTTGTGGATTTTTTTTTATGTTTTCTGGAGTAACAGTCTCATTTGGGCGTCCACTACGCTCTGCATCATTTGTGCTGGTACGACCACGTTTAAATTCAGCAATCCACTTCTCTACCATTTGTCTCGATGGAGCAGAGTTCGGATAATGTTTATCAAGCCATTGTTTGGTTTCCACTGTAGTTTTTTCATCAAAAAGCAATGCTTTATTAAAACTCGAAATTCACTTTTGTCCATAGTTTTTGCACTAAAACAAGTTGCTTCACATAAAAAGCTATAACTCACGAATCAATAGTCAGATTGCTGTCAAATGTATACACGTATCGTTTGAAGGTTAGTATATACTAAATAAAAATAATATGGAAAAAGTCTAGTAACGCCATCTCTGTGTCATCCTATGGACTTATTGAATGAACTACGGACTTATATATATATATATATATATATATATATATATATATATATATATATATATATATATATATATATATATATATATATATATATATATATATATATTCTTAAAAAAGTTTATCGGTACAAAACGCCTTAAAATTTTGTTGTATTTGACAACAGCATAATATAGTTTAGTTCAAGAAATGTGAACGAGAATCTTTTAGTGCGGTGACCCGCAACTTTCATTTTATGTTCGCATCTAAGGATTAATTTACCTAAGTTGTTTGTTGTCGTTTCGGAACACCCTGTGAAGATACATAGCGAGACCTCGCGTCACGAACTTCATACCTATTCCGCTGTGTGTGAACCAAAATTATTTTCCTATTATCTGGCCATCTAGCACACGTCGGTGTGTTTTTTGCACTGTAGTTTTTATACCATACATTCGGAGAGCGTATTTATACGCAAATCGTAAAAGAAGTGTGTAATTTTTCAACAAATACTTCGGGTAACCCCTTTCAATTTTATCTATGCCAAGTAAGATAGTTTCATGTCGCTCACCGCAAATCTTTTAGGGGACAATAAGAAGGAAGTTAGTGAAAGAATTATATATATTTTAACAATTACTTCGAATAGTGCCCCAAAAGTAAACCTGCACGATGAAGCGTATTTCAAACACTTCTCAAATTATACAAATTTCCAATATTTATTAATTTGCTGCAGTAATTTTAACTAAAATTTCCAATTCATATTCGACAATCTATGTACAGTATTTTTTTTTTTTTAAAAAAAAAAAAGATTATCTTTCTTTAATGGCTAGGTGTTTTAAGTATGGCGAGGACGTTTAGATCTGGTGCTCACACTTGACGACTTGAAAATTTTATTTTGTTTTCTCATATTTATTTTGATTATTATGAATTCTACGATTAAATCTATAACATCATTATAGCATAGTAAATTTAATACAAGCAGAAAATAAAATAAATTGATTAACTGAAAAGCAAAAATAGAAGTATATTAATTAAGTGTAATGCAAGAAAAATGTAGAGCATTACAATTAATACTAGTACAGCATTATGTGTCCATAGGTAGTTGAGAAAAACTGCTGATTATTTAACTCTTTTTGCAGTTCTTTTTCTCTTGCAGACGGTACTCTTAAGGACATTTGCAGAAGAAAGAAAAATAAAAATAGATGTGAGAAGGAAAGAGAAAAAGGGGAATTCGTTAGTGCAAACACTCGACAAGAAGGAAAACGGATGTGTTTTTTGTTGGGAATCTGAAGTTAGAGTAGGGAAAAATCTTACGAAAAGTTACAAAAAAACAAAATAATAAAAGACGTCGGAAGAAATATTTATTTATTTGATCATTGTTCTGATATAAAATCACAGAGGATAAATATGGAAAGGAAGTTATTTATTTATTTATTTTTTACAAATCTGAAGGTTATTATTGTTAAGTCTCAAGGCTTGAGCAATGCAACTTCCATATTCTTTCTTCCATTGCTACAAGATGGATAGAGAAACCCCATGCGTCGTTAATTGTCAAAGTCACACTGGTTGATGGCCAATACCTAGAAGAATTTTTGCCAACAAATGCTCAATTGTTCTTTGCATAGTTAGTATAGTAGGTCTATGTCAAAAGAGAGCTAAGTAAAAGATATATATATATATATATATATATATATATATATATATATATATATATATATATATATATATATATATATATATATATATATATATATATATATATATATATATATTTCTTCCAAGGCCAACAAAACTGACGTCATTTTGTTTAGTTGGAATGATGAGGCAAATTGGAAAGTCAGTTTTACCACCCACTCACTTGGCTAGATATGCCTCTGGATGTTTCAAAAATAAACGAAATAGATAAAGAGTTTATATGTTCATATACGTACACAGTAATATATTGATATCAAAAATTAATAATAATAATAATAATAATAATAATAATAATAATAATAATAATAATAATAATAATAATAATAATAATAATAATAATAATAATAATAATAATAATAACTTTATTTTAAGTACTTTGGACAGCTTATTAGCAAAAATACAGCATTATGTTAAAACCATTATATAATTATTTTAAACAGACCAGAACATTTATAATATAGAATGACTATTAGGGAACGTTAAGGCCTTTGTTAGGGATGCGCACGAAACAAGATTTGAGACTGTCTCGTCTCGAAAATGTGCTGTAAAAGTGATGTCTCGACTCGAAAAATATATATTTTTCTATTGGAAGATCTCTGTCTCGACTCGAATTTTGTCAGGAAAATTCTGTGTCGACTCGACTCGAGCGCATCCCTAGCCTTTGTCAGAAGGTTAACATATTAAAATTATAAGATTCAAACTGATATATATAAGACAATTTAAAACAAAATCATAATATACAATTAACAGAACTATGCAAATTAAAGTCTTATTTAACTACCGTTTAAAAGAACGAGTCAATCTTGCTTAAAATTGCACATCCAGCATGCACAAATTTGGTTACTTATTGTCATATTTTAACATAAAAGATGAGTTCTTTTAATGAATAAGAATAATCAAATTTGAACAAAAATAATAAAATGAAAATTACACGAAACGCTTTTACTTCAGGGTCTGAACAATAAAGGGTATGAATAATAAAGCGTATAGGCCACTTGAGGACTGGAAAAACGTATATACCAAAACACAAACAACGCAGTTGTTGAAGGCTGCGATTTTGGGCCAAAATTTGCTAGGATTTTTCGAACGTATTCCAAATTGTTTGAGTTCTGGGGTGTTTAGATTCCGTATGGAAATAGATTGAGAATTGAGATGCGAATAATTGAGTAAATATTTCTTGACCACACAAATATTCACTTGCACAATTCGATTAATATCTGTTTAATGTAACACACATTGATTTTTTTATAGTGTTAAGAAATCAGATCCTTAACACATCTTAAGTAAGGGTAATCAAATAAAAGTCAATTCAAAGTATTTCCAAACTTTTTTAAAATTTGAAGCTTATTTGTCTACCAAATTTATAATCAATTCTTTCTGTCTCATTTTTTATGCGTGCCCTCTTGTGGCATATGCTGTAAGTTTGAGAGTTCCTCAGAGGCTTAAAAATATAGTTAAAAATATTTTCATCAAATTGCTTCTTTTATTATTTTTTTGAATTATAATTGTGCAGTAAAGCCTTAACAACTTACATTACTAACATCCATGTTTGTGTTTGCCATTTGATTATTTACACATTTTGCTCTTAGTGATAATATATATATATATATATATATATATATATATATATATATATATATATATATATATATATATATATATATATATATATATATGGTAAATAGTACAGTGTAGAAGTTGAAATATAAGTAGAGATGTAATATAAATTATAAGAGTGGGTCAAAAGAAACCAGACCTTTGTCCTTAAAAAATACCGGTAATTTATTAAGTTTTTAACAATATTCTTTGAGTCTCCTTCAAAGTACTCTCAATTATAAATAAATGCGATACATTTCTCCAGTCTTCTTTCTCACCGTTTGAAGCACCTCTGGAACTTTTCAACTTCCATATCTTTCACTACCCTCTGCGAAGATCTTTTTACAGCCTCCACATCTTCAAAACGCTTATATTTTAGATTTTTCTTTTCATTCTCGGGAACAGAATAAAACCGCATGAGGCTAGGTCTGAAAAATACGGAGGGTTGGGAACAATAGCTCACCCCTGAGAGTCCACATAGCTGTTCACATACAAGGCTGTACGTGCAGAAGTGTTGTCATTGTGAAGGATCTTCCATGACAGAGTTCCAGGTGTTTTCTCCGCACATTCTCCTGCAAACGTCTTAAAAGTTCCAAATAAAATTGCTGGTTAACACTCTAGCCAGGGGGAAAAATTTGCGGTGCACCATTCTACAAACATAAAGAAAGATCATCGTCGTAACATTCTATCTCATTTGTTTTGCTTTTCTGGTCGAGTCGAGGTCGAATGTTAAGACTTGGTTGAGGGTCTTCTACTGTTCATTCCCTTGCTTGATTTCGGTGTCATATCCGTAACAGCAACTCTTATTACCGGCAATGACCTTGGACAAAACGTTTGAGTCACTTTCCATCTGATATTTCAAGTACTGGCTAAAATTCAGACGAATGTTTTTTTTTTTTTTTTTTTTTTTTTTTTTTTTTTTTTAATCCTATGTGAGCAGGCGAAGAACTAACTCAGCGCAACGCCTCTCATTTGCAAATCCTCAGTCCTATATTTTCGTCGATCGTAAAACGACGATCCTCGTTGATTTTTGAAGCATTTCGTAAGCTTCTGTTGCCGATTTTTCAAACAGGAATCAAAATTTCGAACACATTCTTTGTTCCTTTAAATCTGTCATAACGATTTCGCAGACGGCAAACGAGAACAATTGAAAAAAACATCGATCAAACATTAACCTCCTACGCAGACACCGCTTGGGCGACTGATTTGGGAAGGTCTCTACTAGACCCATCTAGCAGGAGAACTCTACTATGCCTAGGAACAGCCGCGCGCTTTCAGTCGGGTTTCTTTTGGGCCCTCCCTCGTTTGGTCCGTTCCCATTACTGTTATTTGACTGATAACATCTTCCAGTACTTTAACTTTACATCTCTAACATAAAATTCTTCTAAATAATCAACAGAATCAACTTGCTAAATTATTAAAGTCTCTCTAAGAAGACTGAACACTCTTCTGCACGACCGGTTTCAGTTGAAAATTTTGGTTGGTCACCTCAAACGTCTGTTTCGTTAACAAATTATGTTTTGTGCTTATTTTTGTATTGATAATTTCTTGTTTTAGGCCACGGCAGCTCAAATGGTAGAACGCTCAGTTCTGCTACGTAGGGTCCTTTGTTCAATCCCACCTCACGCCAAGTAGGCTTTGGTGGACAAACACCATCAATGGGAATTTTCTCAGGGTTCTCCTGTTTTCCCCATTTTCTCACTTCACCACTTCGTTCGTTATCACAATCATCGTCTCCCTAAGTCTCGGTGCAAAATTGTGGAACGTTAAACAAGACAATCTTTATCCGAACGTTAAACAAACTTTATCCGCCTTATGCAGGGTCATTTTGGCGTATGGGTAGCGTCATACTAAAGGCCTGACTAGTGCAGGAAACATATGTTAGTCGAACTATTTAGTATGGCACTAATCACACGTCAGAACGACTCTGCATAAGGCCCTATATGTTTACCTTGTTTCCGCCCATCCGGGAAGAAAAAAATGTATATCATCGATGCGTCTCGAGAAACCATTATGTGCAGAACTTGCAACTTCCAAGAGACGCAAAAAATGCGATTGCTTGTCATGTACATTGTTAACAAGTGTCACTTCGTTTTTTCTTATTACAAGAGCACTATTAAGAATTCACATATAAAGGAGTATAAGGCAAGATGAAACACAACCTATATCGTAATATATAACTCACTTTCGACGAAATTGTCACATAGCGGATTATCGAGGTTCAGCAGGACGATATCTGTCCGTTGGGGAGACAAGAAATCTCAACATGACGGATCAACATCAGTTTTGACCAGGATGTAGATACTCAAAAATTAGGAATCGAATTCATTTATGGATATGGTTCATCCACAGAAGTGGTAGACAATCAACCAGTTCCGGTTTTAACGTTGATTATTATAGAGAAAAACGATCATCAATAGCGAGAAACAGTTTGCTGTAACAGATTAAGTTTAAAAGAATACATTTCACCTCCGATCCTAATTTTCTACTAAAAATATGAAGTGATCGAAAACCAGCACAATTTCTGGTTTGAATATTGATTTAGATAGAGCAAGACGATAGGAGATAGCATGAAGCTTTTTTAAAAATTGATTTAGCGTTCTAAATATAGGTACCATCTTTTCTCTTAACTTTTTTTTCAAACCGGAAGTGGTAGAAAACAACCAGTGTGGGTTTTAACGTTGATCGCTATAAAGTGAAAACGATATTAGATAGCGAGGAGCAGTTGTTTGCAATCAATTAAGTGTCCAAAGATTATATTCCATCTCTAATCTCTCTACTAAAGTCGGAAATGGTAGAAATCAACTACAATTTCCGGTTTCAATATTGAGGAAATACAAAGCAAACCCTTTCACGTAATGTGCCTGTGACACTGCTATTTATTAAATCTTTTTTTTATTATTTTTTTTATTCAGCCTCTGAGTTTAGCTCGTTTTGATAATTTGGTATAAGAATTTCCCGTTTCTTATGCTCTGTAAAATTGTATGGCTAAGCGTATAAATACGGCTCATACTTAGTGCTCTCAAACCCAAATATGACACATAGACCTAGTAGTTGTAATTAGTATTTCGGAATTACTATCTATCATGATGTACCTTTGTACCTGAAACAATAATTATATGCAAATTAATACATATATAAGGAGGTAGCCTTATACAGAATGAAAAATATTATTGAATATAATCATATTTTTAATTTAAAATCAAGGAAAATACACGCAGTATGACCAAAGGGGAAGAAAAAGATTCTAAAAGTCTAAGGAACAACTTTTATAAACAAAAATTCGGACTATGTAGACCTTTCTAATGATATAACATCAAACACTTATAACATATAAGAGTTCAAACAGAGAAGTTTGATTGGTTTAGATTTTTATGATAGTATCAAAGAGTTTCTCAGGGATAGTGTATAAGAAATATATTTATGTTTGTCGGTGTGGCTATGTACACTCATGTCTAAAATGATTGTCGCATATCTATAACTGTCTTATTGTAAGAACATAATTTGAAAACGATTTTGCAGGATACTTCTAATACTGATACTATGTGTATAATCAGGAAATGTATATTTGTGGTAAATTTCATAGAAAAAGAATTATAAATACGAAAATTAGAATGAGTTAAACAAAATGTTGCTAAGTGGACAAGAAAGATTTATTTCCGTTTTATTGTTCTTATTTATTGCTCTTTTGACATGAAATTTTCCACATAAATGTCTTTGCTGATTATACACATACCAACATTATAAGAAATACCGGGGGAATTCGTTATCAAATTATATTCCTACAACAATATATTTATAGACATGCGACAATAATTTTGGACATGAGTGTATGTATAGAACACATTTGATGAAGCTGGAATAAAATAAATTGCAAAAGGCAGTTTTAACAATACTAGATGTTACATGTATTACCGATTGAGGGTGAAGTTGATTATCCACAGTCCTAATAATAGTTGTTGGTTATGGTCCGACCTTGTAGGTTATGGTCCCAGACCAAGTACGGTTAATAACTGGGCACGAAAGATCTTTTTAGAATAAAACAAGTAATAATGTATATATCAATATATTCTATATTCTATAGTCAAGAGTTAGGGTTATGCAGTATTAGGTTTATTCTTTTCCCCAGATTAATTTTTTTTAGCTTAAAGTCTCACAATGATGGTCCAAGACAAAGGAGACGGTTATAATGATGATAAACAAAATAATGGAATGTAGAAAGAGATAGAAAAGGGTGAATTCAGAAACAACTAATGATACGGTGTTTGTTCACCACAGATCCCATCTGGTGCGAATCAGGATCGATCCAGGGACCTCACGCACCAGATGTGAGTGTTCTGCCACTGAGTTACCATGGTCCCTTTTCCCGGACTCATCCAGGAAATATCTCCCACTTGTATTAAAGATTTTTACGAGCCATATCTATTTTTAAAACTCAATTCAAACCTCACCTTTGTATTTGGTTTTGACGTAACATCACCGATTTGTATAACACACAAGAAAATTGGCATTTATCAAGTATACAACATACAAAAATACAGTTAATAAGAATGGTTATCTTTGTGTATTTACAATAAAAAAAAGATAAAAGAAACCACGTTATAAAACGTGCAATTTGAATGTAAATCCCTATTCTTTGTATCCAGAAGAGGTCATCTGATCACAGAGAGAAATACAACACGTTTTTGGTGTTTTTTGGTAATCACAAGAAAAGAACTGTTAAATGTCGCTTAAATTATCTTCATCGAAAGAGTTTAGTGTTTGGAATAGGACGAGAAGGCCTAAGTAAATCAGATGCTAGGTTTTTCGTAAGAATAAAAAATTTCTCAGGATGGACCATGCGAATCGTACAGAGTTCAACCACCTCTGATGGTTCTTTCATTCAGCACCGTTAGCACCCTTCTTCCCATCACACAATCTGTTCATAATGATTTTTATATACATTGCCATTAGTCAGCTGTTTATTTACAGTGGATGAAAATGAAGAATAATGTTGATATAAGGTGAATCGCATAGTTCCATATGGAACCAAAGCTACAAAAGGATGAAACGCAACGTAACAAAGTTAGTAGCTATGCGTTTGTGATTGTTCATGTGAAGAAGACATGCGCTTCACAGTGCTACACAAATTCTTTTCACAATCAACTAAGAAGAAGAAGAAAAGAAACCCTTTTGGCACTTCCTACTACAAGACTTTTGAAATGGCAAGGTACGGTACTTCTATACACGATTAAAATTGAAGAAAAAAAACATGGACCTAAAAAGAAGCGAAAAAAGTGCAAGTCACACCTTGACAAAACGTGCGTAGTAAAGCTTTAAAAAAAAATTGAGTCAGATGATTTTAGCCATCGTGACTATGCCTGTAAAGTGGAGTTTCTCTGTTATGGTATGAATCAGGAACTTTTTAAGGTGCGGGAACGCATGAGATAGAATCAACAGAAACAAAAACAGTTGTTGATTTGAGGTTTTTGTCATGTAATTGCTAGCGAAACATTTTAGTTTTGACGGATGTTACCGTGTTGATAGCTGTTACAGAGAACTGGATGAAATTAGGAATGTCTTCTACATGTTTCTTCTGTTCTTTCTTTATATATATATATATATATATATATATATATATATATATATATAAGGGTAAAAGTGGATCTGAAAAGGTACAGGGACGCATGACGTCACGCTGTCCAGCTTGCCTATCTCTGCCCATTGTAATTTTTAAGAAAGTAGGGACATTATAGATAATTTTTGGAATTAGGGAAACTGGGTTCCCCTCACTTTTATCTATCTATCTATCTATCTATCTATATATATATATATATATATATATATATATATATATATATATATATATATATATATATATATATATAACATTATATTTCTTGTAGAGCGTTCACCTCCGGTGCTTGGGGTCCCTGGTTCGATCCCAGCTCGCGCCGTGTGGACTTTGTGGTGGACAAACAACGTGCTCGTGGGTTTTCTCGGGATTCTCTCGTTTCCTCCCACTTTCTTCATTCCACCATTTCACTCATCTCTCATCATCACCGTCTCCTTCAGCCTAACCGGCATAACCGTGGGACGTAAAACTTAAAGATTTCATTTGATTTCATTATATTCCTTTTTACCAGCTCAATTATATAGTGACAATTAATTAATGATCACATTTCCATTGTAAGTTTTGTGGTACTATTTTATTAAAGGTTAAGATAAAGACCAACATTTGCAAAATTTAGAGGTGTAAGATGAAAAGATGGAGTACGGAAGAGCGAGCAGCAATAATGGAATTTTATTTCGCATGCAATTATTCAGTTCAGTTACCACTGCTCAAAAAATGGTTTTTGCACTTGGTTTGATGTGCGTGCAGCTCTTTCTTGGAAATCAATTCTGCGATATGTAGAATCCCATAGAGATAGAGGCAGTATAATGGACATACGGTTAGGCGTAGATTTGTAAGCAGAGAAGAAACCGTTGAAAGGGTGAGAGCTGCTATCACAAACAAAAAGTCTGCAAGAAATCTGCAAGAATATTGTCAAAAGAACTTGCTGTGAACAGGAAACAGTGCGCAACATCATAAGAAAAGAAAATCTCAGCTTGTTTCCGTATAAACTTCAGGTGTCCCACAAGTTGAAACCAGCTGATTTTTAACGTCATTTGACGTTATGGAACACTATAATTGAATTGAACTTAACCAATCAGAGTTTTGGAGAGAGGCTCATAATGACTGATGAAGCACAATTCTATTTATTCGGTTACGTGAATAAAAGGAATATGAGAATATGGACTGAACAAAATCCATGTGAGATTCAAGAACACACTTTACATAGTGCAAAAGTTGCTGTATGGTTTGCAATATCATGATCATGGATATTAGGTCCATTTTTTAAAAGACGAAAGTGGTATTACTGTAGCTGTTAACGGTGACTGTTACAAACAAATGTTTTGTTTATTCCTGAGTTAAAGCGTCGGAATATCAATGTTAGGGACATGTTCTTTCAGCAAGACAGTGCAACAACCCTCATAGGTCTTGAAACAAGGCAATTACTCCACCAAAGATTTCCCAATCATTTGATTTCTCGCTTTGGTAAGATTGAATGGCCTCTCTGTTCACCAGACTTAACTGATTTAGATTTTTTGTGAGGCTATTTAAAGTTTAATGTCTATGCCAATGATCTGAAAGCTGCCACAAGAAATGAAATTCACTTGCTATCAAATGTCAGAAATACACACAACTCAAGGAAAGCTATCTACAGACTGTAATTCTGAAAACATAGGCAATTTTGTTATTGTCCTGTATTTTCATGTATCATACTACTTATTACTTCATTTTGCAGGTGAAAGTTTCACACGAATTAAATTATCTATATATATAAAAGAGAACGCACAAATCCTTTGTTCCCTCATCACGCTAATACGGCTGAACCAATTTCTTTCATTTTTGGGGGGTTATTAGGATTTGGACCCTAGATGGTTTTTATCATATCACTTTAATTTTTAATTACCAGTGTCTTGAGATAATTGACCATTCAAGTGTCCATAACGTACAAATCCTTTGTTAGTTCATCATAGGTAAAAATAAACGTATTTATATGCAACCCGCATGACCGTGTCACTCGGCGGGTTAACATAAATGACAGGCGATATAATGTTAACATTTACTGCAATCTACTATGGTTTTTATCATATCACTTGAAAGCGAAAAAGTAAAAATTATCTAAGTAACAAAGTTTATTGCGTTCCGGGGTGACCGCAGCGAAGCGGGGCGGGTTAACATAAATGACAGGCGATATAATGTTAACATTTACTGCAATCTTCTATGGTTTTTATCATATCACTTGAAAGCGAAAAAGTAAAAATTATCTAAGTAACAACGTTTATTGCGTTCCGGGGTGACCGCAGCGAAGCGGGGTGAACGCTGCTAGTACTAAATATAAATGTAGTCACTAATTAATTGTCACCCTGTACTTAGTTTAGTTTCAAATTAAATCTAACAAATAATATTACTTTAAATTACACAAACTAACTCTGTGCTCTCTAGACAGCGCATCATTCACATATGAGCATGAATCCCTTTGACATTCCTCACAACATCTCTAAATGTCCCTTTACAGACATAAATGAAGGACGTCTTGATAAAAATCAGCAAGGGGAACCATAAAGGGGAGATTTTTTCAATATCTGGCACCGTTTTCAAGATTTGAGCCTACTTCTGGTTGGAGTTTCTAATTCATGTATGATCAGTGTTTTCTTTCTTCTTGCGTACAGTACGTAATAAAGCAAAATGAAATGAAATGAAATTTTTGAGTTTTACGTCCCACGGTTATGCCGGTTAGGCTAAAGGAGACGGTGATGATGAGTAATGAGTGAAATGGTGGAATGAAGAAAGTGGGAGGAAACGGGAGAACCCCGAGAAAACCCACGCACACGGTGTTTGTCCACCACAAAGTTCACTTGGCGGGAGCAGGGTTTGAACCCGAGACCCCTAGCACCAGAGGTGAACGCTCTACCACTGAGCCACCGCGGCCCCCCGTAATAAAGCAAATACATTACACACACAATTAATTATAATGTCAGCGATATGTGGTGTTCATTGGGCAAAACACTCCAAACAATAAAGATTCATCTTAGATTGGAGCACGAGCGTCTCTGGCGGGGGGGACGCGTTCCCCCCAAATATGTGAGTACGAGATTAATGGACACACAATCATAGTCATACGTCTTGCAAATAAAATCCGAAAAATAAACACACTGCTGAACAAGATCTGGCTAGAAGATCGATGAGATCTTGGCTAGAAGATCGAAACGTCACGTGTAAATGTGTTTTTATATTAAATAAGTGCAGTCTTGTTCAGCAGTGTGTTTATTTTTTGAGATTAATGGATCAACGCTAAACGTATTAAGATCTATATGGAAGAAGTAGAAACATAGGCTGAACAAATTAAAGTTGTGTCTGTTCTTCAACATTAGATTAATGTGATTAGAATGTCCGCCTGACGTGTCACTTTCAAAGTTTTTTTTTAAGTTAAACTTTTTTGTTAGTCAAAGTAGTCTCGGCTGCAGGCACACAATTTTTTCATTGCCTAACCAGCAACAATTGGTTTCCATGACAAAAGGAGACTGGAGTAGGGAAGGAAAGGATGTATAGAAAGTTTATCTGCGAACTAAGAAGAGAAATCTACAAAGACAGGGAAATATGCAATAGAAGCGAAGGTGACAAGAGGAATTTAAAAAGATAGAGAAATTTGAATATGAGAGTAAATTCCATGTAAATACTGTAGAAGGGCAGCAACTGACAATATAAAAACTAAAGAGAGAAATGAGTGTTTAATGAGCGAATTGAGTTTGAGGAAAATGGAAAGAATACATTGAGGAAACGCATGACAGCAAGAATAAACTGGAAAACGAAGTAAACGAGGATGTTTTATTGGACAAGTTCAAAAACATACAGCGAAATGAAGAACAAAAAGGTAGATAATATATCTTTTGAGTTAATTAAGAATTCAGAAGAATGAAAATCAAAAATTCGAAATTCGCAATCAAATCAAGTGTCATCATAAGACTTCTTTCAAAGCTTTAAGATTTTGTTAGCTAAAAAATCGAAATATGTGAGGACTATGAAACTACACTGCTGCAAATGCATTCATTCTGCTGCAAACAAACATTCAGTTTCTGTTCTAAGAACAAAGATTTGATATATATACTAGCTGAACCTGCGCTCTCTACACAGCGCATCATTCGCATATGAGCATAAATCTCCTTCTCATTCCTCACAACATATGTCTCTTTACAGACACAAGTGAAAGACGTCTTGATTTTTTTTTTTTAAATGGCAAGGGGTATCATAAAGGGGAGATTTTTTCGATTATTTTTTCTAAATATCTCGCACCGTTTGCAAGATTTGAACCTACTTCCGGTTGGAGTTTCTAATTCATGTATGACTAGTGTTTTTCTTCTTGCATGCAGTATGTAATAAGCAAATACATTATATATACAATTAATTATAATGTCAGTTATATATGGTGTTCATTGTGCAAAATACTGAAAACTTAAAGATTTATCTTAGACACGAGAAATGATTATCCTTCCTTTTTCACTATTATTTGGCCATGGAACAAACGCCTGAGACATATACAACTCCAATATACAACATTGTGGTGTTGGAATGTATAGCGCATAGGATATGATGCTTTAGTTTTTTTTTAAATTTCAACGCTTCCAGTGTACCCTAAAAAATGTAATAAAGAAATAATGGCCATGTTTTTTAATATTCAATTAGAACTGGACAATCTACGCAAAATTTCCAATCGATCAGTGAAAACGTCATCTTTCTAGAGCCTGTAGTTTCCGAGATCTCATTGTCGAAAGGATTGACCACAAACATATAAACATAGTTTAAAAGAACTCGGAAGATGGAAGCACAATTCACATGCATTGATTTTAGAGAAGGCTTATTAAAATACAAAGGCTTTGAACAATAATTTTTTATCATAAACTTTATGAAAAAGATATAGTTAACTAATTTAGACTATTTAAAGTACAAATACTCAAAATGTTTGTCTCTGTTAAACGTGAAATCACAAATAACCGTAAATGAAAGATTTGAAAGCCAAAGTTATAGGTTGGAGCTCAGGCGCTTTTAAACCTAGGCGAGAAGATAACCTGCATTTGTTCAACTAACAGAACCTATGTGTTGTAGTGAGTTTCGCACTTCATTTCATCTTCTCATCTCATATCATTTTACAGTTATGCTTTTCCTTCACTGAAGCTTATGTATTTCCTTTACCTCATGATTATGGTTAAAGGCCATAATGACCATCACAATTTGAACAATAAAGTTTATGTATCAACCCATATCCCAGCCACGGCTTCCTGAACAGCACAATCTATTAAAAATCTCTTTCCCTACAGAGGGCGTAACCCTCTTCGGGTAGTAGCTAGCGTCGGCTAGCTGGCAAAAAAAAACCGCTTTTAATTGCTATTGTAGCATTTTAATAGATAGATATATATTGTTACTGAAAAACAGCTGAGCTGGCTGAAACGATTTTTGAATTAGGTAGTATCTCCCTCGAACTGGATTTTCACAATGTCACTTTGATTAAAATGCGTAATCAAAGGAGGAAGAGGAAGTTCAAAGTTTATGCCAAAAACAGAATCTCATGAACCTATCAACTTAGGAGATGAAACTCGGTATATACGATAAGCTCGTTAAAAATAAGCGGGAAGTGTCTGAGTGTTTTTTTTAAATCCCGCTTCCAAGAGGACAATATCTATTTGTCTTTCCTCCACATTCAAACTGACGTCTATTTAACCAATACGGGAAAGTAGCTCAACTATTGGAAGTGAAATTTTGAACATAGTTAGCACTTGACTTAATCTGTGTGTTTATCACGTCATTTTTATTAAAATGTGAATCCTAGGAAGGGAATGAGTTCAAAATATGTGGCAAAATTATAACAATATCTCATGAACCTATCAAGTTAGGAAGTTGAAACTTGGTATATAAACTCGATATTCAAAACAAGTTGAAACATCTGTAGCGTTTTTTTTTTTCTTTTCTTTTTTTGTCAATTTCGTTTCTTAAAAAAAAAAAAACATATTCATGAACAAATTAAATGTCGACTAAAACAAGGGAATTCGTGTTAATATTCAAAACCTTTTGTCATCAAGAATTATGCCGAGGAATTTGAAGCTTAAAATATATAAAACGATAATCATACCTGTTGTTCTGTATGGTTGCTAAACATGATCGCTTACTCTGAGAGAAGAACGCAGACTGAAAGTGTTTGAGAACAAGATCCTAAGACAAATATTCGGACCCAAGAGAAACAGGAATATTGAATGGCGGAATCTTCATAACGAGGAACTACATAATTTATATCGTTAACCTAACGTTATTAGGGTTATCAAATCTAGGAGGCCTAGGTGGGCAAGTCATGTAGCCAAAATGGAAGAAAGTAGAAACGCTTTCAAAATTTTAACTGAAAATCCAATCGAAAAACGACCATTAGAAAGAACTAGGCATAGATGAGAGGACAATATTAAGATGGATCTCGCAGAAATAGGAATACAAAGTAGAAACTGGATCCAGTTGGCTAAGGATAGAAGTCAGTAGAGAGCTTTTATGAACGCGGCATTGAACCTCTGGGTTCCATAGCCCATATAGTTAGTTAGTTATTCCGCTTCTAAAAGGGATAAAGTATTTTCCTATAGTATTTTCATTTTGCTATAATATAGCATTATGTAACATTCATAAAATGGCCAAAATTAGTAAATGATTGATCTGTTTAAAATAAATTTCTGCACATAGTTAAGAATTGAGTTAACCTGAGTTTCTACTATTAGACTTTGATTAAAAATGCTTAACTTAAGAAGGGGGAAGGTTTAAATTTTTTCGCGAAGAATTACGGCTGTTTCGTTTGGAATGAGTTTTTAAATGCAGGTAGCATTTGGGACGAGCCGGATTTTTGAATCAAAAGATCCAACATATTTCAGGCAAAAATTTTCTTGTAGTCCTTATATCTGGAAAATTACATATAGTGCAGCCAAACCCAAACTATCACTCAACTCAGTATCATGTGTTTATTCCATAGAAAGTACGAAAATTCGATTTAGGGGTCGTTCAAAAATTTTGTGGTTTCTGATCCAAAAAATAATTACTGTCCAAGATTGCAATCTTTTGATGCATTTTTTAAAAAAATAATTTCTAAAATTCTTGTTATTATTTCATTTCAAATCAAATAATCATTGTAAGGGGAGTTCAAATATTTTCCATAACGATCCCATGCAAAGAACTGGCATATATAAACCCTACAGAATATTCGTTCAATATTAATGCTCCGTTGTAGGTGTTCAGATTTATTTCCTTTCCTTTTTATAAAAAAAAAAGTAGTAAATTTTCAAAAATCTGCTGCAACTTGCTGGAGACTCTTCAGAAAACCGGACTTTGTCTCCCGAAGCACTATAATTAAACATTATTTTGTCGAATATTGCAATTTCCCTTTTATTTTCCAAAGACGCGTGATCTTCCAGCGGTCTGATGCATGTTATCATACATTTGTTTGCGAGCGATATGGGTGGCGGAATTTCAGGAAGTTTTGTGAATTTGCTGCTGTAATGATGGACCCGTGAGGATTCTTCTTAACGTGTCCACTTATCCTAAAACTGACTACTGATTTGGGTCAGGTAAAATTTGTGATCATCCGCCTCACAGGCCATATCTAATAGGTAAGTAATGTCAAAACTATTGCAATTGTAACTGAGGGTATTAATACTAAATGTTGAAATAGCATTGAATTGTTGATGCATGAAAGTAATAGAAGAGAGTACGTTACTTAATGATTCACGAGCCCCAAAGAAGGTATTACCATTTAAAATGCTCTCTTCACGACGGTTGGGAATAGAAATGAAACCAACATACTAATCAACATTCAAATTTTGATGATTGATTGTAGATATCCAAAGAGATGCTTGTCTTCAGTTCAATTGTAGTTAATAAGAATTTTTAAAAAAATCTCTTGAATACTTAAAAAGAGTCGTGTAACCTTAGTTTCATGTGAGGTCATCGTGAAAAATGGCTTCAGAACACAATGATACATTATTCGATTTGATTTGGTGCTTTATTTTATTGTATAACGTTTCTGTTTTTTCTTGTTTTTCATAGAATGGAATCGTGCAAAAGGTTCTTTTCTCCCTTTTGCTTTAATAATGATATAATTCTGGAAACAAAAATACAATAGAAATGGTTCCTGACTCACGAAGATGCAGAATACTGTAGAAAGGGAACTAGCAACCGAAAGATGAGATAGCCAGATAAGCGCTCTAACTGCAGAGCCTGTTGAAGAACGCCTTCGTTATGCATACCGCTAGTGTAAGTTGAGTCAAAACGTTAATGTACCGTAACCTTTCTTCGCTTAGTGGTAGAAGAGCCTTGAAAACAAGCATTCGGCTCCTATAAGTATGGTGTCAATATGTTTTAAAATATTCTGAGACTGAAATTGACCATGTCATTGATAGCAACTTACAAGGAAATGTAGTAAAACAAAAATCTATAATCATAAAAAATGGTCAGTTCGTCGATAATAGTTTAGTATATCTAATTTTTTATTAGTAAATTGTATTAGCACAATTTGCTTGAAAGAACTCCTCGATTAAAAAATGCCAGGTGGAAAAAGAAGAAAGAAAGAGTTGAATCTACTTAAGAGTGGGCTTTGTTCACCAGGATTTCTGTAGGATAACAAAACATTTTGGATTTTTGTATGATTCCTTCGCCTTGCGCATGCTATGTTGTTTATTTGAACACTCGTACATATGAGTAGATAAATTTTAGTATAAGCAGGGATGGACACGGTAACTCAGCAGGGCGATTGCTTATTAATCTTTATATATACATTGGGCAGAGATTTAAACGAAATCATAGACTCCCACGTTGCGGGAGCTAGTGACCTCCTAATTATCATAGAGTAATGATTGATACCTCATTGGAAAGCTCATAGAACATTGATTCCGACGAAGTAAAATTTGTGCAATTCCCGCCCTATAAGTAGTAGTAGTAGTAATAGTAGTAGTAGTAGTAGTAGTAGTAGAAGAAGAAGAAGAAGAAGAAGAAGAAGTAGAAACATAAATCAAAAAATATGAAAAATAGAATGTGGGGGCCCTGGCAACCTTTACAGTCAATTTACGCTGACAAAATGAAGGTAATGTGTAGGCAATACACTTGTGACAATAATGTGAAAAATGATACTCATTGCTGCAATACAAACTGAGATAAAAAAATTTAGAAAAAAATCTATAAAAACGCTCTGAAGATCAATTCATTGAATTTGACATTCGCTCCTTTCCCCTACAATAGTGACACAATATATGAACACTATTTTTTAAAATTATTGTCCGAAGAAAATACAGAAACAAAATTTATGATTCTAGACTAATTCAGTGAAAATATATCTTGTCTTATAGGGAACCATTCAGAAAATAAATGTAATTTATGTCAAAAAACTGAGACTAAAAAATTTGGCCAACCTTTCTTCTCCCCTACTCCCCCATATAAGCAATAAGTACTACTGCAGTGTATTAGCGTGTATTGGATTACTTCATTGCTTCATACACCATTTTTTATGACCGTACCCCTAAGGAGGAGAATGACCTCCCAAAAGACCTGATACAAAAAAACACACAAATTTGACCCTTCCCCCTGTCTCCGCAGTGGTACCCCCACATACATAAAATGTTTATTGGTGACAAGATTCATCCTTCAGGAATATATTGATACTAAAATTATCTTTCTAGCTTAGTTAAGGGCTGAGTGAGCTATTGAGGTTTAAATCCTTGACGCTGCAGTTGCGTCCTTCGACGTTTAAAGATGTGAAGGTTCCCTGCTTCAATTCGAAGTTGTGGAAACTCTTGGTAGACAATCATAACTCAGACGCACGGCATCATGACAATTATACAAATTAAGGAATGGTGTTTCCTATGGTGTATCTTAAGAGATCAGCAAGAACATAGGGGATGTATTACAAATTACCTATATACATAACGACAAATGAGGCATTTAGAACACAAGGTAATCAAGTCCGTGAGAAAATGGGACAAAGTTTGTATGATACGCTTAAGTACATGGGTCGTTATATCTATCTATCTATCTATCTATCTATCTATCTATCTATCTATCTATCTATCTATCTATCTATCTATCTATCTATCTATCATATATATATATATATATATAATAAAAGTTATTTACAATGTCTGGACATGAAACTTTTAAACTCTAAAAGGAGCTAGCTCTAGACAGAGATTTTAAAGATCAAAAACACCCAAAGTGTGCATCCAAAGTGACCAAAAGTCGACTTGATTCATTTTTACATTAAACGCCCTATATATTACAATTGAAGGATGATACCAAATAACTCTGTATGATACATTTTGGAATGTGCTGAGTTACACGTAGAGCCAAATGCTGTACGGAACTTGACTGAGGCTTGTTTCTCCATTACCATAGTGATGGCCCAAATATGTTCTGAAATTTAATTCACACATAGTAATGAAATGCCCATGCCATGGCACAACTATTGAAACATACGTTCCGATGCCGTGCCGCCATTTCTCTTCAAGATCATTTATTTACATTGAGGGCTACAGTTCAAAAATTATTAACTATGGATTGTATATATACCAATAAGTATTACCAGCTTCATTGGTGCTGGTAATGTCTCATGATGCCTACATACTTTTACTAGATCTGGATGCATTATTTAATTGGGAGATGTAGCTTAGGATGAAGCAATGCTAGCTGCTCTCTTGAAAATTAACTTTTGTTGACTTTAGCAGTTTTGTTAATTTCAGTAACTTTTCTTACCTTCAACTCTTCAGTAATTTCCACACACAACGGGTCGATATCAAAGCGAATTATAAGATCGGTTTTAATCATTGTCATTGACAAACGATTCCTTTCGTCACTGGAGAATAGGATTAATAAGAGGAAAAATTACCAGACATTTAACATCCAGTTTTGAGGTCGTACCGGACATCGGACAAGATCAAAAACTGAAGTGTCCTGTAAAACACCGGACGGTTGGCAACTCCAGACATTTAACATCCAGTTTTGAGGTCGTACCGGACATCGGACAAGATCGAAAACTGAAGTGTCTTGTAAAATACCGGACGGTTGGCAACCCTAGGTGTAAGCAACCTAACATGTTTTGACATGTATTTCGAAGAATTGAACCTCTATTAAAAACGCAGGGAGGGCAAATGCCACCTTGCCCCAACCTACGAGTGGCCATGCTTGCAAAGCGTGCATAATACAATAAAGTCTATCTATTCTTTGCGTAGAAGAAAATGAAAGAAAAGGTGTATTTCAATTGCAGTTTTCATTAATTCCTCTTTCTTATCAAGCATCACATTTTAATTATTCATAAGACAAAGTTTTTTTTCTCTTTCTTTTCTTGTGTATGACTTCATACCTTTTAATGAAAGTCAGTTGTTTCGCAGATTTTCGACTTCTTAAGCTTTCATTTGAAGGCCTATGTTTTCTAAGTTCAATACACCGCATTCTCACAAAACACATAACATTTAATTACCGAGGTGTGGCGCAAACTTCTGCAGAATTTTTCTGACCTTGCAGGGTGGGGAAAAAGCGGTAAAGTTTGTAAAAGACGTTTACTACTGAATGGTGAAATATTGCGTAATTAGAAACGTCCTGTTAGAATCCGCAAGGTTTAAGACTGCATATGGTAATTAGTACGAAGTGGAT
Organism: Thermobia domestica; assembly: GCF_964235325.1. Lineage (NCBI taxonomy): Eukaryota > Metazoa > Arthropoda > Insecta > Zygentoma > Lepismatidae > Thermobia > Thermobia domestica. The sequence continues at coordinate 38,207,750 of NC_137462.1, read as the reverse complement.
GCGAGGAGAAACTCATTCATGTCAAGGGGAAAAAGAAATGAAACGGTCTAAATACTTGAACACTGCCATAAGTATCTGTGAAAACAGAAATTCTATTTTGAAGCTAATTCCAAATGGGTATTTGCAACAAAGACGTCATTCTTTTAGTAATGGTGTTTGAACAAGGGTTTTGATGCACCAGAAATAGGAGCTAATAAGAAGGAAATTAGGCTTAAGTACTGCTGACAACAGTTGGATGTGTTTTTAGATAGAAATCGAAGGTTGGGCCTCAAGGAAAAACTGAAACGGCCTCAATTTTTAAAAGTCCTCCTTAAATTGGCTTATTTTCTATGTAGTCCAACAGGAAAGAATGATATCAACTAACAAGAATTTTACACTAAGAAGGTTAACGTAATTCCTGTTTCCCCAGACTAAATTTTTACTCTAGGAGTGCTCACAAGAAGTGTTCTAACACAAATTGTGTAATTGAACTTTTAACAAGACCAGAAAATGAGTTGTTGAGTTGAGTTGATTTTAACGTCCCTTTCAGTAGCAAGGCTATATGAGACGGGACCTACTGATTAACGTGGAATCCGAACCAAATGAACTTCCTCCGGGAATCGAACTCGGATCTCGCACACATAACCGCTTAGGCACGAAGGAGCTCGACTAGAAAATGAAATGAAATATTTAAGTTTTAGGTCTCACTCATATGCCGGCTAGGTTAAAGGAAACGGTGATGATTAGAAATGAGTGGAATGAAGAAAATGGGAGGGAGCGGAAAAACCCTGAGAAAACCCACGCACACGGTGTTTGCCCACCTCAAAGTTCATTTGGCGGACCTGGGATAAAACCAAGGACCCCAAGCACGAGAGATGAACGCTCTATTACTGAGCCACCGCGGCCCCAGGAGACTAGAAAAATTAGTTGTTACGATATAATATAGAACTCATTTCGGGAAACCTGGCTCAAGTAACACCTTTCTTAATTTGTTTTAAAAAAAAAAATAGTTCCTGACCGGAGATAAGCTTCAGTTCAAGTTCAAAGCAGTGGTGGATACAAGAAGGTTGAACCCCCCAAAGGCTACTTTTTCCTACTAACTCAGCTTTTTTTTTTTTTTTTTAAATCAACAGAACCACTTTCATTCTTCATATTTATATATTTGGTGACAAGCGCCTGGCTACTCGAGTAGTCTCATCTATCAATGTATCTTAAAGTTATTGCTCTTCGGTGTTTCTTTGATAAAATATTCTGCAACATCACTGTCCTATAACATTCTGATCCTCTGTAAGATGATTAGTGAAGTGCTCTTCTAATCGATTAGTTCCTCGCAATTGATCTTTTGAACAAATATCCCAACTCCTAGAGTCATACTTACGATTCTCATTCTATTCTTATCTATTCCATTCTTATCATTCTAGAATTCTCGCATTATATGTAGTAATGGTCAGTATTAAATTAAAACCTAGAACATAACTCCTAGTATTTTTAGCGCCCTCTTCCTGCATGTGATTCTTAACATTGCTTCTCCTAGTCACAGTTCGTCTTATGAGCAATGGAATCCTTGGTTTCTGTGTTTCTGTCATGATTGGTGAAAGAAGTTTCTAGATATTTGGTCAAAAATCATCCTACTAGCCAAGCACGTTGGTGATAGCCCTTCTTGTTTGCTATCCTACCACTAGTGAAACATGTAAATTTCATCGTGGAATAAGAAAGTTTCCAATCTACACCACTGGAGAATATTAGATATCTTTTCCTGCTAGTTAAACACATCTTCGACTAATTTTTAGCATGCAGATCTTCTGATTAAGATAACACACACTATTCGCAGTTTCATATAGCAAGACGTTCACAGAAGGAATAGAAAGAGTCTATGAAGAAATTAGTGTTACATAACAGAGAAAATAATAACGTAAATATTATCATCGAAGACTCAACGCTAGAGTAGGGCAAAAAGATCCAGTTGAAAAATGAATAGAAAATTTCGGGTATGGTGAACGTGATAAATACGAAAACCTTTTAGTGAAATTCTCCAAACCCGAGAAGTACATCGTCGATTTCATCTGCAAGAAAAAGTACCACTGAAAATGGGCAAACGCTAATGAAAGGACAAGCGAAATTGACTATATCATGTCAAACACAAGATATATGATTGATGGCCGTAATATTTTGCATAGGTTAAATACAGGAAGTGACAATTGAATGCTAAGCTGTAAACGACATCTAACGATTTCAAAGCTTGTAGGGCAAAAGGAACGTCTGTAAAATGGAAGATTCCTCAAAAGTAGCGTTACGTATTTAAACTAGTATTGAAAAGCTATTTTTGCCGCACTCGAAGAAGATCTGGATTATTTCAGAAGTTAACAGAAAGATCACAAAATTGCTGATGGATTGTACAACTACAAAGGTACAAGGTGTTACAACAAAGAAGAACGAGAGAATGCTACAACCAAAATACAATCAGCTTATATAATACTTTGAAAAACAATACGAAAATGTCATCATCATCATAAGTATTCTGCCATTATTGCCAGGTCACTTGCTGCAACTGAGAAGATTCCATGCCCGACAGTCTTCGGCTAACCTCTTCGTCTTCACGTGCGATTTTTCTGTTTTGATATCGTCTATTAATTGTAATCTCCTTCGCCTCCCCCTCTCATCCTGCCACCATACCGTCTAGCACGTCCCTCATGATATATTTCCTTCCTATCAATGTGCTAACCAGTTTTTCTTGCTCTTCTTAATAATATCTAAAATTGTTTCTTTTCTCCCCCATCACTTCCAACACCTTCTCATTCGTTTTCCACTGGACCCAGCTAATTGGCATCATTCTTTTTCACAAACACATTTCGAAAGCTTTCAGTCGTTTTTCATAATTTTTGCGTTGTCTACAAAAATGTATTGCAAAAGTAATTTCAATAGTAACCTAGTAAAAATAAATAAGCAAATACAACGTGGGACTTAAGAAGGCAAAACTAAGTCTAGTAAATGGACTTAAGCGCTTAAGCAAAGAGGATAATAAAACAACTAAAAGTTGCTAAGAAATTCTGAAGGAGATTCAACTATTCAAAAGCAAATTGTTGAGCTGATGCTATTGAAATGTCCAAATTTCCATCTGATGAGAAACTACTCAGTATAATGTAATCAATGGATGGAACGAGATTAGACTGCGACCCACAAAACCGGTAATGTTCTGAAAACAGACTGGCGTGCCCAGTCAGCCAGGAGGCAGAGTATTGCTGAACAGGGTCATGTGAAAGTGCACTATGAAGAACACACAATTGTGAATGTTTTTTCCTTTACGACTTTGAACTGGGACATTCTGTACATCTAGCCACGAAAAACATCAACAACGCATTTTGGACAGAACTTGTGAATGAAAGCATAGTACGAAGTTGGTTTATGAAATTTCGTATCGGTGACACAACATTGAAAATAATACTTGTGGAAACCAACCAACAACGTATTCTGATTAGCTCCTCAGAAAATTCGAAGAAGTGGCCCCCTCGGAAAAGTGTTCGCGCAATTGCAGTCGAGTTAAGCATACGCCATACTATATTAGGATCTAGTGGTCTACTTCCACACTTCAAACGCTGATTAGGCGTGCTGCGGGCGTTCTCCTAAGTTTTGAATAATATTATGTCCCTATTTTCAAATTGTCGGTTATTTGGCAATTCAGTAGACTTCCGAATATCCGGCTCGCAACTATGCGGCCTAGTTTTCTTTATCGTAATTAAATGAGGAAGACAAGGCGTTGCATTGGCAACATTACCAAGGCATTGAAAGAGGGCGTCTGCTACGATCCTCCTACGTGTCGTGTGCAAAGTACAAGTTGTGACAGGAAAAGATCAGTGTATTGCTTGTTCATTGTTTCGTAAGTATGTAACGGACCTCAATACAGCACGCTTGCCGCTGTTCCTGATTATAACTGTACAGTATTCGTAAATTGTTCTTCGGGTATGCTTAATGAGTTCATAGAACTCCAACCTATCTGCTCTTTTGTTATCCGACCTGCCCTTCATCACATTAGGCTGGATAATCGGGTATCTACTGTACTGTCGTAAATTGAGTCCAAAAACTATGAATGAACTATTACGTTCACAACTGTTAGGAAAATTTGGTGTTTACTTACATAGTAGGTAGGGGCGTATTTATACATGAATCAACATAGTCCATAGTTTGGGGTGGCAAATTTTCCCCCACAAACTTCTATAACTCTCATATGTATTAGAATGGCATGAAACACTTAAACATTATCTAAGAAAGAATTAATGTCTTAAATTTATGAGTATTTATAAACATAATTTCTATAATACCTATAAATACTATAAATACATACTATTTACTAGCGTTTTTAAAATAATCGGTTTTCGATTTTCAAAACTAAGTTCGATGTTTGGTTTCCATTTCATTTTTTTTTTTTTCTGATCAACAGAAAGAAGATAAGATTTTGAAAATAGGAAATCATAGTTTATAACCAAAAAGAAATTCGATTTTCAAACGTGAGAGTAGGTATTTCTCGTTTAGACAACAATTGTGATATATAGGCAGGGACGTCAATTCTGGGGAGGCACTCCGGTGCTCGAGCTGCCCATAGATTTTTAGGAGTAGGCTCTCGGCATGTAAGGCCATTTAGCCCGTCATGTTTGAGGAATGATGTCCCTCGGCGAGTACACTGTCCGGGGAAAGGGAAGGAAGGAAGCAGCCTGAGACCTATGTGAGGATGTGGAAAACCCAGGAAAACCTCATTCGAGGTGATTGGCCTGAAAAAGTGCTTTACACTTTTTCGACCAAGTGCCCCCATTGGGAATCGAACCCGGGACCGCACGCACCGAAGGCTGCTCGGGGCCACACTCTCAGATTTTAGTAGGGTACTCAACAACCGCACGAAAAAGAGACAAGAAAATTAAAAGAAGGAAGAAGAAACAAGATGGAAACAACAAGAAAGAAAAATTAAACAAGATTCTAATATTTCACTGCATTTCTTAAATGATAGAGCGCAATATTTTCATAGAGCGGAGAGATGAGGGGGAGAGGGTATTTGAGTAGACTTTAACAGAGGTGAAAACACTATAACATCTCGGAATTGTGGCTCTGGTGATTTTTTAAGTGACAAATTGAATGATTGTTTCTCCGTGCTATTCACTCTTTTTATATCACAATAGTCGGCGTTCAAGGTAGCATGACAAAAACTTAGATTGGGTGCTAGAACCTTAGAGTCTCCCTGGTTACGCCGCCGCCATAGTCTTATTCAAGAATCATATTTTATACTGTATAAAAAGAAAAGAAAGGAAAATACAGACGAAAAATTAATCAATTTTCATTCAAAAATGCCTAAAACTGCATTTAGGAGAGTGAATTTTAAATTTCACGAGTAGGACCTCCTTCTTAGCCTCAATGGTCCGGTCATCAACTATAAGAACAAGCCTATTGATTTTCAAAACTTAGTGTGCTAGTTTATACCCACCCACCTAAACAACCCTAGGATAAACAGAAATAATATATTACTTATATACTGTATATAAATGGATTTATGCGTTTGTATGTTCCAGCACACCTTTAGAACACCTGGAGCAATTTTAATAAAACTTGGTACACATATTACTGAAAGTCTGAATAAAAGTACTATCGAGGTAAGCACACCAAGGGAAGAGTGGGAGGGGTGATATACAGGAATGATAAAAAACGGTCATATTATTGTCGAATCCGTAGTTTTCGGTGACGCTGAGAGGAACAGTGACACTTCCGATTCAACTTAAATCTAAATTCGGCCTCCATTAGTACACCTGATAGGGGATAGTGACATGTAAAAATAATTGGAAAACGTCCCATATTACTGTCGAATCTATAGTTTTCTAGTTCGTTAAGTTGATTGGTGACAGTTTTTGTGCCCTTTAAATCCAAGGTTAGCTTCGAGTTGGGGTAAATTCCTATTACTCCTAAGCAGTGGCGTATTTACGATTTTGTTTCGGGGAGGGCTTTGCTAACTTTCGTGGGGGCTTTGCCTAAAAATGTGAAAATTCTGCAAGATATTTCATATACTTTACTATAGTAAGTAAGATTTCGGGGAGGGGGCTTAAGCCCCCCCTAAATACGTCACTGGTCCTACGGGAAGAAGAGAGGGAAAACGTACAAAAGTGATTAAAAACAACCGATATTAATGTCGAATCAATAGTGCTCGGAGTCGTTTAGATAAATAGTGACAGTCCCGAAATGCCTTTTACGTTCCATTTAAGCTTCATTAGCACCAGAGGGTGAAATTTTGACACATAGAAATATCCTCGAAAAGGGAGTGGGAGGGGCAAACATAAAAAAAAAAAAACGATATTGCCCAGATTCTATTTAAGTTCAAGTAGCTCCCATTAGCACCCTGAAAGGATTAGATTGCGTTGTGTAAACTAATTGAAAATGACCAATATTAGGGTCGAATACATAGTGTTCGGTGTCCCTAAGTTGATTGGTGACAGTGCCGGTGACCTTTAAGTTCAAGTTCAGCCTCCTGTAGTAGTAAGACTCCCTAATACACCTAGGAGAGTGGAAAGGGGTAACATACAAAATAATCGAAACGACCTATATTAGTGTAGATTCTATAGTTTTCGGCGTCACTGAAGTGAATAGCGATACTTCCGATACCATTTAAATCCAAGTTCAATCTTCATTAGTATCCCTAGGAAGAAAATGGTGGCATGAAAAAATAATAAAAATAACCGACATTACTATCGAATTCATAGTTTTCAAGATCTCTAAGTTGATTGGGGACACTCCATATACTATTAAATCTACGTTTAATCCCCCCCCCCCCCCGTTAGCACCCCAAAGGTGTCGAAAGGGATTGACATTTAAAAATAACAAAAATGACCGATATTAATGATGAATTCATAGTTCTCGATGTCGCTGAGATTAATAATGACACTTTCGATAGCCTTAAAGTCCAAGTTCAGCCCCTATAGGCATGGTTCATTCTCGTTTGGCCTATTCCCGTTTTGCCTACACTCATGCGAGGAGGGATATTTAGTGTCTGAGGGATTTTTTTTTTAACAGAGATTTATGAATAAGTTTATTTTTCAACGTCAGCAACAGCTCTGACGTGATTGACTGTGATTCTAGCCAAGTACGTGCCGTGCCACTAGTAGTTCCAAAGATCACCATTTCAAAACCGATCGAATTTCTTTAAACTTATATTAGCTAAATTATTATTTTTTAAACCAAATTTCTCATAATGAGGGAATTAGTTTCATAGGGTTAAGAGCCTGCCTTACTAAAAATAATACAAAATTTACCATTTTTCTTCTGCTTGTTTATTCATCAGTGAAAGGAGATAATGAAATGCAAGTCACCACAATCATAGAAAATGTTATTCTACAACAGAACATATGAACCTGAAGAATATTCAGTGTTGCCATCCATAGAAATTACAGTGTTGCCAGAAAAACAATTTCCCTAAAATCTAAGTTAAGGCAGCGAGTAGAGGAACGAACTCAACTGCATTTAATTACGTATCATGTTGTTTTGGTTTCTTGTGAACTACTTTTTAATTAACATTATTATTTAGTTTTAATAACTGTAAGTTAAAACTATTTTGATTATTACAAACTAAATACAACTGTTATTTAAAAAGTAGTTCACAGGAAACCAAAACAGTATGATACGTAACCAAATGCAGTTGAGTTTGTTCCTCTACTCGCTGCCTTAACTTAGATTTTTAGGGAAATTGTTTTTCTGGCAACACTGTAATTTCTATGGATGGCAGCACTGAACATTCTTTAGGTTCATATGTTCTGTTGTAGAATAACATTTTCTATGATTGTGGTGACTTGCATTTCATTATCTCCTTTCACTGATGAATAAACAAGCAAAAGAAAATGGTAAATGTTGTATTATTTTTAGTAAGATAGGCTCTTAATGGGCCGGTATAAGTCTTCAGTCAAGGCATAACTTTTAAAGTGAATACAGTGATAGTAGACAACGACGGGATTTGAACGTTGCTGAATCACATTTAAAAATATTATGGGGCCTAACAAATTCAGTTTACCTTAATCGTAACTTTTAAGAAAATAAATTTTTAACAAAAAAGTTGAGAAATTTTAGCATAGAAACTTAGAAACACTGTAGAGAAGCCGAACTTACTACAGCATTTATTAATTAGTATGAGAATTTTAGACAATAAAAGGATTACTGTCCAGTGTTAGTTCTGGAATTTTCTTTTCTGTAAAATTTAAATGAATTGGCTTAATTTATTGTTCCCTAAACTGGTTAATTTCCATAGATCTAACTTGATTGAAATAGCGTGACTGCGTTTAGTCAGTACTGTATATTAACCCTTTAACACTTCATTTTTCTCATCAGACTATTTAAAAAAAATGGAGTGGTTTCGGTGTAGGAAACACGGGAATTCTTTTAAATAAATAATGCAAATAATATGGGGTCTATGGGATATTTTTGGTGTTTGCATATAGGGCCTATGCAAAGTTGCGCGTCGACATCTGTAAAGTCCACTAAAAACAGATTAAAACAATAAATCGCGACTAATGTCAGCGTACTTGCACTTTTGCACTCATTACACTTCTGTATATCACAGAAAGAGTCAACAGTTCAAAACCTGTCCACCTAAACGAGCAAAGAGAGCTCAAAAATGACAATATGGCGTAACTTCGCGTGCAAGAAGTAAGACAAAGAGTCCAACGCTGGCTTAGTATGACCTCTAGCGTTAAATTCAGAACTTCATTACTGAAAGGGCATCTTAGCTGATACACAAAGCTGCTTTTCTATGTCGGAACTAGAAACTGCATGGTGCAATACAATTTTAAAGTAAACTTTGCATATATGCAAGGCTGCGCGCTAAAGGGTTAATATTTTCATTATATTGCGTTCCCACCTCAAACACTCAGAAATTCCCTCAAACACTAAATATCCCTCGTTGTGTGAGCGTAGGCGAAACAGGAATATTCAAAACGGGAATACCCGTCTTGCTTACAGATAAGATGAGATTGAGATAATGATAGAAGTTGCTGGAAGGTCTGTAGGGGAAACGGGAATAGGCCAAACGAGAAGACGTTGTAGGCATGGAGGGTGACAAGTGATGAAAAATGTCTCAGATGACTGAAATTAGTGTAGAATCCATAGTTTGAATTCATCAAGCTATTAGGTTACAATCGAGATAAAATTTAATCCCAAGTGTAGGCATGAACGGTCATGTCAGCTGGATTGGAAATTTACAGGGGCAACACCAAAGGCGTTACTCATATCTATGAATATTTAGATGTATGTATATGAATATATATTCCAGCGTAACTCTGGAAAGTCCGCAGAAAGTTTAGTTAATCTTCGAAGACAATGACTTTCAATTTGGAAAAAAATGCTGTGGGAGGAGATACCTCTAGAGGTAGGAGTTGGAAGGAGTAACATGTAAAAATAACGCAAAACGACTAATATCAGTATGCAATCCATAGTTTTTGGAGTCGCCGAAATGAATAGTGACGACCCCAATGATGTTCAAGACCAAGTTCATCTCCATCGGGAGAAGGTGGATGGAGAGAGATGAAAAATATGATAGAGATTTGTGTTGAGTTCATAGTTTTCGGGACCAGAAAAACGTCTAAACTGTTTGAAATGACTTTTTGAAGATATTTACTACTCACATCAGGCTGTTGTTTTTTAATTATATAAGTTTGATTAAAGGCATATTCTGTGACGTAGGGTGTTTCAATATTTATTCCAAAACTAGAATATCTTTTGTATTTTTATCATTATACGCGTACTTTCATAGAAATAAATATTCTAAGGGAAAAAGGATTCAAACAATTCCTATAAACCTATTCTCCCCGTGCGAAGAGCGGGCAATTCAGGTAGTCACTAATAAATTTAAACAACATAAAAATAATCTAGTAAATGTGTTCGAAACAAAATCCATTTTGAACAATGGTTATATAGTGAATGTTTCGAAACTAGAGAGAACGGTAACTCTAATAAATTTAAAACTTAAAAAAAAGGGGGGGGGTAATAGTTCCTCTTAGCTCGAGTACTTTTATCTAGATGAAATCTGTGTTTTTGTAATGCAGACAATTAAATCGCCAATTGCCTTTGGGGTTTGAAAAGATTTTAGTATGTCAATTTTTAGAATTCAGTTTCCATAAAATTTCGGTTTTGAAAATAAATATTTGAGTTTTTTTTTTAACGAAAGTTCGTTTTGGCTTCTAAGACCGAGAAATCGGTTTAGCGTTTAGAAACCGAAAAATCAGTTTGATTTTCATAACCGAAAATCGGATTCGATTCTTAAAATCAAAATTGATTTCGGTTTTCGAAACTGAAAATTTATTTTCATATATGCAATTTCTTAAGAAACAAAAATCCGAAAATATTATAACATGTGAAAAGCACTACCAGTAGACTATTTAAAGACATTTTCCACTAAAAATAAAGCTAGGAATTAATGAAAATTATTAAAACTTCTATTACCTGCTGGGTGCACAGTTACGTGAACCATGTCCTTCCCAGTGGATTGCAATTAAACCATGGCCCAAAATGACTGAAATATCTAAAATTCTGGATTATAAATATAAGAAACCTTCGAAGCTACATATTACCTCGTTATTTTTAAAAATTTATTTATCCATATTTCGAGGTGTTACCGCCATAAGGGATGACTGTCCTAGGAATGGAAAAGAAAGGAAACGGCTTGGAACCTATATGTTAGGTACCATCTCGACATTTCTGATATGAATGAGGAAAAACCTCACTCTAGCCTGGAAAAGCTGTTACATCTTTTCGACCGAGTGTCGCCACCTGAATCATACCTCGTTAAAACTTGGGTCTAAGTACGTGTCTTTTAAAACAATTTTATTAGAAAATATATTTGAATTATCACCCTCACGTAACCGAGATGAAATAGTCAATTACTCAAACCCTTCACTGTTAAAAATAATTTCTTAAATTTGAGAAACCGTTTCTTATCTGTACACCGAGACAATATTTTCTTAGAAATGAGATTTGGCAATTCTCATTCATAAGGAAAGTAACAGTATATTTTCTCGTTTCGCTTTATACAACCTTATCTACTTTTCTTCATTTCTCATTAATGAGAGTTTCAAACTCTTGTTTCTAAGAAAATATATTCTTGGTGCACAGACAAAAAACGGTTTCTCAAATTTAAGAAAGTATTTTTAACAGTGTTTGATCCATGGGTAGGTTAATCATCCATAACACCATATAGATTGTTTTATGTGTAAAGTATCAAACAGATAAAGAGACAAATTAATAAAACACATTCCAATAAGTTCAACAACGAGTTTCCAACTTTATGTTACGAGTATTTTTTTTTCTATCCTTATCAATTTTTTTAAAGAAAAGGTAATGTAGTTATTATGAGCATCTTAAATTACCTTCACACTATTTGACAAGAATATTTTCAGCGGATCCATGGTTGAATTTCAAGAGTGGAGATGTTCCTCATAAGAATGCAAGCTCATTTGCAGTAAGTGTTTGAAGGTCGCTTCTGCAAGAAATGCATTTCTAATGGGGAAGAAATTTATTCAACGGGAAAAACAACGAAGTAATGCATTCGTTTAAAAAGGAACCTCTATTAAGGATGGGAGGAGAGAGAAGGTGGGGACTCCGTGGATCCTCTTCAGTGAAAGGCTATAAGTCTCATCCCCAAGGCCAGGTGATCTCATTCGAGCCTTCTAAGGCCACAGCAACCTTCTTGGTTAGCTACCAGATGCCAACAAAACACTCTTCTCGCCGTCAGGCAAGTAAGTAACGAGCCTAATGGTGGTTTCACGTTTGGTTTGCATCAGCGGTTTTTTGTTTACAAGGGGGGGGGTAAGAGTTAAATACGTAATTATTCCGGTCGGTGTGGCGTTGTCCAATACACCTGCACACAATCAACCTGATCGTGATCAAATGGAGCAGTATGGCACGCAAACAGCTCACATGTCAGTAGATTTCAGTTGATGTAAATGGCAGATTTAATAGTTTAATTATTGAGATCTCTTATCCTTGGATAACCCATTGCATGTCGGAAAGTCAAATCTTCCTGGTCTCTCTAATAAGGGGGCAATCAAAAACAAACTGAAGAAGAATTGGATTGTTTATATATTTACGGTTTATGGTCTACGAATGTAATGAAAACTCTCGAATGGACAGAAACCAAAATAAATTGTAGAAAACATTAAAAGTGATCACACATTAGAAGTCCCAATTTCGTCCGGTAGATGTCAACCGTTGGAACATATTTACTGCCATCTAACGGCGTGATGTGTAACTGCTAATAGGATTGTTACAATAGAGAAAGTGGAATACGTATAGCTATCGTTAAACTCATCGTTAACCATGAAAATATTAACGGATTGACTGCTTTACAAACTCCGCCCGGATAATCGTTCTACCTATATATTGAAAAAAATTCGCGCTCGTTAAAGAATTAACCAGCGCAGAAACGAATGAGCTCATGTGGAGTAACGAATGAACGTAAGTCACCGTTACCCGTGAAAACATTAACGGATTCACTCCTTAACAAACTCGGCCCGGATAATAGTTCTAACTACATATTTCAAAAAAATCGCTCTCGTTTCAGAATTAACCTGTGCAGTAACGAATGAACTCATGGGGAGTAACGAATGAACGTAATTCACTGTTATCCGTGAAAATGTTAACGGATTGACACCTTTAACGAACTTGGCCGATATATTTGTTCTAGTTATTTGTTGCAAAAACAATTCGAAAATTAATTCGTTTAAAGAGTTATCGTGTGGAGTAATGAATGAACGCATGTGAAGTAACGAATGGGAATACCGTAGTCAAGTGGATTTATGTCCGCGAGGTCCCGGGTTCGATTCCCGGCTGGTGCTTCCCTAATTTTCGATGTCCACCCAGCGTCGCTAGGCCAACTGGGAAGTCACGTGAACGAAAGACGTGACGGCCACTAGATAGAGCGACGTCACTCGTCGCTAGGATGGACGTAGTTCCACTCATCGCTAACAAATGGCGTAGAGCGGCTCAGGGCTACAAATCGGGCCGTTACGCCAAGTAGTTTGGGTTTGTGGAAGTAAGGAATAAACGCTTAGTAGAGTCACTGTTATCCATCAAAATATTAACAGATTGTCTCCTTTAACGGATTCTATCGAGATAATTGCTCTAAGTATATGTTGCAAAAACAGAATTCAAAAATTCACTTTCTTTTAACAGTTATCGTGTGGGGTAACGAATGAACGCATGTGAAGTAACGAGCGAACATGTCACCGTTACGCTGAAAATGTTGACGGATTGACTCCTTTAACGGACTCTATTGTGATGAGCAAATGCAAGACCAAGACCAAGACCAAGACCCGGGTGGTCTTGGTCTTGGTCTTGGTCTTGCACATGCGGTCTTGGTCTTGGTCTTGCACTGGAACCCTCGGTCTTGGTCTTGGTCTTGGTCTTGCACACCTAGTCTTGGTCTTGGTCTTGGTCTTGCACACCCAGTCTTGGTCTTGCTTGCAAGAGTCTTGCAAGTTTTGCTTTTAAGAAATCTATGATTTTCATAAGTAAATTTTCCTCTGGATATAAGGGATAATAAATCCTACATTGCGTCAATAGTGAGGGAAATACAATGTATATTTCTAAATGTAATATATTTTACCTTCGTGTAAGTGTGATGATACTGTACAACATAGGCGATGACCTTAACTTTTTTTTTCAATGGGTGATCACGCTTCACTGCTTATAAGATAAATCACAACATTTCGTAATATTTCTATATGTTTTAACAGATCCAATACTCCACTGGTTCCCAAACTGGGGAGGCTACCCCTGACAGTGAGACGAATGAAAGAAAACCAAGACGGCACAGATTACTGAAATACCATAAATTGCAAAATTATTTTTACACTCTAAAGGCGTCAGATTTTTTTCTTTCCAACCACGATTAGCTCATCTTTGTATTGAACAAACTCCCACTATTGAAATTTTGTTTTACTGATTCTAATATGTAGTGTATGGGGCAGAAACAAGGACATTACGCAAAAACGATGAAACAATTAGACTTTCGAAATGTGGGCATGGAGAAAAAAGGAGAGAATCAGCTGGGTTGAACGGAAAACGAATAAGGTGTTAGAAATAGTAGCAGTCGGAAGAAAAGAAGAATTTTAGATGTAATTAAGAGGAGGACATTGGCTGAGGAGGAACTGTATTAAGAGGGACGTGCTAGAGAGAGGGGGCGAAGGAGATTGTAGTTGAAGAAAGATATTAAGACAGAACATTGCTACATCAAGACGAAGAGACTAGCTGAGGACCACAGTCATCAAAGCTTCTCAGCTGCAGCAAGAGACCTGCCAATAATAGCAGAATAGCTATTATTATGACGATGATAATATGTTTTGCAATATTGACAAAAAAAAAAAAAAAAAAGAGACAAAAAATTAAAATAATAATAATTAAACCTCTTAATATTTTAGAATATGAAATTTGTGAGTTTTACGTCCCACGATTATGCCGGCTAGGCTAAAGGAGACGGGGATGATGAAAAATGAATGAAAATGGTGGAAAGAAGAATGTGGGAGGAAATGGAAGAACCCCGAGGAAACCCACGCACACGGTGTTTGTCCACCACAAAGTTCACTTGGCGGGGGCTGGGATCGAACGCGGGACCCCAAACACCAGAGCTGAACGCTCTACCACTGAGCCACCGCGGCCCCAATATTTTAGAATAATTTGAGTGAAAACTGAAAACGACTCAACTGTTTATGTCTTTTTGTTTAAACTCAATTTATATAAATACTTTTGACTTATATTAGAAATACATAATAACGGCATCAAACTTCAAACTATTTGAAATAAGTACGAAATCACTCTCAGTTGTGAATATAGATTATTTATTGTTATATAATGTTATATCATTGAATCCTAGATATGCCGTATACCTAAAGGGGCTATAAGTTATATTGATAAACAATTATTCAACGTATAAGTATCCGCCCATGAAATCAAACTTGCGGTCACATGCGCTAAGTTTTTGTCAATGTCATGAAAATGTTATTTCAATATTAATTTTATAAGTACACATTAAAAATTTCCAATGGATGCTTGAACCTCAGAGCCAAGGCCATACCCATGTAGTCGGCACCTATGGTGTACGGAATTGCCGATGTTCAATACTACATTTCTTTAGTTTTGGAAGAAGAACACCACTAATATGATTTGAAATGAAATGAAATATCTACTTTAACGTCCCACGATTATTACACTGAGGCTAAGGGAAACAGTGATGATGAGAAATGATGGAATGAAAAAAGTACGAGAAAACGGGAAAACCCACGCACAGGGTGTTTGTTCACTAAAGAAGCTCACATAGCGCAAGCTGCGATCGTACCAGAGGTGAACGCTCTGCCACTGAGCTACCGTGTCCATAACATGCTCTAGTTTATTTTTGCTTATCCACTTCTTATGGACATAACTATTCTTCGTATGATTTTCCAAAATTCAATCATGGGCCGTCGTGAATGATCAAATGATGACCAAAGTAAATCAGACATTGAAGTCATTATAGCTTGTAACGATTCATAGAATTATGCTGACGGTCGTCTCGCGAACAACCGATTCAAAAAACGACATACTGTAGCTATACGTTACAGGAGCAGATCGACTCACATGGGTTGCATAAACTACTGGGAACACATTCACTCCAGTGGTATTTTTACTGGAGCCTAGAAGTTCACGTGAAAGATGTAATGATTTTTCCCCTTCCTTTTTACATTCTATAAAAAATCAAGTAGTACCATACTTGTGCAAGACTCTTGCGCAAGAGTCTTGGTCTTGCACCCCTTGGTCTTGGTCTTGGTCTTGGTCTTGCATGCAAGACTCTTGCAAAAACTGCAAGACCAAGACTCTTGCGCTCATCACTAGACTCTATTGAGATAATTGCTCTAAGTATATGTTGCAAAAACAGAATTCAAAAATTCACTTTCTTTTAACAGTTATCATGTGGGGTAACGAATGAACGCATGTGAAATAACGAACGAACATGTCACCGTTACGCTGAAAATGTTGACGGATTGACTTCTTTAACGAACCTGACTGACTAGTGAGATAATTGCTCTAGCTATCTGTTGAAAAACAGAAATTTTAAAAAATCGCGATTGTACTAACTGTATAATTTTATCAGACTCACTTGTGTGATCGTAATAAACGATGGGGAAGAAATGGATTAATTATATACTGATAATGTAAGTGAGAGTACTTTAAAAAAGGGTTAATCTTCAACGAATAGTAGTAAAGTGGGCTCAAAATATAGTTGTCAACTCGTTTCGTTTCGGTTTACTTCCGGTGCAAAAATTAAGTCGTTTAACTTCCAGCATGCTCGTTTAAACATGTTGAGAGTGCCATTTTTGAACCTTTAATAATAATTTTAAAATGTTGCGAGTTCCACACTTGACACTTCATGTCCATAGGTTTACCTCAGCTCAAAGTAATTGAACGAGGGAGAACTTTACATCCCTAGATTTGAGTAATTACTTTCCACTGAAGATGATGTGATTTCAGGACTGTTGTTTAAACCAGTCATTTTAAAATTAAATGTTCTATGGCGTCCTAATTTGCTGCTCTCCTTCTCTGTAACTACACAGAGAGGAGGTGGATCTGGAAAGTAGCCTGACATTGATTAAATGCAATGATAATGAAAGACAGTGATAGCGTGGACGATGGTTTTGCAGGCATATTTCAGGTGTACACGGACGGCTGTATAATGTACTCACAAAGTCACGTTCATTCCCAAATAATACGAAGAAAACTAATTCCGAAAAGAAATATGGACATTTATTCCTATGTACAAATGAAGAAGGACCGAACAAAAAATAATTATTTTAATATTGACTCTGGAATCCTTATTATGCTTATGAGAAGTTTGGCAACATAGTGTAAGTCTCGATGTTTAATATTATTCTTTGCTCACATATGCTGGTTTGGTTCTTTCTTGCGATCTTCTGTCTCTTAGAACAGGTCTTTAAATGCTCGTCTTTGTATACTATGTAGTCACGCAGTTTTCATGATTGATAAGAAGAATTCGTTTCCATCGGCAGCGGAATCGCGGGAAAAGAGGAAATAGGGCGGAGCCTAAGTTCTTTGACTGTACTAACGCACTAAATACGAGTGAATTGGGATGGATTTGTTCCGCTTCTGGCACACACACACACACACAGTATGTCTAATAGAAAAGACGACGTTTTTACCGCCGCAATGAATGAAGAAGTATTATATATGTACTACTTAGTGACGCTTCAATTATCTTCCGTCAAATCTTGAAAGAACTAGCAGCGACGATTCATGCGTAAGGACCTCAAGATTGACAGTACCTGCTGAATGTTGGTCGGAGAGTTTTGTTCCTTCCATTCCGAGCTCTAACGCTTTGTAAGTGGTTAGTACTGAAAGCACCATGTTCCATCGCCTGTTACAATGCTTGCCATGAATCCTGGATTTCCCAGATATATTAAGATCTTATGGAACTAAATAATGATACGATTCAATACAAAAGATAACATTTGTGAACACTGACTGGGGAATGTAGATCAAACGAAAGAACAACTGTCTCCTGCATGAGTTGTCAGTTAAAACAAGATGATTAAATACCATTGATATAGCAAGCAGCGAGAGCAATGAGTACTTACGGACTTTCTGTGAAGTGTACATTTTGACTTTTCTCGCCTTCTGCTGATAGTGTCATTCTTCACTAGTGCTGCTGTGGGTGTGATAAGACAGTGAGCCACAACTAGAGGAAAGAAACGAGCTTGAGAGCCTTGATTGGACTAACCATTTATCCTACTTTATTTTACTTCATAACAACGAATTTCCAGTCGAATTTGTGAACAAAACCCGTACAGTATGGCATAATTCCTTAATATTTATATCCCCTTCTGCTCGAAAACACAAAACGCGCTAAAGTTGTAATTATTCTCAAAATTTCAGATTTTTTTTTTTATCCAGGCCCATTTGAGATATTAGACAGTGAAATATGCCAAATTGGCATAATTTCACAACTTTACTATCTCTTTTTAGGCCTTTGGGAGCAGCTACAGGTCTGCAAATTTTTGAATATAAACTTATGACCGCGGCCTACATGCACGCACAAATTCGGACCTCTACGTCAGTTACTTCCTCTTCCCAAACATGTCTTCAATGTCCAAAAATGTTGATACTGTAGGCCCTGATTTCACCCCTTTCAAGTGGTTTTAGGTAAAAATGTTAAAAGGACAAAGTTTTAGCTCTGCACAAGTTGGAGACGTCCAGCAATTTTCAATTTGGTAAGCCAAATAGATGCTGAGATATTCAAAACAACGTGAACGCCTGAAATCGAGAAAACGCAAAATGGCAGCAGCCGCTGCGTCGCCATGTGATGTAAAAAAAATAATTAATTGTGGTTTTGAAGTATTCTTATATCAACTCATCATTTCTGAACAAATTAATTTTTTTTTTTTTTTTGAAAGATCAAGCGGCAATTTTCCTTTTTTTCTCGATCACTTAGCATGGATTGACTCCGATTTTATCACGTATCACCAAACTTAAAACGGAATCATGACAAAATCTAGAAAACATTTTAACTTAATTTACTATATCAAAAAAAGCAATTCTTTAGGCAGGAGTGAAACAAGCATCTGAAATATGACTCATGACGGCAAATCTTAATATTTCTAGAACCACATAATCCGATTTTAAATTGAATTTATTTTTCTGCACTTGCAAATAACAGTCCTTAACCTTAATAGAATTCGCTTTACTAATTTTCGTAACAATCACGACGTGGTCCATAATTCACTGTAATTGGAAGAGGCAGAAAAATGGTACAAGATTCATACACTGGCCATTAAAACAAAACATTATCTTTAACAACTGCTCGTTTCTACATAGTATACCGTGCTCTTCAAAAGGATTTTCCAGTAGATTGATTTCTCAAAATTGAGGTAAAAATTAACTTAAATACATTTAAAATATAAACATTTATAATGTAATAGAAATTCTAAATATAGAGTTGCATGCATACATTACAATTGATTTAACGTTTGAATTAAGCTTTGCAAAACTCAGAATAATGATTTAATATTTCTATATTAATATTTAATTTCATTTAATATTAGGGAGTGGATTGAATGGATGATTGACATTTCGTTTTAGTATCGAGACTACAGGCTAGATCAGGCGAAAACTAGTGGTTAAAATGGAAATGAATCACTATTCGACTTTTAATCCAAGGTCTAGTATCTCAACCGGAGATCGAATCCAGAACTATATAGCCACACGGACATTACCAAGGATGGATTCAGTTTAGCCCGCTCCAGTGATTCTAACGACTCATATTAGTTCATAATGAATCGGAATCGCATGTTATAAAGATTTAAGATGTAAATTTTGTGGTAAGGAACATTTAGTATAAATAGTAGAAGTAGCAGAAGTAGTAGCGGTAGTGGTAGTAGTAGTAGTAGTAAGAGCGGTAGTAGTAGTAGTAGTAGTAGTGGTGGTAGTAGTAGCAGTAGTAGTAGTAATAGTAGTAGCAGTAGCAGTAGTAGTAGTAGTAGTGACTCCTCTAGTTCCGGTGACAAAGAACTGGGGGGAGCGGGCTATACACAAGCCGCAAGGGTTTCGTATTGTAGAATAAAAATTTGTTTTTCTATGAGGGTGAAACACAAATTTTGAGATTTTAAATAGTTCTTAATTAATGTTTAGATGAAGGGGGCCAAAATTTGATAAAAATAGAAGGTTTACAGAAAAAATGAAGTAAGGGAAGCGTAGTTGATTTTGACCGTACTTATTCAAATGTTCGATGCAAGAGGAGAATGTGATGCACAATGTTTTGAAGGCAGTACCCGATTTATACAAGCCATGAAGATAAGTGATAATTGAAAATACCAAACCTAACCTAATATTAAAAGGAATTAGCAAAATAGTAACTT
The DNA here is from genome assembly GCF_964235325.1 of Thermobia domestica. Lineage (NCBI taxonomy): Eukaryota > Metazoa > Arthropoda > Insecta > Zygentoma > Lepismatidae > Thermobia > Thermobia domestica. The sequence goes on along the minus strand of NC_137462.1, from coordinate 38,187,861 downwards.
TTTCGAAAAAGAAAGGGCTGGCTCCCCTCAACTGAATATTGGCCTAGTTTTTAACTGAAATTAAAAAAAAAATACTGGAGTTATTGCCTCCGTTACTGAGCAGTATAAGCTATAGATAGTCTTAATGAAAAATATTTTACCACTTTATAAAATGATTTTACATTACTTTTCTTGGTGTAACATCCTAATGTACTCTACTCTTTAATTTCTTGGCTCATGTCCGCCAGGTAGTGTATACCATAATGCCATAATGAGTGTAATATGCCATAATGAGTGTTCGTGTGAAAAAGCACACCAACCTTTGTTAGGTGGGTCTACAAACAAGCTTCGGATCTATTCCGGTTCAGAACGGGCCCAAGCTATGGGCTGTCCTGGAAGTGCGTTTCGTAGGAGACTGACACGTTAGCGACGGTGAGTATGTGCATTAAGGAATATCTGCTTGTAGCGATAGTGTCCGTGTAAGAATACTAACCGATGACACAGATGTACATTTCATGTCAATCAATACCTATATTTTCCTCTTCTCTAGTTTTCCTTCGGCCATGTTTTCTATTATATCTCATAGAAAGGAGAAAGGTGCTTTTACTTACGTGCTTTTTAAAAATTAGTGTGTAGCAAGTTTCTTTTGTTCTTTTTACTAATCGCAAATATTTTCTTGTCTCCCATGCTATTTTTAGCATCATTTTCTATTTTTTTTCTCGATCCACTTATCATTTATTGTTCGTTCTTCTTTATACCCTCAATTTTAAAGTATCGACATTTTATTAATTTACAATCGATTGTTACAAACTTCATATTTACGTAGGAATGCCATATTGTGACAAATTTTACTAATTTAATTAAAACTATAAGCGCGGGGTCCGTGGTGCTTAGTGATAGAGTACTCACCTCTAGTGAGTGAATCCTTGGTTCGATCTCAGCTCTCCCGCCAAGTGGGCTCTGTGGTGGATAAACACTGTGTGCGTGGGTTTCATCGGGGTTCTCCCGTTTACTCTTACATTCTTCATCTTATCATTACCATTTATCTCATTGTCACCGTCTCCTTATTCTCGAAGAATAATGGTGGAATTTTAAACTCAAAATGAAAGGGAACAAAATAAACGCTCCCAAATTGTTGTCTAGACTTTTTTCTTCCCATGACCCCAGATTTAAGTATTCTTAATCAAAACTACAGATCATCATCATCATAGGTATTCTGCCAATATTGGCAGGTCACTTGCTGTAACTGAGAAGCTTCCATGTTCCACGGTCTTCCGCTGACCTTTTCGTCTTCACACACGATTTTTTGTTTTGATATTATCCATTAATCATGTAATCTCCTTTCCTGCCGGATATGGCGGCAGGAAAAAGAGAAAGAGAGAGGGGGGCGAGGGAGACTACAATTAATAAACTATAGGCAACTGTATCAAAAAAAAAGTATTATTTATTACTTAAATAACCTGGTTTTACTATAAGCAGAATTACGCTATACGTGTAATAGAGCTGTATTGCAAAATAGGACTATCTTATACAGACTTGTTCGGTGGTCTAGTAGCTAACGAGGCCTCTTTTGGTGTACTTGGGATTGGTTTCGATTCCCGGTGAGAGAGCTTTGAAGTTTGAATATGTCACGATGGTTCGGATTCCACCTTAAACTAAAGGTTCGTCTCATATGACCTTGCTGCTGAAAGGGAACGCTAAATTCTATCTTAAACATTCACTAAGGAGCAGTTACGTTCCTCAACTTGAATACCACTTGTCTACGGTGTATGTTAAAGGTATGTATTATCATTTCAATTATTAATCTTTAAAATGGATTTAAGCCCTACTAACCTGTTCTTTGCATTCAGACATGCCTATGAAACTATCAGATCAATTTGTAACCCGATTATTGGTTTCATGAAAAAGTATTCTAGATTATGAAATAAGAGTTGGAAGATATGTAGCACTTGGAAGTCAAATTATGCATACGCATGTAAATGTGTGGGTCTATGTATTCTCTGACGTAACTGAACAAACATCTTGGTCTTTATCCTTTCAGTTGAACCGACATGTTAAATAGTAATGTCAACCAAGTCTGAGAACTAGGCCATCTTGTGTGGAGAGTTGAAAGAACAAAAAAATTAGGATACTTATTAACGTGGTTTCTGTTTTGTCCTCGACCGAAAGTAAAAATTCCATCCGTAATTTATACTTTTTTTTACTCCACCCACGCATTTTCTCAATTCACTTTCGTTCCTTTTCCTATGTGCATATTCTAACTATATTAATCTTTTGTTAACACTAAACACTATGTTCAATTATATGTATCTATCTATATATATCTATATCTATATCTATATCTATCTATTGACTTAACATTACTACTGTATGATTATATTGTTATGGATTTACATATTATTATTAATAGTTGATTCCCTCAAGCCTTAGGTTCGCTAATTGTGATTAATTAAAAGTTCTAATTTTTTACATGTAGCTTTCATTTTTATAAATGTTTGTTCAGCTAGTTGCGGGCAGGGGCGGATCCAGGGGGGGCGATCGGGGCGATCGCCCTCCCCAGAAGAGGAGACTTTCTTATTTTATATATATAAATAAAACCCATCCCAAAGTTTGGAGTCCTTAAAAGTAGCATTATGACAACCCACCACCCCCCCAGAAGTCGGTCCTGGATCCGCCCCTGGTTGCGGGTACACAAATATTAACCCTTTTGGGGATTTTAAAAGTAAATTTTAGACTTTCAGTCAAGCAGCTACTGCATCTTCACTATTTATCCAAGGATCATAGTTCGTAACTCATTCTCCTCAGAATAAAGCAACCTTCTAAACGGTACAATTCGCATGTCCGTATCATATATCTAAAAAGGAGAATTCGATGAAAATTGGGATTTTTTTTGAAAAATCCCTTTTACAAAAGTTAAAAAAATCCCTTTGGACCGACCCTGTGTTACCGTACAGAGTCAAAATCGCTTGAAAACACTAAATGGCTATACCATACGTGTACAAAATATCTAGGGATGCGCGCGAGACAAGATTTGTGTCTGTCTCGTCTCGAAAATGTGCTGTAAAAGCAATGTCTCGACTCGAAAACTGTATATTTCTCTATTGGAGGACCCGTGTCTCGACTCGAATTTTGTCAGGAAAATCCTGTCTCGACTCGTCTCGTGCGCATTCCTAAAAATATCACATGTACTCTATCTCATGGTCATGTCGACGACATATGTATGTCCTTCTTGGGTTCCATAAAACCTTTTAGACAGCATTTGCATGAGAACAAAATAAGCCTTTTGCGTTGTACTCTTGAACATATTACACTATGACCCTCACTAACTTGAACAGCTCCACACATATGGTATCTGCACCTTTAACGCAGAAAATCAGGATTCAATTCGTGGCAGGAGCTCATGTGGTTTGGATCCCATGTTAAACTGTAGGACTACGTCTCACTTAGTTTCGCTCCTGAAAGGGATGGTAAACTTAAGTCAAATCAGACCCGGGTTCGATTCCCGGCGGGAGCTCATGTGGTTTGGATTCCAGTTAATCAGTAGGTCCACGTCTCATATAGCCTCGCTGCTGAACGGGACGTTATACTCAAAATCAACTCAACTCATTAAGTCAAATCAAAAATCTGTATCGTATAAGGCCACAATATTACACAAAACCTTAGATCCAGTTTTCGAGTGTGGTTTTCGTATTTCAAGTACTTAACTTCGGCTTATCGAAATGAAATGAAATGAAATCTTTGAGTTTTACGTCCCACTCTTATGCCGGTGAGGCTAAAGGAGACGGTGATTATGAGAAGTGAATGAAATGGTGGAATGAAGAAAGTGGGAGGAAACGGGAGAACCCCGAGAAAACCCACGCACACGGTGTTTGTCCACCACAAAGTTCACTTGGCGGGAGCAGGGTTTGAACCCGAGACCCCATGCACCAGAGGTGAACGCTCTACCACTGAGCCACCGCCGTCGGCTTATCGAGTTCCATAAATTCCATACACTTAATTTCTTCCAGTTCATACGTCACTGGAGTATTGAAAGGAATTGCGATGAAAGAAAATCAAATGCAATTATTTTTTTAAATTGTTTTCTTGTTGTCAAGGATTTGAATCTTCTGTAAAAGAAAATGTGACCGTCAAAACTTAAGTTTTTTAAAGTTGTATTTAGATTATTATTAATATTGTGAAAAAAAAAGTGTGATAAACTTATTTTGTTTATTTTCGACAGACATCAACAGTGATACCAGTAACAAAGATCCACTTTACCAGGCCACTCCAGTCTTACTTAGGGTATCCAGGAAACAATCAGGTTCTGCATCTAGAGAGAACATGAATCCTGAAGCTCAACGAAATGAGGAGGAAGAAGGAGAAGAAGAGGGTGCGGAAATAGATGAGGAGATAGCAGAAATTAAGTTCCTCAATTTGGAACAGATCGCAGCCTACCGAGCAGCATTTGCCTTGTTTGATCCTAACGAAACCAAGAAACTTCCCACCTCCGATCTTGTGACTTGTATGAAGGCATGCTGCCATTCCGTATCGGAAGAAGAAGCAGAAATCCTACTCAAGAGATTAGATCCAAAAGAAACTGGGTTTATAGATCGGAAAACGTTTATGCTATTTATGGACAAAAGGATGGAATATGTCTCTGAAGGAGACGAGATTCGAGAACTGTTCAAAGTGTTTGACATTGAAGGACTTGGGTTTGTCTCTGCTTACGATCTGAAGAAGTACATGATGAATTTGGGTGATAAAATGACTGAGCAAGAAGTTGAAGAATTTCTTAAGGATGCCGATATTTACGGAAACAACGTGATTAGCTATGATGATTTCGTTGTTCAAATGGAAGAAGAATTCAAACGCCCTATTGGATAAATAATTCAATTGCTAATAACATATGAACTGTATAGCTAAGTGCTTAATTATGTGAAGTTTGTAACAAACTATTTGGTTACGTTAATAAGTAAATTTTTCAATATTCTTCAATATAATTTAAAAAAAAAATTTAGTCACACTTAGCTATAGTGAAAATTATATTTTATTAACTAAATCTTTTTGCTAATATTTTAAAAACAAAATTTATACTACACTTTTTCCAACTTGAGACGCCTATAATTAAAAACAACACACACACGTTTCTGATTTGTATCGAAAATCCCAAGTTAACATTTTTTTCTAAGTAATACACATTGAGTTTGCATTTATTGTATCGGTTTCAATAATAAAATGTTCTACGAAAGTATCTTTATCACTGATAGTCCAAAAACATTGTAAAACAGTAACAGGTGGAAAAAAATAAACTATAAATAAACTTTTTTTAATTTTATTGGTTTATTAAACATCGATCCTTATAGAGATCGACCCTATTCTGTCTATTGAATGATCCTGTCATTGTTCCTATTATATACATTGATGCCTTTAGATAATGTATAACATTTACGGCCTGTCATTTTTGTAGGAATGGCACCTCTTTAAAAATAAAAGAATTTAGTATATTATTTGCTTTTCTAGTTTTAGAGATTACGAGCGATATTCAGATAGAATTCGTTAATCAAGCGCAGTCACGTGATCAGTTAATGTCGTATTAGCTCTGTACTAAGGAGGTTGTCCTTTCTGATGTTCAGAGTCTGCTTGGAGTTCAGCTAACACATTGAGATGGGTATAATTAACTAATATAACCCCAATACCTCAGGTGGGAAAAATAAATGTGACAATTACGGAAATCAAGACATGTGCATGCATACTATTACAGGAATGTACAGGAATTCAATGTCATTCAGAAGCAGTTGAACGAGTCGTAAAAGAAGTTTCCAAGGTTTCCACAAAAGTTTTTGGTCATAAAGCCAGACATGGAATGATTGCTTCATCCGAGGAATCAAGAAGGAAATTTGGAAATTTGGATACTAAGCATGCGTCTCTGAAAGCAGATAATTAAGTAATACTTCTTTAAAATAATAATTAATACCTCTTGTTCTGCATGTTTTAGAACAATAAACCTACTGAACAGAAAAAAAAAACTACTTTTTATCATATGCCAATAATAGCTTCATTGTTAACTCAAAGTTGGGACTCTTAAATCAAAAGATAAAAATCTGAAATTTTACATACGAAATTATCTTTACTTGTATCAACTTTTAGAACTAGAGACAAAAGCTTCTGTTTACATTTCTTGAAGTTCGCCCCGCCCTAATGCATAGTCTGTAAAAATGAAAATATATGAAATACAAAATTTGAAATGTTTTCTTTGTGGTTTGACATTACAACAACTTATAAACAGTTACGAAATCGGGTTATAACTAGGGATGGGCAAAACCGGTTTCTATAAAAACCGAAAACCGGTTTCTATAAAAACCGAAACCCAAAAAACCGACATTTCGGTTTTCTCCAAAACCGGTTCGGTTTTTCACAGAAACCGGTTCCGGTTTTCTCCAAAACCGGTTTCGGTGAAAACTTTTCGAAAACACATAAAACTATTTCTGTGGAAATTGATTCGGTTTCCGGACAACAACGAAACACCATTCTGGTCAGAAATAGAACAAATTTTAAAAAAACGGAATCGGTTTTGAAGAAAACCGAAACCGGATCAGCTGAAAAAACGAACCGGTTTTGGAGAAAACCAATAACCGTTTTCGGTGAAACCGAACCGGTTTTGAAGAAAACCGAAACCGGTTTCGGTTTTTCACCGAAACCGTTTTTTTAATTTTCAAAAACCGAAAAACCGGTTTTTGTGCCCACCACTAGTTATAACTAACATTAATTTCTGAGGGATGTATTTATGGCAGGAATAAGTAGAAAGTATTAACGACAATAGAAGGATTATCTTGTAAACATAAAGAAAGATAAATTATCGATCAGTTGTATGTAGCCCTCAAAAAACTGGAAATTTTCTACTCACCGCTCACTGTTCACTTTACTATACAGTCCTGCTATTGTAGACGAGTGGCTTAATAGCTGCTACATTGTTAATTCTCCCGATGAGATGAAAAGAAAGAAAGACAGGTAATTACCTGCCTTTGTATTCTCATAATGTGAGTTTATTGTGACTAAACCAGGGTACTCTTTGTTTTAAATTAGTTAAATCACATGTGATTAACTTCGTCAATTACAAGGAACAAAGATTCTGAATCACTAATCAAAGATTCCGAATACATTTCTAATAACCATACGTTAGTCAAATTATTATTATTATTATTATTATTATTATTATTATTATTATTATTATTATTATTATTATTATTATTATTATTATTATTATTATTATTATTATTATTATGGCATCATCTCTTCATTTGTTAGATATCCCCATGTAAATTGGCGTTCAGCTGTATCTGGAATTATGTTTGTAAATAAATAAATAAATAAATAAATAAATTGTCAAAACGATTCTGCATAAGGCACTGTTTTATAGGTCTTACAATTATGCCCTTTAAGCTAAGGGAGACGGACGATTATTGAAAGTTAATGATAATGAACGAAATTGAAATGAAATCTTTTAAGCTTTACGTCCCACGGTTATGCCGGTTAGGCTAATGGAGACGGTGAAGATGACTAATGAATGAACTGGTGGAATGAAAAAAGTGGGAGGAAACGAGAGAACCTCGAGAAAACCCACGAGCACGGTGTTTGTTCACCATAAAGTCCACACGGCGCGAGCTTGGGTCGAATCAGGGACCCCAAGCACCGGAGGTGAACGCTCTACCACTGAGCCACCTCATGATGATAATGAAATAATTTATGAACTAAGAAAGTGGGAGGAAACGGGAAAGTCCTCGAACACGATGTTGTCCATTCAAACTCGCTTATCCTGGAATTAAACCACGGACCACCACATCATATCTTGGGGGTGAACTTTATGGACCACCTCTATCAATGAACTCGAATCTTGACTTTTAATCTTGTACACCCTGGCCAAAATTGATGGTGATCCATTAGGTAGTTCTTCAGATTTTATGTTTCCCGGATGGACACATGGACAGACAGAGTAAATATAGAAAGGAAATTTTCACAAATCAAATTCGTTGGAAAACAATTTTTATTATCTCGAATCGTCTTATTTCTTATAACTGTCGACAGACAAACGAATAAGCAAACGGGGGGGGGGGGGCAAAGTAAATCAAACTTTTGTTCTAAAAAAATTAATATATAAAGATTTTTTTTTTTTTTACAAAATTCTTTTAGGCCTCTTCAAAGTACTTTCCATTAGATACGATGCACTTCTCCAGTCTTCTTTGTCACTGTTTGAAGCAATTCTGGAACTCTTGAGCTTTGATACCGTCCAATGCTCTTTGTGAAACTCTTTTTAGTCTTAACTTCATTGAAAGAATTCCCTTTTAGACTTTTTTTTTTAATTCTCGGGAACAGTAAAAGGTAGAACGAGACTAGATCTGACAAACACGGAGGCTGAGGAACAGTAGACCACCCCTGAGAGTTCTAACAGCTGTTCGCATACAAGGCAGTGTGTAGGAGGCGTTGTCATGGTGAAGAAACTAGCCATCTAATCGTCAGAATTTCGGGTACATTTTCCTCCCACATTCGCTTACAAATGTCTTAAAACTTCTAAATGAAAGTTCTGGTTAATAGTATGGCCAGGGAGAACAAATTCTCGGTCCATAATTACACGAAAATTTAAAAAAAAAATGATCATCGTCTTAAAATTCGATCTCACTTGTCTTTTTTTTTTTTTTTTTGGTCGGGCGGAGTCGTGGTCTTCCACTGGCTAGAGCTTTGCTTGGTTTCGGGATTATATCCATAACAGCAACCCTTATCACTTGTAATGTCCTTAGTCAAAAAGTTTGGGTTACTTTCAATCTGATTTTTCATGACCTGGCTCAGATTCACACGAATGTATCTTTGATCCTGTGTGAGCAGGCGAGGAACATATTCAGTGGCAACATGTCTCATTTGTTAATTCTTAATTAAAAGTCCGAGCTTCAAGTTACTTTTGTCTGTGCTGAAATTTTGTCGATCGTGGAATGACGATCCTCGTTGATTTTTGACGGATTTTTTTCAATGTTTTCGTCGTTTCAAGACTATAAAGGGCACTCAGAATGAGCATGATCTGCAACACTCATCCCGCCACGTTTTAAGCTCTCAAACCGATCGAAAACTTGCGTGCGCTCATCCTTCTTGAAAACCCGTTGAAGCATTTGTTAAGCTTTCGTTGCAAATTTTTCAAGCAGGAAGCAAAATTTCAAACCCACTCCTTGTTCCTTTAAATTTGCCATAATGATTTCGCTGCTGGCAAACGAGAACATTTGAAAAAATAAAACTATAGTCAAATGTTAACCTACTATGCAGACGCCGCTTGGGCATCTAATTTGGGTAGGTCTGTACCAAACTCCCAAGCGTAAAAACTCTCTACTAGATGAGGAATGGAGATGCGCTTTCAATCCGATATCTTTTGGTTCCCTCCTCGTAGATGTTCCCCTTAGGACTTCCCATGTTTGGCTTAATCATTGAAATTGCAAGTTGAATATCTGAGTATTGAAGTAATGGTTTCTAAGTTCTTGCATATGTAATCTGTTTTTCTAATTTTAAATTTATTTCTTTACTTGAGATCCATAATTTTCGGTTCCCGTATACCCTCTAAAACAACCATATCCAGTTTGTAGGTGGTAGATGTGTGTAGAGATGGCGTGGGTTAATGAAAATTTGATCTATGACTCACTGACCCACGACCCACAGTGACCTACTCTGACTCATCATCCACATTACCCCACTCTAACTCACCACCCACCAAAACCCATCTCCATCAACTCTAACACATGATCCAGGCTCCTTTACAATTAATAAAGAGTTTACAATTGTAATAATAAAAAATAAAGGCTGTGAAATTATCACTAATCGGAATTCGAATTTTTACGATCAATCGTTCAAGCACCGCTCTGTTACAATACCATTCGATCCGACCTTTACAATATAAAATAGTAAAGTGTTTGTCATGGACCATATACGATGAATTTCAATATCCTAGTTGAATTACAGATATCTTTCAGTGGAAAATAGGATGAAATTTGAAAGTCTCAAATCAAGGTAAGATAAACCAACGTAAAGGAAAAAAAAAAGAGTGTAAAATTCGAGTGTGTCTCGAAAGCTAAGTGGTAAGTCCTATTGGTACTATTACAATTACAAATATGAATATCCAAAAGTGCCTGAAGTTTTTTTTAAATTTAGATATACTCATGGCAGGTAAGTGAATAGAAACAAATGAAAAAGCTAAAAGAATGGAAGCCTTGAAAGTAAAACGTAGACGAATTCAGCAGTGTTCAGAAGATGCTGTCAATACACTGAGCAGAATGGGTCGGTATGTCAGAGTAGGTCATGGTGAGTCAGTGGGTCGTGGGTCAACAGGACGTGACCCTCTGCGACTCACGACCCACTGACACATTCACAAATCTTGACCCACGATCCACTGACTCACTTCATCTCTGGATGTGTGACCCATAGGAACACGCTTTTACAATCGGAAAATAGCAGTGAGAAAGATGCAAAGACAAATGTAAAACAGGAAATTAAAAGGAATATAACAGTCAGAAATAAACAGTAAAAGGGTAGCATGTTTATAAAGACACTTTTTGCCTGTCACCACTCCTCTTTCTCAATGCCAAGTTTAATGAAAAAATTAAATGAAATCTTGAATTTTTGCGTCCCACATTTCTGCCGGCTAGGCTAAAGGAGACGGTGATGATGAGTAATGAATAAAATGGTGAAATGAATAAAATGGGAGGAAACAGTCGAACCTGGAGAAAACCCACGCACACGGTGTTTGTCCACCACAAAGTTTACTTGGCGCGAGTTGGGATCGAAGCCAGAACCCTATGCACCAGAGGTGCCAAGTTGAATGACTGCACCTTATTCTCTCCGTGGTTTACTGAGAAGAAAACTGTGTCATCACAGGGCATCCAGTTGGAAGTGATTGCTATAGAACCACAGAGAAAGAAACGGACCATTTTGTTCCTGTTATGTTTCCTTAGTTATTCTGTTCTAGCTATGTAAGAAAAATGATTTAGTGAAGGGAATGGGGAACAGTATAAACTTCATAACGAGGAACTGCATAATTTATATCGTTTGGGCGGATTTTCATCCAAGCGTCCGTTGTGTTCGTTGCCTGCGATTTCTGTGTGTAACCAACAGAAAGTTGTATTGCACGTAGAACCGTACTTAAACAACTTCCTCAATTGGCTATTCAGCCTCATCGCAAGCAAAGAACGCAATGGACGCTTGCATGAAAATCAGCCTTTTACCAAACATTGTTAGGGCCATCAAGTCTAGGAGGCTCAGGTGGGCAGGTCATGTATGAAAGAAAGTATGGACGCTTTCAAAGTTTTAACTGGAAACGTAATCGTAAAAAGACCATTAGGAAGACTTGGGAAGAGTTTTAAGGACAATATTAAGATGGATCTCACAGAAATAGGAATAAAAAAATTGCAATTTGATCAATTTGGCTAAGAACAAAAGTTAATGGAGAGCTTTTATAAATGCAACATTGAGCCTTCGGGGTTCATAGGCCATAGAATTAGCTAAAATAAGGAGGCAAAGAGATACAATTGTAAAGTTTCATCTTTGGTGCGGGAACTCCTTGGCTCGACGCAGGCAATGTGATTTTGTGATGGACACTATCATGTCTGTGTGTTTTCTCTAGGTTCTTCGTTTCCTCCCTCATCCTCATTTCACTAATTACTCCAAGATCTTTCACTTTCATTAATTATCCGTCTTCCTTGGTATAAGGGGCATAACCGTGGGACATAAAACCAAACGAAGATGACTTACAAGGGAAGTATCAATGAGGTCGTATCGAAAGCTACCGTAAAATTTCACTCAGAGGAAGAAGTCCCACAGAAAGACCACACAAAAAAAGCAGCTGCGTTTTTGAAGTGGAATTAACCAAAATGGCAGATTGAAATGTCGCGTATCCATGTCGACAATTGCACAATACGTTCAGTACCACCCCTTGTAAACGGCATGTTAATAATAAAAAGTTAATAACAACAATGTGGGTACATACTATACCTAAGGGGAAGTCGTACAGTAAGGTGAACCTTGACGGCGGCCATCTTTAAATCCGCCATCTTGAATGCAGGTCAAGTTTTGTAAATAGGAATAGGGCAATATGATACATGATTTTGGGCTACAATTTAAGCAGAAAAACAATGGTAGCAATAGTTTTAAGATACGTGCATTTGGTAAAAAGTTACAGACATATTTATTGTGTATGTTTTCGTGTGCACAACTCCCAAATGAAGCAGCTGTTCAACAATTTGTAAAATACAAAAATATAGGAAACACCCTCTATATTTTCCCAACTTGTCCCAAAGCAAAGCTACACACTTGTAGGAGATTAGTCGGGAAATTTGGACCAGATTGGTTGAATAGGGACGAAGATACAAGCCGGACAAAACGAAAATTCCATTGGAAAAGTACAAAATAGTTTAAACACCATGTAGATGTTTTCTGATGATTTGTTTGAAATTATGATGGTCACAACTAAATACTTTTGAAAGATTACTCTGAAAATTTGGTTCAAATCGGTTGAATAGGAGCGGAGATAGACCAGATAATACGAAAATTACCGAGTAGTAGTTACATTTCAATAGCGACAACTTATTTTTGACCAGCTGCACATGGAAACATACACAATAAATATGCTTGTAACTTTTTACCAAATGCACGTATTGTAAAACTATTGCTACTATTGTTTTTCTGCTTAAATTCTAGCCCAAAATCATGTATCATATTGCCCTATTCCTATTTACAAAACTTGACCTGCATTTAAGATGGCGGATTTCAAGATGGCTGCCGTCAAGGTTCACCTTGCCGTACGACTTCCCCTTAGGTATAGTATGTACCCACATTGTTGTTGTTGACTTTTTATTATTAACAGGCAGGTTACAAGGGGTGGTACTGAACGTATTGTGCAATTGTCGACATGAATACGCGACATTTCAGTCTGCCATTTTGGTTAATTCCACTTCAAAAACGCAGCTGCTTTTTGTGCGTGGTCTTTCTGTGGGACTTCTTTCCTCTGAGTGAAATTTTACGGTAGGTTTCGATATGAGCTCATTGATACTTCCCTTGTTAGAATAGAGCATTCATACAAGATAAGACACAGATATCCTTTTCCTATTGTATCTTAATTCTTACGGTATCAACATATCAGTCTGATAAAATCGTATGCACTGAAGGAAAATGTAGTAAAACGCTAACATCAATTTGAATTACATAACTGTCACGAATATTTTAATAGATTTTCATTTTAACGTGTTTCAAAGGACACTGTACGTCTTGTTTTTAAGATAAGTTGACATCCTTTTAGATGCAACTCAAACATAGTAATTAACTTTTCTCCTTAGTCAGCAAAGAAAAGTTTAAAAAGCGTCACTCAAAATTTTCGAACGCATCACACCTTTCTCTGTAGGTCTTTGATGCTATGACTACAAACAATTGTAAATTTATATGTACATGTATTTTTTTCATTACAGAAATTACCTTTCCACTTTTCCCCATCTCTGTGTAAATATTTATTATACGGTAGTAGTGAATGATATCATAGAACAAGAATCTCCATTGCTACTTTTCCTCTCGCTTGTTGAGATCACTGAATAATGAGTCATTTTACTGACAAAGTGATTTTTAGGTTCAAGAGAAGGTCTACTGGATGATCTATGCACAAAACTATTAGAAAATCAAGTGGATGTTCAACTATTTTCTATTTGCATAGTTACTGGTATAAAACAAAAAATAAAAATAAAATGGAAAAAGCAATTAATAGGTTTCCATAATTGTCCACTTTGGTTCATATGTTAGGAGGCGATTAATTTTGCTTCAAACTGCCGTTAAAAAAAACATAAAAAAAGAGTTCGATATACCGCCCACCATTGACCTTAGAGTGTTGTCAAACAATTATTTCGTCACAGTTTTTGATTAATGACAATAAGGTACAGATCGCGTCCTATGCTGCAGGGCAGAGATTATTGGCGTTAGTGAATTATGTTTTAATGTGATCCAAAGTTCATGAAGAGGTCTTCTTTCCTCGAAGATTCAAGGCTCTTCTATAACCTGTTGCCCTTAACAATGTTTTAATATACTGACACTCATAAAACTGTGCCACCTGAAGGATATGATTAAAATATATAAAATGTGAATAAATCAGTATGGATTACTGTTTGTATATGTTGTAAATTCAATTTAGATTTATGTACGTTAGTAATTTTTCTCCTTAAGTGGTTAGTGTATTGTCTTCGAAATGATTCTATGTTAAAGATACTAGTAACCATTTTTTTTAAATATTATGAACTGGTTGTCGTTCCATCTGTCCATTTGGTTTCATCTTTTTCTTTCAGTTTAACCGCCCACGATTATGCGATTGAGGCTAAGGAAGACGACAATTAACGCAAAAGAGTAATGATAGAAGTGATGGAATGAGAAAACGGGAATACTCCGAGAAAACCCATAGACACGATTTTTCTCCAGCGCAAAATTACTTGGCAGGGGTTCGAATGAGGGACCTCACTCAACAGAGCTAAGCCCTATACCACTGTGACATCGTGCATATGTGGAATCATCAAAATATCAAATAATACTTTTGACAAAGTGGATACTTGCAAATATCTAGGATCAACATTAACAGACCAAAACTATATTAACGAAGAAATTGAATATCGACTGAAAATAGGAAGTCCGTGTTATAATTCAGTATAAAATCTTTTCTCATCTCAAATTCTGTCGACGAATATGAAGGTTAAAATATATAAAACAATAATCATGCCTGTTGTCTTATATCGTTGCGAAACATGGTCGCTTACTCTGAGGGAGAAAGGTGGACTGAACGTATTTGAGAATAAAATCCTTAACTCCTTCAGTGTGGGTGGCGAGTTAACTCGTGTCTTCAAAACGCACCTGCTGTGCGGATGGCGTACATATACGCTTTCATTTTGCTTTGGCTATTTTGTATTGCGTATAGCGAATATACTTGCCCATAGTATGAGTAATGTCATCCCGACAATATTTAGCGAGTTTGCGCTCAGGTGGTTTCAATTGTTGCTTAATTAAAAGAAGAAGAGGAAAAAGAAAGAAATTAAAATAGAGTTTGGGCTTCGTCAAATATAGTTTTCATTCTTTGTTTTGTTTGAGAGCAGACAGCACAGTAATGGCTTCAAAAAGATATTTCAACGAAGCTGACATCAAGGAAGAGTTACTAATTAATGATTCTGATGTAAGTAAATTTGAAACAGATTTAGAATCAACATCCAAAGTTCTCAAAAAATAAATAAATAAATAAATAAATAAATAAAACTACACTTTTTACAGCGGTTCGCATCTGAAAATTACGCACTGAAGGGGTTAAACGAATATTCGAACCCAAGAGGGACAGGAATGCGAAATTATGGAAACTTCGTAACGAGGCACTGCATAATTTATGCGGTTAACCTAACATTGTTAAGGTCATCAAGTCTAGGAGACTCAGGTGGGACAATCGTGTAGCGAGACTGGAATAAAGTAGGTTCGCTTTCAACGTTTTAACGCGAAGACCAATCGGAAAACGACCATTAGGAAGACCTAGGTGCAGATGGGAGGACAATATTAAGATGGATCTCGCAGAAATAGGAATACAATGTAAAAATTGGATCCAGTTGGCTAAGGATAGAAGTCAGTGGAAAGGTTTTGTGAACGCGGCATTGAACCTCTGAGTTCCCTACCAAATTCATTTTGAAAACGTAAGGAACATTTAATCATACTTGAAGAAAAAAGTTAATAAAATCCCATCATTAAAACTCCATTGAATTCGAAATAAACTGAAACATAATTCACCGCATAAATTAATGGGCTAAATATATAGATGACTTATATCTATATTCAACACGTTAAACTATTTCGAAGAAAGTTCTCACTGACTAAGTTGATGCTGATAATGGTTAATTTTTCTCTGACAATGGAATTGTATGGATACGTCACATTATGAAAAGTCTACTTATAATACGAGGGACTACTGAGAATTTCGTAGCCCAACCCAGAAGGAGTGCACATGAAATTTTAGTTATTCTATATACTCTTCTCGAAGTTCAATACACTTTCTTGCAGGTGCTCGAATATTTGCAAACTTTTTTTTAATCTAAAGACTGTTCCTCGCATGACTGTTTCGTAGCACTAATCACCTTCTTACCAGATCTAAAAAGCTTATATCCAAGCTGGAAGCATTTGAAATGTGGGGTTGGCGTAGAATGCTGCACATATCATGGATCGAAAGGAATGAAGGCGTATTAAAGGAAGCTAATGAAGGACGACATATCATGAAGACAATAGGAAAAAGACGACACAGCATGCTTGGCCATCTTACCTAAGTATTCACCACTCCGATTGGATCACCATGCTGATAGAAGGAAAGGCAGAAGGAAAAACAGGTAGAGGAAGGCCAAGGATAGAATATCTAGATTCAGTTACGAATAAGAGGCCTTATTAAAGTAAAAATCAGCTCTCCCAAGCAAGAGAAAAGTTACCCACCAATCTTTTCCATGTTGCCCATCAATCTAGGATTGAGATAAGCAAGAAGAAAGCCAGATCTAAAATGGCATCCTTTCAAGTGTTGTTTGAGTTTGGGAAATAAATAATAGTTTGACGGAGCTAGATCTAGGGAATGAGGATGATTATGCAATATCAGTTGTGTTTGTAGTGCTGGATTGACAGGTGTCTTGTCCTAAAGGAACAAGTTCCCTTTTCAATTTTCTGCGGGTTGCGATTTCAATTTGTCTTTCATCTTTGTGAATACCTGCGCAAGAATCAGATACTTGATCCAGATATAATTTACATGCAATATCAGGCATTACCGCCATTACTCACAATTCCAGCATCAATACAATAATCTTTCAGCGTGTACATACTACTTCACCAACACTTCAATGGTTCTGCTTCTTAACTCTTCACCTTCGTATACCCTGAATCACCTACCTTTACTTAATATCGGTTGTAAATAGCTACATCATAGAGAATGTGTATGAAACAGGTTTCATTTTGATTGATGTATTTCTACGTACATATGTGTCCCCAGATAAGAAGACAAGATATTTCGATTATTCACATACTGATATATTACAATATTATTACAAATTTCTTCTGTAAATTTTAGAAATATTAGATCCATTACTAGTTAGCTTATGGGCGAATACGTGCATAACAGGTTCGACTTTCATTAATGTATTTTTACTTAGATACGCATTTCACAGATAAGAATACAACATATTTAGATTATTTACATATTAGTCTATTAAAATATTACAAATTTGTTGCGTTATTTAAATATTATTACAAATTTTATAAAAATCTGTAGATCCATACAGTAAATCTGCACCGTTATTAGGAGACCATAGTTCATTGCATACTTACTGAATTATTCAATCATTTCTACTATGACGTTATTTCATCTCCTTGATTACTCCTTCTCAGATCATAATATTGGTAATCTGTGAACACAAAAAATGTGACATTCAATTTTAAATAATAATAAAACAAGAAATACAACTTTATTACATTGCCGTAAGTTGAAAGTGTAGTTTAGAATATATGGCAGGAGACAATAAAATAGTCTTGTAAGAGAAAACATAAAATAGAATAAAGAACATAAACTAGTTTTGTGAGAGAGTTCATGCAGACCTATTTAGTTGGGTAATTATTCGTGAATGACTGTATTAAAATTCTATCGAAATCAATCTCTACCTGGTTTTATATATTTAAGAGTTTTGAGCTCTAAATTAAAGTCCTCTTAAGAAGCACATTTACTTTATCGGACAATGCATGCGAAAAAAGTTAGTGTAGCTTGTGACTTTCCACTTTATATTGTAGGGTAAGTAAATCATCAGATTTCACCCGTAATTTTTTCAACTAGTTAACAATCTAAGCTAGGTCCGCACCAAAATTACTCATATGAACTATGTTTTTTATAAAACGAAAATCTCTGTTTACCAGGTTCGCTAAATGTCTTTTTTTTTTAAAAAAAAAAAAATCTGATCAGTCAATTATACGTCAGCTTACAGAGTATAGGTCAATTCGTATTCTATTAATTAAAACCAAAAAAAGAAAGAAAAAAAGAAAAGAAAAGAAAAAAACATTTGATTAATATACAGTTCTAAGCTCAAATTATAACACCTCAGAGCTTTTTGAAATAGATTCCATAGTTCTTCACACACTGATCACTACAAGCTTCAACAATACATTATTGTCGACGAGGCTAAAATTATATAACATCAATCAAAATTGTCCTTCTTTATCTTAGCGGAACTTTATGTACAGCATTTTTCCACTATTTCAGTTTTTAATGCATTATTTGAATATACACCGTACTATCTCTGGTGCAGCTTTGAAACTGTTTTCTTTACTTTTATTTCAACAGTTCTTCATGGCTATTCGCCCAATGAAATTTTTCCATTCTACTCTTGATTGTTCGAATGTTATTGTTCAGATTTCAAATAATTGTTCAGATTAATGTCCTCTCGTCGTAATTACTTTGTCATTTGTGGCATTTGGTCACTTGTAAAACTAAGGAAGTTCATATTATTTGACTTCAACGCTAAGAATTGTTTGGTCATATTGCTTATTACTCTCTGTCTTATCCATGTTTTTTCACCTTTTACGTAATCTTTCATGGCAGAAGAACAATTTCTCCTGAAAGATTCCTCAAACAAGTTTCTTTTACCCTTTATTTCTAGACTTATCTTCAAAACATTCATAGTCTCTTCCATTATTTCAATACTTCCTAATGGCTATTTCTTTTCACACAATGATTTTTCCCCATTTTGCTTCGCTATTTGTTGTTAGTTAGTTTTTTTTTGGCATGTTTGGAACACTCTTCTTAATTATTAAAAAAAATGTCGTATATTCTAATAATTATTTTCGGTGCTTAGTGCCTCAGTTGTAGAGCTCTCGCTCCTGGTACTAGGGGATCTCTGGTTCGATCCTAGACCAAACGATTTTGTAGTGGACAACATTATCTCCTTAGATTTTCTTGCGGTCTCCTGTTTGTTTGCACATGCTCATGATTTTACATTTCCATTTAAGCGAATCCTCGAATTAGGCACTTTGAAAATAAATAAATAAAAGGAAATTTCAATACGATTGAAATAGATCTATTTTCAACGTTTGCTCCGTAATTACCAGAAACACTGAAATATGTATTTCGTTGTTTTTAATTAAAATTCTGTATACTGACTTTCAGATCTCCAACTTAAGCTAATCCTCACATTCGGTACTTTCTGATTAAACAGAGGGAAATCTGAGTATTTTACAAATCTCCCACTTTCCTCCCTTTAGAGCGGAATTTTCGAAAACGTTGAAACACGTTTCCCGTTATTTTTTTAAATGAAGATTTCATTGCGTGAGCTTTATCTCTCTAATGCTAAGAATTCTTGATATACACTATTCTTACGGAAAATATTGAACCCCCTTTACACTCTTAGAATGGGTACTTCCAAAAATCTTTCCTTACCCTTATCCTTACAAGGAGTGTCCTCTCCAAACTTCATGTTTCTACTTATACAAGAGCCACGCCATTCTTCCTTGCAATCTAGTAAGAATCGAATTATTACCGACTGAATCTAGCGTAAACAGTAGAGTATCCAGATGCCTTGCCTGAGATCCTCCGAAGGACTGCAATATACTGTAGATGACTAGATACACTCTAGTACTGTAAATGACTGTGATATAATGTAGATGATAGCAGTGTTGCAATTCAGAGTGTTAATTTATGAAAACTACCATTTCCCTAGTTACCCCTTACAAAGGCCTCATCCGATTGGTTATCGGTAGAAATGAAAAATTCTTTTTTCCACTCCATAGTTTCCAAGCTGCTCCAACTGAACAAACTGAAAATTAACGACAATACATCCATACATATAAGTTTGTGGAAAAAAAAAAAAAGATTCACACCTTCGGTTACATCCGGCAACACTGTGTAGTTCCTAGTGTACTTCAATAGTTGCTTCCTAGTTTAAAAATATATTCATGAACAAGGCTTCATTTTGGATAACCATTATTAGTGTACCGCTTCCGATTCATAAGTTGTACTAGCGCAAACTCTGGGTTGCATTGTATATTGAACACTCTGTATTAGCTTCAACATATGAGGAAGTAAACCTCTACAAAGCATCTCGTGGCAACACTTTCAACACAGACGGTGTTCATAACTTGGGCAACAGACGTGATCTATTGGTAAGGATTCAAAACACCACATTCACATTTAGGAGGTTCGGCATTCAATTCGATCTCACAATCTTCAAGGCTAGTCCTTCCATTGACTATCACCGTGACGACAAAACATCAACGTTAACCTGGGCAGTGGAAGATGCTACTTTATAATGTATTGAGTACATTATTCCTAGAATGTGCTTAAATACAATATTTCGACAGTAGACCTAGTAGTATATCACCCACTTTTATTCCTTTATATAATCATCACTATCATCATCATCATAGGTATTCTACTCTTATTGGCAGGTCACATGCCGCAGCTGAGAAGCGTCCATGCTCCACGGTCCTCCGCTAACCTCTTCGTCTTCACGTATGATCTTTCTGTTTTTATATCATGCATTAATTGTAATCTCCCTCTCTTTCCCTCCACCATACCCTCCAGGACGTCCCTCATGATACAATTTCTTCTTAGGCAATGTTCCAACCAGTTTCGCTTCCACTTCTTAATAATATCTAAAAGTGTTCTTTTCTCCCTCACCATTTCTAACACCCTCTCATTCGTTTTTCTCTCTAGCCAACTAATTCTTTCCATTCTTCTTCACACCCATATTTCGAAGACTAACAGTCGATTTTCATCATTTTTACGTAATGTTCACGTTTCCGTCCCATACAGTGCAACACTCCATACGAAGCATTTTATGAGTCTTTTTCTTAACTCTTTATTCAAGGTCCCACAAAACAGACTTTTCTTCCTCCTAAAGGCTTCTTTCGCCATTCCTATCCATGCTTTTATTTCACGTTCGCACTTCATATCATTACTAAGAGTACTACCCAGATATCGAAAACTATTCACTTGTTCTATTTTCTCCCCTCCCACTTTTATATTTGACACAGATCCCTTCGTTCCAATCACCATGACTTTTGTCTTTCTACCATTTATTTTCATCCCATATTCTTCAAAGCCTTTCCTCATTTTTTCTAACATTTTATTGATTTTCTTTTCAGATTCTGCAACAAGCGCCATATCGTCTGCAAATCTTATGCATCTAATTTTTCTACCTCCTACTGAAATGCCGTCATTATCATATATGCTCTTTTTCACTATCTCTTCTAAATAGAGGGGCCGCGGTGGCTCAGTGGTAGAGCGTTCACCTCTGGTGCATGGGGTCCCGGGTTCAAACCCTGCTCCCGCCAAGTGAACTTTGTGGTGGACAAACACCGTGTGCGTGGGTTTTCTCGGGGTTCTCCCGTTTCCTCCCACTTTCTTCATTCCACCATTTCATTCATTTCTCATAATCACCGTCTCCTTTAGCCTAACCGGCATAACCGTGGGACGTAAAACTCAAAAATTTCATTTCATTTCATTTTTCTTCTAAATAGACATTAAATAGTGTTGGCGAGAGGTAGCATCCTTGTTGAACTCCCCTTCCAATTGCACTCTCTTCCGTCAGTTCTTCCTCTATCCTAACATTTATTTGTTGGTTCATGTATAAGTTTCTTTGAGTCTTCTATCTTTCCATTCCAACCCTATCTTCGTTAGAACTCCCAACAACAATTCCAAATTCACGCGGTCAAAAGCCTTTTGTAGATCAATAAATACAACATACACCTCTTTCCCTTCTTCTATAAATCTTTCACTGATCGCCCTTAATAATTCAATTGCATCTCTTGTATCCTTGCCTCTTCTGAACCCGAACTGCTACTCTTTAACTTCTTTATTTGATCTTCCATATAACCTTCTATTCAGTATTCGGAGCAGAATTTAGCTGCATGAGATATGAGACTAATAGTTCTATAATCCTCACATCTCTTTGGGTTCGATTTCTTAGCCATCGGAATCACGATCATCTTCAAAGTTTTTTGGTCACTCTCCTGTTTCATAGATTTCATTGCATAGTCGGAACAATTCTCCCACAATTGCATTTATATAATAGTACAGATTAAATATTGATATAAAAAAGCACTCTTTTGGTAACCTGATTGTTTATCTTCACAGATTAAAATTTTCTGTTATGAGCACATAATCAATTAATATAAATTAAGCATTAATAAAAAAAGAAAACAACACTGAAAACCTGTTAATTGATTATCATAGCTTAAAATTTTCTGAGAGAAGAGAAATATTCTAATAATGTAAATCAAACATCAACATAAAGGAAATCTACACTTTGGAATCCTGTTTGTTGGTTATCATAGCTAAAAATTTTCTCAGTTAAGATATTTATCATCATAGGTTTTCTGCCACTATTGACAGGCCACTTGCTGCAACTGAGAAGCTTCCATGCTCTTTCGCTAACCTCTTCGTCTTCACGTACGAGTCTCTTGTTTCGATATGGTCCATTAATTGAATCTCCTTCGTCCTCTCACTCTCTTTACTGCTATTATACCCTCTAGCACTTCCCTCATGACACAGTTTCTTCTTATCCAATGTCCCAACCAGTTCCTTTTTTTATAATATCTAAAATTGTTCTTTTTTCCACCACCATTCTAACAACTTCTCATCGTTTTCCACTCAATCCAGCTAATTGTGTCCAATCTTCTCCACATCCACATTTCAAAAGCTTCCAGTCGATTTTAATCACTTTTGCGTTATGTACATGTTCCTGACCCATACAGTACAACACTCCGCACGAAGCATTTTATGTCTCTTCTCAATTCTTTATTCAAGCTCCCTAAAATATTCTTTCGCCATTGCTATCCTTCTTTTATTTCAGATTCACACTACATATCATCACTAATAATATTACATAAGTATCGAAAACTACACACTTGTTCTATTTTCTTCCTTCCCTCCTACTCCTATATTTCACACGACCGCTTCTTTCCAATCACCATGACTTCTTGTCTCTCTCACATTTGTTAGGACATTAGTATAGAAGAAACAAGTCTCTGGAAATTTGTTTGCTATTATCACAGGTTAAAATTTTCTGTTAACAAAAAATATTCTATTTAGTATTAATATAAATTAAGCATTAATAGAAAATAAAACACTTTGGAAACCTGTTTGTTTGTTACCATACCTTAAAATTTTCTAAATTTTTCACATGATATTTTTATTTATTTCTGTATTCAATGCCCCGTTAACAACTGCTTGGTTTTTACGAAAAGTCGCATATGACTTTTAGGATTATGTTTAAAACAGAATTTTAGAACCATTACTTTATTCGCTATTTTGCTTAATTATTTAATTTGCTTTAAATATTTTTACTTATTTAGAAATAAAGTGGATTGTTGAGACTTACTGAAACATTTCAAAAGAGAGGAAGAAAATATATAATGGCGGCTCCAGATGAAACGAAGTCACCAAAGAAACCTGAAGGAGAGGAAGAAGAAGAGGAACCTCTGACTAAAGAACAAATCCAAACCTTAAGAAAAGCCTTTGATATGTTTAATTATCGAGGCGACAACAAAATTGCTGTCAAAGAGGTTGACCTGGCAGCACGAATGGCTGGATTAAACCCAACAAACGATGAGATTATAGAAATGTATAAATTTGCCGATAAGGAAAAAAATGGCCGCGTCAATGAAGTTGGATTTATCGTCACGTGCGAACCAAAGATGCGACAAGGTTTAACTGACGAAGATATCATTGAAGCGTTTAAAGTTCTGGATGAAGAGGGTGAAGGGTATGTTTCAACAGAAGCTATGGAAGCGTTGCTCACTCAATGGGGTGAACGATTATCAGAAAAAGAATTGAAATTGTTCTTAGCTAACGCAGATCGCGAGAACTCAGGACAAATTAAGTATGAAGATTTTGTTCTACGAATGGAAGGCAAGATAGTAGAAGAGAAGAAAGGAAAGAAAAAGGGGAAGAAAAAGTAGAAAAGCACAGGAATAAAATAAAAATGAGGACAAAAAAGTTGAATATTTCCACTACTCTTCAAGTAAAATACATTACATCATTCTCAAAATTTTTCCTTTATCTATAATGTTGTTGAATTGAGAAACTTCAACAAGAAATTTCAAATTGTTAACGAAGTGTTATAACAACTATGTGCTACGAATAAGGTACACTATTTGTCTTGAACACATGGGAAAGAAATATCAAAAACAGATATGATGATATCATTATAGATACTTACATGTTTTTATGTATACTATTTATCACTTCTTTTATATATATATATTGGATTTTTTCCAAGCAACTAATGTATTTTTGTTTCCATGTTTAAAACACGTGTTTTCTTTGGTTTTCAGTCAAGAACTTCGCAACATTTTTGATTATTTGGTAACTTTTTTTTAAAAAAAATTTGTTAATTATAAAGAACTTCGCAGATTTTTTGGGATTAAATATGTAATTGTAAAGTATTCAACAGAATTACTTTTTTGTGATATATGTTATTTTCTAGTTTTCTAATTTGAAGCATTTTACACCAACTTCTTTTGTGATTCAGAAAGAGAAACGTTTTCTAGAGTATCAACTTTGAAAAAAAAAAACAAGAAGAAAAGAGAGAGAGATTAAATAATAGATGAATCTTTAAATACTTTTACGTTCTTATTCTGTATTTCCTGTTAATAAACATCATATCTATCTACTGGTAATCGTCAGTGTGTTTATTAGTAAATTAAAGATAAATAAAGAATGTAAAAGTAATAAAATTGAATTTTAAAAAATAAAATTCCATAACAGCAATGCCCATAAAATGTGTAAAGGAGGTTGGTTATATATAAATGAGGTCATATTTAGAACTTCATTTGTCATCCGGATAAGAGAGGATTTTGCTAAACTAATGATATCTTGTATTAGAGAAGCAATTATCTCCGTAACAATCATTTGTGAACGCGCTCGAGTATTTATCAAAATTCCTGGCAGTTTAATTTTGATCCAGTGGATCAAAATTGATTATATACTATATTGTTATTGGGGGATACATGTACACTCATGTCCAAAATGATTGTCGCATATCTATAACTGTCTTCTTAAAAGAATATAATTTGATAATGATTTTGCAGGACACTTTTAATACTAATATTTTGTGTATAATCGGGAAATGTATATTTGTGGTAAATGTCATAGAAAAAGAATTATAAATACAACAATTATAATGAGTAAAATAAAATGTTACTAAATGGTCAAGAAAGTTTTATTTTTGTTTTATTGTTCTTATTTGCTGCTCTTTTAACATGCAATTTGCCACATACATGTCTTTGCCGATTATATACATACTAACATTGTAAGAAATACCGAGTGAATTCGTTATCAAATTATTTTCCTACAACAACATATTTATAGACATGCGACAATAATTTTCGACATGAGTGTACATGAAAAATTTTAAGAGGATGTGATCGTCGGTAATGTATTAAATGAAACACTGTTGAAGTTTACCAAAACAGAGAAGATACATCGGATACAATAGTGTATTAACAATCTTCCATATTCAACTGGTCACCGTAGTCTACCGGTTAAAGTGTTCGACTCACGTCCGCATGGTTCCGGGTTCGATTTCCTGCCGGTGCTTCCTAATTTTCTGCGTCCACCCAGCGTGGTGAGGCAAACTAGTGAGTCACGTGAACAAAAGACGTGAGAGTCACTAGGTCTAGAAAGTTTCTGATATGTCTGCTAGAGACAGGGTGACGCAGAGCGCTGATCACGTGTTCGTGGCTAGACTGGACTTAGTTCAACCGATCGCTAACAGATGGCGTTGGAGCGGCTTAGGCCCAAGAGGCAGGGGCGGATCCAGGACGGACTTTTTGGAGGGGGCGGTGGGTTGTAATCTGCTACTTAGAGCTACTTTTAAGAACTCCAAACTCTGGGATAGGTTTATATTTATATATATAAAATAAGAAAGCTTCCCCTTATGGGAAGGCAATCGCCCCGATTGCCCCCCCCCCCTGGATCTGCCCTTGCCAAAAGGTCTGCTATGCCAGTGAGTAGTCATATTAGAAATGTTATAGTCGTATGGATAATGTTATACTTTACGAGGGTGGTTCAATAATTATTGTCCCTGACCTATAAGCAGTATTATTTTTCCAAAAAGTCTCCTTTCATAGTAATGCACTTCTTCCACCTATGCTGTAAAGCCATTATGCCGGCTTCAAAGAAAGTTTCTGGCTGAGCCGTGAGCCATTCCTTCACAGCTTCAATAACAGCTGCATTTGATTGAAACTTCATCCCCTTGAGGTGCTCCTTCAACTTTGGGAACAAATGAGAGTCACTCAAGGCTCATCAGCCATCCCAGCTCAAGTATTTTAAATATGAAGGTGGCAATAATTATTGAACCTCCCTCGTAAATTAGTAGTGATGGAGGTAGAAAGAGAATCTTGTAAACATTAGAGGCGTCATACAGCAATTCAGCTGGTGTTATTGAAAAGAAAAATCCTGTATAAACTTAAGTCAGATTGAGTGGCTGTAAGAATTTAAATCCTTAATATAAACTCTTCCCAGGCAAGTCACAAATAGCAATAGATCACGTGAACCACGATTCAAATACTATCTAAACTGAAGATATTAAGTTTATTCTTCTGGAGAAAAAAAAAAGACTATCGACTCAGACTACAAGGAAAGTGATCCAGACTCAATCTGTGATGTGCATTATTTGATCTTAGACTCCACCAAATTAAGGAAAAACGATAGTAGAATTATTCAAATTTCTACATGTGAATCGCGAAACACTTCGTTAATACTGTACATTATTTTCAAGTTTAACGTCCCACAATCATGCGCCGATGTTAAGGGAGACGGAGAATAATGGTGAAATTTTGAAGAAAGTGGAGAAATCTGGAAATCTCGAGAAAACCCACGTACACACACATATATAGGACCCATTAATATAATTCTTGAGTCTGCCCATAACATTTCTCTCTCAATGCTCACAAAACCTCAGAAAAGGTTACAATTAAAACTTCCTTCGCACTGGGCTTTATTTTTAATAATAGAGTGAACTCCCTTGTGACTGTATGGTTAGCATACGGGCCTTCGGCTCGAGAGACCAAGGTTTAATTTCCGATGGAAGCTCACGTGTTTCTGATCCAACGTTAAGTTGCAGGTCTAGGTCTCATTTAGTCTTGGTGCTGAAAGGGATGCTAAGCTTCAAATCAACCAACTATTCCTTATGCAGTAAGGTTGAATAAGGAAGAACATCCTTCTGGCGGAGGTGAAGGTTCGTCCCACTCTCAAACGGATGGATTGCACCAGTGATGATATTCTACTTTTTTTAATACCGGCTATATCCGGATATATATAGGATATTCACCAGGAAAATGCGATATTTTGAGGAATTATAGTAAGGGTCATGACAAGCAATCGATCGAGATATCGATGAAAAGACCACTTCATTTCGTACATGTTGCTCCGAAGGCACATATCTCCAGAACTAATGAAGACATTGGAACAGTGGTCGAAGTGAGATGGTATGCGGTGGTATACCATACTGCCTCTGGTTTTTCAGTGACGAAGACATACAGTCTCTGGTTTTTCAGTGATGAAGACCGTCACTGGAAAGTGAGTGCTAATATACCTTTAGTAAATCTATTTGTATACAAAGTGATTGATGAATAGGTTTGCACATCAAAAATTTTGTTTATTATATGGAAACAATTTCTAAGTGCAATACCAATGTCTTTGTTTTCTTTTTCCTACTTTTAGCTTTTAAATTGATGTGTCTACAAATAAATTTACGCCTTACTCCTACACAAGGACTCGTATTTGTTGTGTTGGTTATTGCATGCAACTGCTACCCTAGTGTCTGTATATGAAGAAACCATATGTAGGGTTTTTAGTACAGTACATAGTTTGGCCGAACTAAGTAGACCTTTTACAGACTGCCTTCATGGATAGATACTCAGAAACCCAATGGTGTCGCGGGAAACATTTACAAATTGTTAATTCAAAAACTCGATTTTAGAGCATTTTCGTGTATAATCTTATATATAAAAGAGAACGCACAAATCCTTTGTTCCCTCATCACGCTAATACGGCTGAACCAATTTCTTTCATTTTTGGGGGGTTATTAGGATTTGGACCCTAGATGGTTTTTATCATATCACTTTAATTTTCAATTACCAGTGTCTTGAGATAATTGACCATTCAAGTGTCCATAACGTACAAATCCTTTGTTAGTTCATCATAGGTAAAAATAAACGTATTTATATGCAACCCGCATGACCGTGTCACTCGGCGGGTTAACATAAATGACAGGCGATATAATGTTAACATTTACTGCAATCTACTATGGTTTTTATCATATCACTTGAAAGCTAAAAAGTAAAAATTATCTAATTAACAAGGTTTATTGCGTTCCGGGGTGACCCCAGCGAAGCGGGGTGAACGCTGCTAGTTCTTTATAATACAATACAAGAGGATATTTTTAAAATACTGTATATATATATTTCTCAGAAAGTTGTATCGGGTGACAAAATCCCCCGCCCATAACAACGGAAAAGTTCTCCCTTGCTTTTGAGTCATAGCTGGTATATCGAGTTGAAATCGTAATAAAACATACCGCCTCTGATTTTTATCCACTTCGAACACTGCATTGGAGTCATCCAAAAATAGGTAGGTAGCACACGTAATAGGAATTAGATATGTTTATTGTATATAATAATTACACTTACAGATCCCAGTATCCCGGACAAAATCCCCGAATTCGTATACAAATTTGTATCTGCCCATTGAATCAAAACAATTCAAAGTTGCTTGTTTTCACAACAATGCAAGCGAGCGGGAAAAGTATAGAGGGTTTTCACAAAATTGTTTGGCTTCTTTCTTTCACTCTTGACTAGGTCATGCGTGTGTGTGTTTGTGCTTGAGTATAACAAACGGTCCTGCGAGTGCGAACTCGAAATATTTCAACAATCGATTCTAGCGAACCAGCTGAATAGCACCACTGGATGACACATGTCATTAGTAGTAATGGGGATACCTGAGGACACTTTTGGCCCCTGGGTCCCTGCCTCAGGACCCATGGTTCCTGTCCCGGGGTCAATGACCTAGGGGTACATAGGGCCACCCCCTCTAGATTTTGGCAGGGATACCATGGCCCACCCCCCAAATTGTGGCAGGGGTACATAGGACCACCACCGTTAAATTTTGGAAATTGCCAAATCTAAAAATTTGGTATGGTAGCCTAGGACCATAGTATGTATCTCTATCAGTATTGGGGGTTTATGTCGTTCCCTTTCATGGGTAAAAAATTGCCAAAAATTCAAATTTCGGGGTTTTTTGACCTAATTTATCTCTTTTGATGAGGTATTATTACCCTATATGGTTATATGGGCGTATACAGGGGTACATTACCTTTCATAAGACATGGGTATATTAATGCACCCCTTGAAAAATTTGGGAGGGGTACCTTGGCCCACCCCTTAAATTTTGGAAATTGACCAATTTAAACATTGGGTATTATAGTACTGGACCCTAATATGTATTATGATAAATTTGGGTGGTCCACCTCGTTCCCTTCTAGGGGTACAAAATTGCCAAAATATAAACGTAAGCAATACGTTGTACCACGTGTTTGTTCTTTTGGCCCAATTTATTTCCTTGGATGAGGTCCTATTACCTATTATGGTTATATGGTTATGTATAGGGGTCCATTACCTATCATAAGACATAGGTACATTTGTGCACCCCTTTAAATTTTTGGGAGGGATACCTTGGCCCACCCCTTTAATTTTGGAAATCGTCCATTTTATATATTTGGTATTATAGTATAGGATCCTAATAGAGATTACTATAAATTTGGTTGGTTCACCTCGTTCCCTTTCATGGGTACGAAATTACCAAATTTTAATACAACCACGTGTTTGGTTTTGGCTCAATTTATCCCTTGGATAAGGTCCTATTACCTTATATGGTTATATGGTCATGTATATTGGTCCATTTCCTATTATAAGACATAGGTACATTTGTGCATCCCTTTAAATTTTTTGGGAGGGGTACCTTGGCCCACCCTTTTAATTTTGGAAATTGCCCATTTTATATATTTGGTATTATAGTATAGGACCCTAATATAAATTACTATAAATTTGGGTGGTCCACCTCGTTCCATTTTAGGGGTACAAAATTGCCAAATTTTAATACAACCACGTGTTTGGTTTTTGGCCCAATTCATTCCCTTGGATGAGGTTCTATTACCTTATATGGTTATATGTTCATGTATAGGTGTCCATTCTCTATCATAAAACAGCTACATTGATGCACCCCTTTAAACTTTTGGGAGGTACCATGGCCAATCTTTTAAATTTTAGAAATTTTCCAGTTTAAGCATTCGGTATTATAGTACAGGACCTCAACATGTATCATGATAAATTTGGGTGGTCCACCTTGTTCCCTTTCATGGGTAAAAAAATTGCCAAAATATAAACATAAGCAATATGTTGTACCATGTGTTTTGGTTTTTGGCCCAATTTCTCCCCTTCGATGAGGTTCTATTACCTTATATGGTTATACGATCATGTATATGGGTTCATTTTCTATCATAAGACATGGGTACATTGATGCACCCTTTAAAAATTTGGGAGGGGTATCTTGGCTCATCCACTCGGTTTTAGAAATTGTTTAATATAAGCATTTGGTATCATAGTACAGGACTTCAATATGTATCACTATAAATTTGGATGGTCCACCTCGTTCCCTTTCATGGGTAAAGAACTACCAAAAATCAATTTTTTTTTTTATTGAGCGCATAAAGAGTGTACAACCCAAACTGCTTGTCCGATTTAAGAAAATTCCTTCACTTTAGATCGAAAACATATTTCGAAACGGTTTTCCCTCTTACATTTCTTGTAACTCTGATAATAACAGTTACCTTATTCAGGGGACTTTTGAGACACCCTGTATTTAAGTTACAAAAATATCGAATTTCACTTAACTCGCTAACATTTGAAATATATAAATTTTATTTTTAAAATATATTTCCTTTATCAATTTATTTTATACATTATTACTCAATATATATGTAATCTCTGTTGTATTATATTTCAAAATATCAGTGTACTTTGTGACGTTACAGTCTTAGGCATCGAAAACAACCGAAGTTAAATTTCTTGATGATTCATTCCTTTCAACTTGCATATTGATTGAACGAATAAGAAATTTAAGAGGCGTTTTATTTCATCTTTCGTCATCAGGTCTCTGAGCTTGTTTAACATGAACGTCTGTGAAGTTGTCCCACCCACCAAACAAATTTTTCTTTTCCTTATCTACATCGTTAGTTTATCGTTAGTTTTACTAAAACTATCGTTAATTACGCAAAAATAACAATTTTATTCTATAAATAAATGGGCGGGCCAACTTCACGGTTCCCCACCCGCAAATGAATTTCAAACCTTTTTTCATCACATCTTTAGTTACGTTAGTTTTGTTAAAACTATCGTTAGTTTCTCAAAAATAAAAATTTTATTCTAGAAATAAAGTTCCCCGCCAGCTGTGAATTTGCCCGCCCATATTGAATTCTCACAAAATTCCAACTCATATCGTTAGTTTACGTTAGTTTTGCTAAAATAACGATTTTATTCGAGAAATAAAGGTTCCCGTCAAATGTAAAGTTAACCCGCCCCTAAAGAATCTTCATAAACTTCCACCTCATATTGTTAGTATATTTTTAGTTTACGTTAGTTTTGCAATATGTTTACGTTAGTTTTGCCAAAACTATCGTGTTTGGAAATTTATGATAATTCTTTATAGGCGGCCTAACTTTACATTTGGCGGGAACCTTTATTTCTCGAATAAAATCGTTATTTTTGCAAAACAAACGTTAATTATAGCAAAACTAACGTAAACTAACGATTAACTTCAAAGACGTTTAACATGGTGTTGTTGAAAAATAAAATATATCAAGTAATCATTGGCCCTCAACCTGGCATGAAAGAAAGAAAAAGAAGAAAATGTAAATGTCAAAAATTCAATTTACTTCTTATTCGTTAAGAGATGAACTTAAGTTTCAAAAGCATTAAAATACTACAGTGTCATATTTGATGTTCTATGACGTAAAGTTGTTTTTTTTTTTTTTTTTTTTTTTGACAATGATAATCAAAGCTCTTACGTCCACCTTTTTATTTTGAGAGCCATTGCGATGACTACCATCTACTTAAACTACTGAGAAATTCCAACCCTGTCATGAAACAGTCAATTGTCACTTGTATGCTGAATGCACAGTCTTTAGAAGTAATAGCCTTGGATTCAGAAATGTGCTTCTCGGGAATTCCCCGCGTATTAGTACATTACTTGAATTTAAATTTGAGTGGCTTATGTGTATACATTTATTTAATAACCACGCCCTATGTATCTTAAGTCCACTTCTTAGTTAAACTTTAAGGTATTGTAAAAAAAAAAATCGTAAACCTCTGTAATCCAGGAATATTTACTACTACCGTGAAGAATTTAATAAATTATGCAAAGAAGTGAAATCAGAATTTTCGTAAACATACAAATCATTTGTATTAAATTCAAAATACAAAGCTGACACTGATTCAAAGCAACTCCACAGTAATGTAAAACCTAAGGAATATTAAAATACCGAGACCATGAGTTAAAATAATTGCAAAATATCAATGACTGATTGATGTTCACTACCTTGAGTCTATTATTTTTATATTTACCAGCACAGTTAAACATTTCTGATAGAAATACATTTAATCTTCTATACGCCTCTGCAATTAAACAAATTAAAATTGGATATATTGAGAACCTGTCAAAATGTTTATGTGGGATTTAAATACACAGGGTCCTTCACAGTAGTACTTCACAAATACTAGTATCCCGAAGTTATGTACGATCGGAGATATACCTCGGGAGCACTGGCTCAAATCCCGGGAGGATGAGGAGGACATGCCACCTCCAATCTTGGAACTGGGGGATGACTGTCCCCCCAATAATTCGATTTGAAATGTAATTTTGGGGGAGAAATGTGATGATTTGCCACAAAGGAAAGTGAAATGAAATTGATGTCCCCACAGAATAAACCTAAAATCTACTCGCCTCGTAATGTTGAAGACCATTCTGCTCCCTGATCCTTCACAGCCAAGGATCTTATAAAATAGAGGATCTGCCCTTACAACAAAATCTAGAAGCCATACGTCACAGTTTCGCCACCCCTACTCTGCCCACTCCGCCCAATAGGATCGCAATGTTTTGAGACAACAACCATGGCGGAAACGAAAGTAGCCAATCAGACGATGGTGGAAACGAGAGTAGCCAATCAGACATGGCGATGCTCGGTTGTTTTTGGCTTCATCGATTTAATAGGATGGCGATACATATGGGCTGATCCTCTATTTATAACATCCTTGTTCACAGCATTGTTTTTCAACTTCATAAATATTTTGAAGACCGCTTAAAATCAGGGGTAAAAGTGGATCTGGAAAGGTAGAGGGATGCATGACGTCACGCTGTCCCTCTTTCCTATCTTTGCCCATTGTAATTTTGTTAGGAAGTGGGGAGACGCCACAGATATTTTTATGGAAGTGGAGGTACAAGGTTCCCCGCGTTCCCCCACTTTTACCCCTGCTTAAAATAATATATGGGAAGGCCCCTTCCAATGTTCAAAACAGATTTGTGCCGCTGCTTGGGAGAATTTCATAGCTCCGGAGGGAGATTTTCCCAGAGCACAGCACCCCTGAGATCATCACTGTTTAATGGATCGCATCGAGATGAACAAAATATCATGATCAAGGGTAAACTCTTTTGTGTAATTTTCGAGAAAACTTAAAAAAAAAACGAACTTTTGTGGTGCTAATTGGTATAACATTAGTTGTCGATATTAATTGATACTTTTTATTCTACAGGAAGAAATTGTAATTTATTTATGCACTGTATGTATGAAAATGAAACTACACTATTAACTAACAGATACAGGTGCGCATCCAGAAATAAGTGCTATAGGAGGGCCCAAAGTATTTCGGGGGGGGGGGTCCAATACATCTATGTAATATTGAACTTGTGTTATTGTGCACCCAAAAAGACGATAAGTACGAGTAATTATTAATTACTGTCACCTATATTTTTTTAAAAAAATGGTAGAACTACATTATTTTTTATAAATAAAGAAATATTACAGACGAGGCGTAAAATTACATTTTTAGCCTACATCAATCATTTCTCTGTTAAACAAGTATAGTTCTGTTTGGGGAGATCCGGACCTGGTGGACTACCCAGTGGGTGCGCCCCTGAACAAATTGTATCTATTGTTGATTGTCAACTGCTGTGACACATATATTACCAAGGGCGTCGATCCTGGGGGGCCCGGGCACCCCCAATGTTCATGTGAACCCCATGTATTTTTATGAATATGTATTTTTATAGGTATTTTTACTGTTATATGTATTTTTATGAATATACAATATTTTGCATAATTTAAATTCAATTTGTCTTAAAACTCCTCATATATGCCTTCTTAGACCCTTATCTGCAATCAAACACACATCTGAATTGCCCCTTGCCCAAAGATACTGAGAAACAGGTCCGTATCCAGGGGGGTTAAGGGGATCCGCCCCCCCCCCTAAATTTTTGCGGGCCCCCCTAAAATTTTCACGGTAGGCTTGCAAATGAACTATAATATGGTGATAAACTATAATATTTTTGGATCATCCCCCCCCCCTACATTTTTGGGCTGGCTACTGGCCTGCTGAGAAAACAATATCCTTGCATAGTACTTGCAAAAATATACCTCAAATTGTCTTTTACATGTTTTGCGATACTGAATTTGTACTCAACATTATAACTGAGCACAAGGTCTGTTTGTTTGATAAATTAGAAAATGAAATTATCTCTTAAGAAAGTACAACTGTAAATTTTCTCTATATTTTATTTGCAAGAATGGAACGCAGATGCGTAAAAGTAAATATATCTTTTAGTTTAACGTCCCACGATTATGCCCTTTAGGCTAAGGGAGACGGATGATTAAGGCAAGAGTCGGTGGCATGAGAATGTGGGAGGAAACGTTAGCATCCTGAGAAAACCCACGGACACGATGTTGTCCATCACAAATTGACTTGACCAGCAGGGCAGTGCCGTGGGGGGGAGACGGCCCCGGGCGCCGAAGTAAGGGGGGCGAAAAATTGGGGAGAAAAAAGGAAAAAAGATAGGAAAAATTGCTTGGAATATATGTATGGAGGCGTCGTCGTATACTCTCGCCACGGGCGCTGATTTTCCACGGCACGGCCCTGTTGACCAGGGATCAAACCAAGGATTCTACGTTCAACGCCACTGATCCACCGTGCCAAAAAGGAAAGATTAAACTTTAGATTTTGCATTTAAGATTATTTCTGAGAGTTCTCTGTTATCATTAAAATTATAAAGCAATATTTGTTAAATTCAGATATTTTTATCTAAATTATTTTGCGTGTTCACTAAGTTTGGACCACGTTCATTCCTTCATTTTCCGTTCTTTTTTAACTTGTCCTGGTGAAGGTTATCTGATTTTTTTTTTGGTAAAAAATTATTTTCAGTGAGAAATAATTGTTTGATGTCTATTAGAGTTGACGACTCGTTCTTCACCAGTGAGAGTTCTTTTTTTATTATTATTATTTACCTTTAAATTCTCTCTCTTGTGTGTATAGTATTTTCGTATTTTTGCCTTCTTCCTTTTTTCCATCCATTCCTCCGTTATAGACCAGTTTATTTCCCTCTTGTCTCTTCCGCGCTTCCTTCACCTGTCCCTCGTTCCCACCTGCAGCAACCTCCTCCGCCTTGCAGCCGTCAAAGATGGTAAAGGACTGAGAGGGAGTTCAACCAAGAGTGACCGCAGACGGCAACCAATCACAGGCTCTGTTATTGCGTCACATGATCAGACACCTTTGTAGCACGGCCGTCTTAGCGCAACGGCTTCCCTTTGCCAGTCTTTAAGAAGACCTTTTAGAGAGAAGGACTTAAGCAGGTGGTAGGAAGGTGGATGCAAGAAGCTGTGGCATCCTTCAGCCATGGCCACGGGTAAGTGCCCTCCAATGGACCAAACATTTTTTTTAATCTTTTTTTTTTAAACTAACAACAAATATCTCACTATCCTTATCCATAACCACCTGTTCCATTAATTTTTGACCCATTGATATTAGTGCTACTGTGTTGCTGGCTTTTGGACAATAACCTCAAAGAAGACCAAATGGATGCTTTAGCTTCAATGGAAGACAAATTGTGTGCTCTTTTTTGGTTGGATGGCTTGTGCAAAGCAACTTTGGCTTGTCGGATCATTAAGAATATGAGGAATTCATCCATAACTTAATCAAAAATTCAACAAATGGAAAAGAAAAATAGTGAAACTATGTGAATTGTGAAGTGATTTGTGAGCGTGTGTGTTTTTTTATAACATGACAAAAGAAATTATCTTGTACCCAATATAGTGATGATTGAACCTCGTTGCTAACGTCTATGGATTGGATTATTTTGCCTTCTTATGCTAACTGTGAAGTGTTTTTGGCATTAACAATTAGTTCTTTAGCGATAATCTCACAAAATTGTGTTGTGATTAGTTTATAAAACAATACCCCGTACAGTACAAGAATAACTATGCCACAATCTCTAATGTATCTACAAGCATTACAATTGGATATATCGCAGAAAATACTTTATTTGAAGTACATTTTTAATTGGAGAACAATCATTGTCCATTTGTTTCACAAGGAAATGAAAGCAACATTTTTCTGCCAGATTGTAAACGAATTACACATTTACTTTCTACGAAATATATTGCTTGTGATTTGGATGGACATATTTGGAACATTTTAATGGCTAAAGTGAATTGTGTTGGAACACAAAATACCTTTTGCAACCCATTCCTTCACCACGTCCTGAGCGTAAAAGCCTACGTCAACTGAGTTACTTTCTCTATCGACTGTAGGTGTCACCTGTCCTTCACTTCGCTTACCATGTGTTAGAAAAAACCTATTTCTTACCTTTATTTGTGCACGTAGATTAGACTAACCATACATTTAAGGTTAATTTATATTGTAAGACATTTAATAAATCGCGTTACGACAAAATCGAGCAATATTTGAAAGAAGAAACTGCTGTACATAAATTCACGCATCGACGAAATAATTCCGGTTCACATATCAGGCACTCCCCCGTGCAACAACACTTCTACTGGTTTCCTGCTTTCTACCGTGTGGCTTTCACATTGTATAGTTTTCATCATTTCTGCTTTGCGATAACAAATCGAAAAATCATTAAAATAAAGAGAGTGATTTATTTTACAAAGAAAGTCATGCAAAATTTGTAATAATTTCTCTTCATTTGCTAGTTACTATGACAGAAGTATTTTCTAGTCCTTTCTCCGTTCGGTTATATAAAAGACAAATTTTAATGCTTCTATTATGTAATAATAATAGTTATAACAAGATTCATGCTCAACTTTTGGCCCTTTGATAACATTGTATTGAAGTGTAAAAAGAAGGCGTGAAATCTTTCAGTTTTATGTCCCACGATTATGCCGTATAGGCTTAAGGAGACAGTGATAATGTCAATGAATGAAATGGTGGAATGAAGAAAGTGGGAGGAAACGAGAGAAACCCGAGAAAATCCAAGCACCGGGTGTTTGTTCACCACACAGCCCATTTGATGCGAGCTGGATTAAACCAGGGACCCCACGCACGAGACGTGAACGCTCTGCAACTGAGCTACTGCGGCCTCTGTTGTAAGTTGAGGGGTTTAACATAAAAAAATAACTAGATATTTTGTAATTAATATTCAGATTTCGTAACTTTATTCACCATAATAACAAATCTTTGAAATGAAATGAAATTATTCAGTTTAACGTCCCACGATTATACCCTTTAGGCTAAGGGAGACGGGTGATTATGGCAAGTGAATGATGATGGAAGAATTAGTGAAATTAAAATGTGAAGGAAACGGGAGTACCCTGAGAAAACCCACGGACACGATGTTGTCCACCACAAATTTACTCGCCCGAGGATCAAACTAGGGACCCCACACACCAGAGATATCCGCTCTACCACTGAGCAATTGTGCCCTCCCCCCATAATAATAAATCGCTGAAAATTGTACCATAGAGTAAATGGTTGTACTGACTTTTCAATGTTACTAAAACGCTCACTTCTGATACTTGAGCTTCCAACTAAATGGGTTTTGTGTTGGACAAACACCGTGTGCGTGGGTTTTCTCGGGATTCTCCCGTTTCCTCCTATTTTCTTAATTCCACCATTATCACCCATGTTGTCATCGCCGTCTCCCTTAACTTCAGAGCATAATCGTTTGATGTTATACTTTTAAAAAAAAGTCGTTACTACTCAAAATTTCAGCTATGCCCAACATGAGGAATACAGTAAATTGTCATTAAGACAAATAATGATCCATCATTGGTATTAATGATTCATATTTTAGTACCAATCACTAATATTTGAATGTAAATCACATTCCTACTGTTACAGAGCCTTCTGATTTAACTATAACATTTGCAGATAATTAATTGTAATTTTGCTCAAGTAAATTACAACAAAATAAATTTTTGATTTAACGTCCAACGGTTAGAAGGCTAATGATTATGAAAGAATTGGAGGAGAGAAAATGTGAGAGAGCCCCAAGAAAATCCACGGACACGATATTGTCAATCAAAAACTCCTGTGACCTGGGATTGAACCAGGGACCTCTCGTTTAAGATGTGAATCTCTACCACAGTCCCAAAATCTGTACACTGCGTGAACAAACCTCGGCTAAAGTTTCTCGACGTCTTACATATTGTACTATTTGATATATTCAATGCTTTAAATACAATTCGCGTAGTCATTTACATAAACATTAACCGAAAACCGAATTATAACCAAGTGCTAATAAACCAACACATTGTGTCATAGTCAAATCTGGTTTGTTGTTAGAACTTTTGAAAAATAAACTAATTATCGTCTTGTACATTAGAGGAGATATCATTAATTATCATATACCTCATCTCTTGTCGTCGCGAAATCTGTCAGGGAATTTGAAGCTTAAAATATATAAAACGATAAGCATACTTGTTGTAGTGTATGGTTGCGAAACATGGTCGCTTACTTTGGGGGAAGAACAGAAACTGAAAGTATTTGAGTATAAAATCCTGAGATAAATGTTCGGACCCAAGAGGAACGGGAATGCGGAATGGCGGAAACTTCATAACGAAGAACTGCATAATTTATACGGTTTACCCAGTGGTGCCCACCCCCCATTATGTCCATGACGCACCCCCCCCCCAATTGTCTATCCGTAGGTGTTCTTCCATGAAAAAAATCTTCTTTTCGATTAATTTTACCCCCCCCCATCAAACATATTTATA
This sequence comes from Thermobia domestica, assembly GCF_964235325.1. NCBI lineage: Eukaryota > Metazoa > Arthropoda > Insecta > Zygentoma > Lepismatidae > Thermobia > Thermobia domestica. The sequence goes on along the minus strand of NC_137462.1, from coordinate 38,148,523 downwards.
TAGATTTTTAACCCCCCCCAAATATTTCAATGACGCAGTTTGCGTCATAGCCCCCCCTTGTGGGCACCCCTGGTTTACCCAACATTGTTAGGGTCATCAAATTTTGAAGGCTCAGGTAGGCAGGTCATGTACCCGGGGAAATCCAATCGAGAAACGTCCATTGGAAGATCTGGGCGCAAATGGAAGGAGAATATTAAGATGGATCTCTCAGAAATAGGAATACAAAGTAGAAACTGCATCTAGTTAGCTAAGGACAGAAGTATACGGAGAGATTTTAATGAAACCGGTATTGAACCCCAGGATTCCATATGCCATAGAGTTAATTTAGTTAGTTTATACCTCAATAGTCTCAACTTTTGAGTGATGTGCGGTCAGTACATAAATAAACTCCTTCATTCAGAGATACGGGTATTTTTTGACAGGTAGTACACTAATTACACTGAAGATCAATGAAAACCAAAATCCTTTGCTGTAATCGGAATTTAAGTCAATCGAAGTTTATCGCAGGTAGTTTTGTCAATTGTTAGACATCGTAGGAGCCAAGCAAACATTTTTTAATAACCAGGAATGGTTTGGAAAGAACTTCAGCTAAAATATGTTTTACTAGCTGTGAGAATCAGTCGTTGACAGGACTTAATTCCAGAATCGATATATAAAGAGAAGTCCATTGCCTGGTTGTTTATCCTCTGCTGTTCTGTAATCCCGTATACTTATCATGTAATGTAGGTTGCATATAGCGCAGAAACTTCACTCCCTAACAAATACCCCTCCCCTCGAGCCGAAAATATAAAAATAAACTGCTTCTTATGATCTTTAATTTGAAGAAGATCTCTCTGTGTCGTAACTCTAGGTGACTTTTCTATGCGAAAAGCTGATGACAGACAGATAGATACGCATTATTTTATTCTGTTATTAAAGACAAATAAAAATAAAAACAAGATACTTGCTTTACAATAATACTAATACGTATTTAACCTTTAAATCAGATAATGAAATGAGTTTAACGTGGCATTGAATCAGGATTCCCCTGATGGTAATGGTAATTACTTATATCCACTCGGGATACTATATTTGGTTATTCAAATTTGATATGTTTCAATGTACAGCAAATTATCAAATAATCTATAAGTTATCTAGTCGACCTCTGAAATTAAACATCAAATCATAACTTCTTCTTTCATTTAAATTTTGATACGCCACATTAGCTTCAGTCACTTCTCTGAACCATAGAGTATTTTTAATAATAAACCTTGTGTATATTATTAAAATACTGCAAAACTGCAGTAGACAATACTGCAAAACTGAAATGGAATCTCAGTTTTACGTTCCACGATTATGCCGGCTAGGCTAAAGGAGACGGTGAAGATGAGAAATGAATGCAAAAGTGGAATGAATAGAACAGGAGAACCCCAAGGAAACCTATGAACACGGTGTTTATCCACCACAAAGTATACTTGGCACGAGCTAGGATCGAACCAGGGACCCCACGCAAGGATTGGGTAAGAAATGAAGCAGGCTGGGACCTGTGTGTTAGGTACCATCCCGGCATTTGCCTAGTAGGAATGAGGGTAACCTCACTCAAGATGACTGGCCTGAAAAAGGTTTTTACAATTTTTCGACCGAGTGTCCCCACCGGGAATCGAACTCTGGACGTCAAAGGAGCTCCAAATAGAGAATCATGAAGATAAAATAAGTCCAAGAATACCAAAAGTGGATCTGAGCACTGAATGCGACAAATCTCTTTTCTAGTTGAAATGTGGTCGTCTTTGAAACTTTCATAATCACTGCAAGCACCGTCAGGGTTCATTCGAGGCTACGTGGTTAGGTTAGCTTTGTCACGTTCAGTGTGAGAGACCGGGGTTTGATTTTCACTGAGACTAGTTCATATTTCACTTAACCCTCGAATCACGTCTCGAGTCGTAGAAACGGATGTTAAAACTCGAAAGAAAAAAGTAATCATTTCAATATTACGTTCTCGTATTACTTTCTCTTAAATCTTTTGCTTAAGCAAAAATAACAAATATTATACTATAGCATTTGTCTGTTTTATAAAGGATATGAAATACTGGGTAGATATGGCAAGTTTCAAATTAAGTGGGCGGAACCTGTAAATGAAAAGATAACTCGTTCACACGGCTTACTTTTTTCCCTTAGAAACTTCTTTAGTAGAGTAATACATATTTAGTTAATTACATAATTTGTTATGTAGAACATACAGACAGGATCAACTTTTTTTAAAGTAGCAAATTGATCAACCGAGTAAGGCCACTTAAAGAAAATAACTGTTATATTCTCGAAATTACTTCAGTGATTCGTAAATTTTAGTTTGATTAATTATTTAGATATCCAACAAGATTAAATTACTCTGTTAAAAGTGAACAACCATGAACGTTATAAAAAAAATGAAATCTTTAAGTTTTACATCCCACGGTATGCCGGTTAGGCTAGAGGGGACAGTGATGATGAGAGATGAGTGAAATGGTGGAATGAAGAAAGTGGGAGGAAACGGGAGAACCCCGAGAAAACTCACTCTACCACTGAGCCACCGCGCCCCCAACATAAACGTTATCGAATAGTCGAAAATATTTGATACTATATATACGCCATTTGTATTTATTAATGTCAATTTAATAAATATCAATATCTGAAAGATATTTAAGAGAAATTTATATACAAGACCATGCTGTAATCATTATGAAAATGGGATTACGTCAAATTCAACAACAGAAACATTTGTTATAGTTGTTTAAACTCTTCATGATTAATTGTGACAAAGCTGGGAGACGTTTTATTTCCTTCTATTGGTTGTGTACCCATATCAAGATGCTTCTCACAAACTGGCAGTCTATATTTTACGTATTTCTCATTCTGAGATGCTACTTAAATACATTTCATGAATACTCTATAACACCCTGTAACCAAATATCCTAATGAAGCCGAAACATTACATCAACCCTATAAAGAAATATTTCTCTGTTAATAATTTCTGCAAACTCATTCCGCAATTTCCACTTCTGTACTGTAAACTCTCCAACATTGGTCAGAATACTGCCAAAAGATAATAGAAGAGAAAAAATAATCAATGTTACTTCCTGAATAGTGATTACAAAGATTTTATTACCGACAGAAACGATGGCTGTGTTAGCACACTCTTTGCTATGCATTGGAGATAAACAATCACTTCAGTATTACATAGACACCTAGCACGAAAGAATTTATCAATAATTTATTCTCAAATGTACTGCGTGACCACTAGTCAGCATTCTTACCAATATACGACGACTTCGCAATATCATCAAAGCACAAAGTCGTGATATGAATTTCCATTTAGCTGTTGAACCAAACATGAGAATAGACTGAAATCGAAGGCTTCTTTTTTATTTGGTGCTATGAGGTTACATGTGTTAATTTCTTAAAATCTTTTCCATCGAATATTTATCTCGCAACATCTACGAGTATCGAAAATTCTTCGATAATCGCTATTGCAACTGCTACCGTGCAAATAACATGTACTCAAAATCAGCTAAGTGATGCAAGAATGATGATGAAAAACAAGAACTACAAATTTCCGAGTTTTGTGGCCATTTTAACTCTCATCAAGTTATCGAAAACGGAAGTCACATATATTAATTTTATCGAATTTGATATACATCCAATTTCCATAAAAGTATTAGAGGTTTTTTGCAGTAGAGTTTTGTGATTAAGATTGAAATATTATCTTATCCCGTAATGGTCATGTCTCATAGCTTTTGTATGCTTGACCAGAGCATTCTCATAGAAGGAATTCTTGGTATGCTTGTCCCAGCATCGTAAGCAATTAAGGAACAACGCATTTGAATGAGGAGCTCTGTCGCTTATTAGGTTTGGAAACATTTCTTTCAGTTTATAAAATTCCACGATTATACCTTTTAGGCTAAGGGAGAGGAATGATTTAAGCAAGTGAATGTTGATGGAAAAATTAGTGAAATGAGAAAGTGGGAGGAAATGGTAGTACTCCGAGAAAATCTACGGACACAAACTTACTTACCTGGGGATCGAACCAGATACCCCGGGCATCAGAGGTAAGAGCTCTACCACTGAGCCACCGTTACCTTGTTATATCGTATATGCACTTCTATTTTGCAAGTGAAATCAAGAAGACACAATACACGGAAAAAAGCACTCATCTTTTGAAACAATGGAAGGAATGCGAAATTAAAGATTCTTTATGTATTAGTGTAGGCAGCTAACAGCAAATATCTCGCAGTGGTGATAATTTTCATACTCTTCCTTATTACATTGTGGTACCAATTAGCAAGAAAAGTATTTTTTAATAATAGGTTCGCGTTTGTCTGTGTGAGCGGTAATATAGGGACAGTAAAGGTTTCCGAAATGACCTCGGGGTTACCCCACAAATTGTATAACAATTAATTACGTCAAACTTTTAGCAGACAAATATAACCAAGTCCCTAAAGGTAGAAAGAAAATTAGCTGCCCCTTATTCACTGGATGGAAAACTTAGCTGCCCCTTATTCACTGGCTGCCTCTTTACTTCTTGGGCTACTCATTGTATCATTCAAATTTTGATATTTCTGTATTAAAAATTTCGCCAACATACGAAAGCAATGTATTGTAGGATTATTGAAGATTTTTCGCTTTACGTATTATCTACGCGAGCTGAGAACCACAATTCGGTATAATTGGTGGGCGTACAATCTATGATGTAAGTGCAGACCCTTCCCACCACATTATTTTACCTAAAAATTAATTGGTTTACAGGACAATGCCACAGATTCTGGTATCAATAAACAAAACTGTTCTGTCACTTTCACTCACTGTGAGACATTTGTGTGAATTACTGGCAATTTGTTTACTTGAGTTTCCATTGGCTTACAGAGTATAAGCACAAATTTACAGTGAACAACCAATCAAACGAATAAATTTAGATTATTTCTAAGAGCCGAAACTAGATGATATATAAATTTACGGTAGGCAACTGCTAGAAGATCTTTAAAAAATATTAATTAACTAAATGAAGGGCACATGAAATATGCATTAAATTAATGAGAAACGTGTTATGTCAATTAAGTAATGCATGATTACTATTTCGAAATAATTGTTTATACTATCTTGTGGTTCACTTTTGCAGCTATTTACTGTTAGCTTTTAAACTGATGAAGTCTTTCTAATGTTTTACTTACTGCTATTACTTATACTATTGCTATTATTATTATTATTATTATTATTATTATTATTATTATTATTATTATTATTATTATTATTATTATTATTATTATTATTATTATTATTATTATTATTATTATTATTATGTCGAACACAAAATATTCTGTGCATTGTAAAGCACATGGTAGGCTATTTGAGTCTATTTAGGAGGCAGTGAACTTCGATCTGAAGAACCATTAAAGGTGTTGTAACTCCATAATTTTATCAACCAGTTGTTTAGCATGCACCATCTTGCCACTTATAGTTTTTTTTTAGTTTAACGTCTCACAATTATGAAATGAGGTTGAGAGAGATGGTGAAGGTGTTGGTAATAGTAAATAAAATGATGAAATCAAGAAAGTGGTAGGAAGCGGGAGAACCACGAGTTAACTCACATATAAATCATGGCATATATATTAGAAAAATTAGCTTAATTCGATAATATTAAGTTGTTCCCTAAGCGACATCAAGTTTTTAATGTATTTACAGTATGCAATATAAGGCTAAGACACCTTGTATGTTTCGAACGGCTGGACGGAGTAGACAGCATATCTTGGATAGGAGTAATGCAGGTAGAAGGTAGAACCTCATCTATTATTGTATAGTACTGTGCAGTCGCCCCTTGTCGGTCTGAGAGCTCAGATGATGAGTTAATGATTGACGTGTTTGGGGATGTCAGATCCGACAAGTTGCGCCCAGGATTTTGTAAATATAGAACTTAACAAAATGTGAGGTACGGGATCTAACCTGGGTTGCATTTAAATGAAATCCAACACGTACAAAAGAAACAGACTGTGATGTTAAAGGGGGTGAAAAGGGGCAAGAAGGGAGTAACTTTCGGGATAGGTTAATCTACTCGCACTTACTTGCAGGTCTGATCGTTGTCCTCTCCACGATTCCTCCAACGGGCCTACGTCCGTCCATCCCTCTGTTTGGCTGGCTGGTCGTTCAAGTAACCAAAGTTAAGAGTCGGGGAAACCCGGACTGAGTAACCAACTTCGCGAAGACCGCAACTTTAGACAAACTTATAACTTCTTCTTAAAAAGCAATACATCGTCGTTGAATCAAAGGTGCTCTCTAAGATAGAGCAAGGCTATCAATCGTCAATTTCAAATGTAGCTAGCGGTCTACCTTCTATCTCGTCCCTCGCTCCATGTCGACTGTCCCTTCCGATAGTGTCTCAATCCATTTTGTCTGGCGTTCCTTCCGGGTTCATATCCTCGGTTATTCACTCTGCTTTGCGTTTCGATGGAAAAAGTGCATGCTCGTAGATTAACCAAGGTAAGGTGATGATAGGAATGCGGACGGGGAAGCAATCTGTTATTTTATTAACTGAAAAATTTACAACGTAAGAAATGAATGACAGACAGCAAAGGCAAATGAACTTAGAAAAACAAGTCGATAGGTGATTTAATTTGAAACGAATGATGATGCTTTTGACTGAGATGTTCTTTTAAAATAAAATGTCCCATTGTTCAAAATAAGAAACTTTTCCATATGTCCAAATACACATATCTTCACATCCCCCCCCTGAAATCAAAGTCCCGAATGAAAACATTTCGGAGACAAACAAAAAAAATCACTTTTTAGAATTTCTGTTTAAAAAAAAAAAACTTAAGCATCTTTGTAGTTTCATTCAGTCTTCATGATAAAAACACAGCAGCAAATATAATCTGAAAAGAATCATATGATAAGAAATGATGAGTACAGCAGAAATGTTCACACACTAACACAGTTGACAGCAGAACAGTCAATGCCAAATGACGTAAGCACAGCAACGTCGATCTTGTAAACACAGCATCACTAAGCATAAAATGTAGAACTGGAAATCACAGGTACAATGTCCTTACACATCACTTAACTGGAAAGTTCATTCAGTACAAGTAGATTATAGGAGTAGGGTAGACAGGTATATGATAGTAACATCACAAAATTTAGGGGATACAGTCAATGACTGCCCAAAACACGTAAGATATGAGAATAGGGACAATAATTGGATAAAATGATGGAATGAATAAAAATCGACGAAAAATCAGGGGAAAAAAAAACAAAAGTAATAACTAAACCATAATTCATACGTATATATCTATATATAGTAAATAAAAACTCCAATTCCAATAAAATTGTAACTCTATAATCAAAATAATCATTACGCGGTAGAAGAAAAATTAATCTAGCTACCCATAGAAAGAACAGATAAAACAACACAAAAGAATGTTGATTTCAGGTTTTAGAAAAACGAATTGTGGAGAATTTAGTTCCACAATGACCGACGTGTTGGCAGAGTTATAGCCCTCTGCACTGGCTATTAAAAACCTCAAAAGAAATCAACATGACAGACTATCACCAAACATATTCCTAAATCCCTAACTAATTATGCGCTAAAAGAAAAGAAACTTCTTTCTTCTTATATGAAAGTAAAAGTACGTATACCCACAGGAAAATGTGGAATTAAGTCAAATCTATAAATATACAAAAATATACATCAAATAAGCACAAATCTTCATCATACATAAATCCCAAGTCATCTTCATGATGAAATACACAAATTTATTATATACACTGCAGGCGATGAATAATTGATCATTCCAAAAGATCACTAAAATCACACAAGAGGTTATAACAGTGTATATTCCTTTGAAAAGAATACATTGACTGAGTATATTCCCAATAACTAATAACAAATCGTAGGATCAAATAAAAAATCCAGGGAAAGAAAAAAAACTGCATTCTTCTTTACATCCACATTAATATCATAAAATGCATCTTGAAAAATGCAAAAAACGTAAGAATTCCTTCTTCATCACTATCATAACATAGATAGCAAACAAATATAAATTCATAGTTGCGTCTATCTCCCTAGTTTTCTTCTGCTAGACATAATGTATCAATAAGATGTTGATTAGATGACCAAGAAAAAGAACGTGTTCTACAAAGTTAACCAACAGTTCTAAGTGACTGAAAAAAATGATGTCTATATGAGTACTCCTTTTTCTCCTTATCTTCGTTGTAATTGTTATTGCCGGCAAGACTTAGAAATACAAACAAACCAAAACAAATTCCATAATGACATGGCCAGTGTCAAAACAAAATTCGTCACCAACTTCACAGATGTTCCTAATCCATCAAATCTTCCTTTGAGAACCGTCTTTTTTTCCTTCTTTTTTTTTAAAAAAAAAAAACTTCATTGCAGAGAAACAGCTTCCACTTCTTTTCCTTCTTCCAAGGGAAAATACACAGGTAAAAGACGCTGATAGAGATCCCAATTCTCCTTGTCGAAAATACACAATACAATACGGTCTACGTTGTCCACATGATCCTCTAAAAATTTTCGTGTACTCAACAATGCAATTCTCGCAGCAGGTTCCTTAGGGAAATGAAATGCACCAGCAGCGATGCAAGGAAAAGCCACAGTTGAAAACTGATTTTTCAACACAAAATCAAAACAATTGTTATAACAATTCTCCAAAGTCTTCTTGTTCGCATCTCTGGGACCACACGTCAATAATACATGATCAGCGGGGAGATTATAGCCTGGAGCAATCTTCACTTGTCCTGGTTTTAAAGAACGTATTTTCTCACAATCTTTACGAAATTCTTCTCCTGCAGCTTCTTGGATACTTCTATCTGCTCCTCCTAATGGAATAAGTAATTCATTCGTGGGATTGACAACGGCGTCAGCTTTAATCATAGCGATATCTCCTCGAAAAACACTGATTTTCTTGTTGATTGCAGAATTGGCACCAAACTTCGGTTTCAAACTGGAACAATTCTTCCCTGTTTCAGCCCAAGTAGGTAATTGGTTGGCAATCACAACTTCACGAAGATTCACAGATGGAATATTTTCTTCTTTTTCTATCATGTTTACCGCAGGATTAAAAATAATCTCATAGAGTTCTTCTTTTTCTTTCTCTCTCTTATTTCTTCCTTCCTGTTCTTCGGCACAGCAGGCATTCGCAGTAGCATCCTCGACAACGTCTTGTATATCCAAGTCAACATTATCTTCTTCTTCCTCTCCCTCGTTTTCCTTCTCCTGTCTCTCGTAGTACTTCTTCAATCTTTGTACTGCAATCGAATCAACCTTGAATCTTCCTCGTGCAGTCTTGAACTTAACAAAATAGGAATTTGGGTGGTCAATATCCTGAATTATTCCTGGACCAAAATAACGTCCACTGAAAGCTCTGGTGGATCCTTTCTTCATGGTGCTGTCCAAAATCCATACCTTGTCTCCGACTTTGAAATTGGGTTTCGAATGACGTTTGTCATAAAATTTCGTTGCCGTCTTATGTCTCTGGAACCATTTATCATGGGCTTTGTCTCGTATTTCTCCAAGTTGCTGTAAACGTTCAGCATTGTCCTGAAATTCACAAGGGGTGTCCAAAATTGCTTCGTGTAGCATTCTACATCTGAATCCATGCAAAAGTTCAAAAGGGCTGTATCCAGAGGATAAGTTAACAGTTAAATTGTGGGCTAACACAATAGATGGCAGCAGTTCGACCCATTTTCCTTGATCTTTATTACACAACGCAGATTTCAGTCTCTGTTCAATGTTTCGGATAGCTATCTCAGCAGTCCCGTTAGCGTAATGAGCTTGAACATTTACAAATCGAATCTTAGCTCCAATCATTGCACACAACTCCTTGAATAGGTTACTTGTAAAACATGGACCTTTGTCTGTGACTAATTCTTTGAAAATACCGTATTTCAAAATTACATTTTCATAAAGAAAACTACTTACAGAGGACGCTGTTATATCTGCTAATGAACCACAGATAGTATACCGAGTAGCTGCATCGACTACGACAATCAAATACTTGTGTCTCAAAATATTACTCGAGGAGTACAGGTAGCGACACTTACTAAGACGCGAAAGAATGTCTTCTATCGACGGTACAGGAAAACTGTCTGGTGCAATGTGTAAATTGATCGCTCTACAATCCAAACAAAATCTATAAGATCCAGACTTCTTTTTCACGAGAAGAATAGGCGAGTTATAACTCGAGATGCACCTCCTAATAACCTTTTGTTTAAGCAAAGTATCAATCTGTTTTTTAACTTCTTCTCTTAAATGGAAGGGGATAGGAAACTGATTGGTGTGAACTGGGACGTTATCTAGCATTTTAATTTCATGTACGTAGCCCTTGGCCACTCCAAAATCATCCTCTGACCAAGAAAAACAATCCTTATACTCCTCTATAACAGAATAAAACATTTGCTTCTGATCGTCCGAAAGTTGAGGGTTAATGTCCACACGCTTGACATCAAAACCAGCAGGAAAGTTATCGTTGTCTTGTTTACTGGCTAAACCATGATTTTGAACACTATCTGTATCATTTGGATAATGAGCACCCGGCCTAATGTCAATAGCTTCACCTAAATGAAGATTTTTCTCTAAACACAACTTTTTGTTGGTTGGGTTGACTACTCTAATGACAGGATTAACAGGATCCACTCTAGATTCATTAACAAAAATTTCGGCTTTAGAACAGATTTTTTCATTGGGTTGCAAAACATTTTTAACTCCCACTAAATCATTAATTTTACGAACAGGTACTGAAACACTGGAATTTGGTGGCAAAGTAACAGATTTCGCCGTTATGAAATACGCTTGCATAAGGTTCGCTGTTTGTTCAGAAACTGTGCCTATAGCATGACTTTCAGGTAAAGCGTGATCAGTAGGCTTCCCAAACCTAACTATGTGAACTACGTGAATATCCTGGTTAATAGTGACATGTTGAGGAAGTAACCAATCATTTCCCAACAAAACAGAAGATGCAAATTTGTCAACAACTCTAAAAGTATGTGTAAATGAATAGCCGTCAATTTTGAACTTCAGCACAGCTAACGTGTTAGTTTCAAGTCCTTTACCCGAGATGCCACGGATGATAGTACGTCTTTTAACGAGTCTAGTGTTCGGAGGAAGGAGCTCTCTAGTGCAAATTGAAATTTGACTCCCAGAGTCCAATAACGCTTTATACTCTTTATTTCCAATAGTAATTTTGATACAAGGCAGAATCCTATTCCTAACAATAGGCGTAGTAATCGTGTGGGTCTTAAAAACAGGTCTCTCACTATTCCCTGAACTATTTCCACTATGTAAAACATTACAATTATTACTTCTCCTGACTTGCGCCATGTTGCACTCTAATGCTTTGGCCGGACAGTGTATTTTATTATTCGCGGGAGACGTACTATGATTCTGTTTGCACTTGTTCTGTTCGTTCTTAACTATAACAGAGGTATTCGTCGCAGAGCCCATTCTATCATGCATATTATTACTATTCTTGGCACTCTTACATTCAGAGGAACAAAAAGAAGAAAAAGAGTTACATTTCTGTTGATGAGACGGAATAGAATCTACTGACTGTTGATCACCGCATTCTTTCTCAGCGGATAAGATATCATAATGCAAACGTGCAAGCATTTCTTTTTTTTCCCGTTGTTCTTCGAGAGGAAATGAAACATGAGAATTATCGCGCAATGAAACATCAGCTATCTTAGCGATAAATTCCGGTGTACTAAACTGCAAGACTTGTTCTTTCGAATTAGATTTAATGAGCGTCTTGTAATTTACTATTAACTCAGCTGACTGTTCTTGTAATAAAAACTCACATAACGCATCAACAGATGGAAACAATTTGTTGCATGTAAGCTTAAAATACTGAGGCAATAACCCTTCAATAAGGAAATTAATTTGTTGTTGAATAGGCATGGCTTTATCAAAACTAAGTATGAGATCTAGCTTCTCATAAATATATGTCATAATAGGTTCCCCTTCTTTTTGATCTCTGGAACGAATAGTATGTTCCGTCACCTTCTTAACTACAAAACCACCAAATAATGTGATCATTCGTCTCTTTATGTCTACATACGACAAGTTCACAAATTCGTCTGTCCTAGTTAAAGCTAGAAACCACGCTAAGGCTCCGTCCCTTAACAGATATGGAAGCAAATGACGCTTCTTTACTGCATTGAACTCATAAATGACGCAGTAAGATTCGAAATACTCAAAAAAACGAATGACGTCTTCCCCATACTTGCCGTGAAAAAATGTGGGGCGCACAATAGAATCTAGAGACGTAAGTCGAGCTTGTGCCATAATGCTAGTATTCACCATTTTCTCTAAATATCTCTAAATAATATAACTAAAAGCACACAAAACAAAATAACACAACAAATTGAGAGGGTGGAGGGAGGGTGGCAAAACAAATAGAATTTCATCAAATTCTAACGGTGGGCGGCAAACAAACTAATGCAAAATAAATCGAGGGTCGCAGATATGTGTGCATCCACACAAGTTAAAACCACATCTCCGCCATGTGCAGTCGCCCCTTGTCGGTCTGAGAGCTCAGATGATGAGTTAATGATTGACGTGTTTGGGGATGTCAGATCCGACAAGTTGCGCCCAGGATTTTGTAAATATAGAACTTAACAAAATGTGAGGTACGGGATCTAACCTGGGTTGCATTTAAATGAAATCCAACACGTACAAAAGAAACAGACTGTGATGTTAAAGGGGGTGAAAAGGGGCAAGAAGGGAGTAACTTTCGGGATAGGTTAATCTACTCGCACTTACTTGCAGGTCTGATCGTTGTCCTCTCCACGATTCCTCCAACGGGCCTACGTCCGTCCATCCCTCTGTTTGGCTGGCTGGTCGTTCAAGTAACCAAAGTTAAGAGTCGGGGAAACCCGGACTGAGTAACCAACTTCGCGAAGACCGCAACTTTAGACAAACTTATAACTTCTTCTTAAAAAGCAATACATCGTCGTTGAATCAAAGGTGCTCTCTAAGATAGAGCAAGGCTATCAATCGTCAATTTCAAATGTAGCTAGCGGTCTACCTTCTATCTCGTCCCTCGCTCCATGTCGACTGTCCCTTCCGATAGTGTCTCAATCCATTTTGTCTGGCGTTCCTTCCGGGTTCATATCCTCGGTTATTCACTCTGCTTTGCGTTTCGATGGAAAAAGTGCATGCTCGTAGATTAACCAAGGTAAGGTGATGATAGGAATGCGGACGGGGAAGCAATCTGTTATTTTATTAACTGAAAAATTTACAACGTAAGAAATGAATGACAGACAGCAAAGGCAAATGAACTTAGAAAAACAAGTCGATAGGTGATTTAATTTGAAACGAATGATGATGCTTTTGACTGAGATGTTCTTTTAAAATAAAATGTCCCATTGTTCAAAATAAGAAACTTTTCCATATGTCCAAATACACATATCTTCACAGTACCATCATGGCGGTCATTTTAAAAGTCCACCATCTTGGATTCAAATTCATTTTTTTAATAGAAAGGGAATCATGTGACATCGTTTTGAGTAGCTTCTTACCATAAATTCACATCCAACGTTAATTCCAACTTATTTCTAATCATTTAATATATCTTGAACTTCACAATATCTGTTTGTTTAACCTTCACCTATCTTTCCAAGTTTACATGACACTTTTGCCTTATATTACAGTAGTTCTATATGTTGTAAATGCATTGAAAACTTTATTTTACGGAGCATAATTTAATATTATTCAATTGAGCTACGTATTCCCATGATTACTATGATCTGACATGGAACTGTTTTAAGGGGTGAGAAGTTTTGAAATCGAAAAATAAAGACAACCCTGAACAGATACTCTGATTTGTTACTATGGTTAAGCAGGTTCCTACTAGGGTCTTGCATGAGCAATGCGTGTGTTTATACGAAAAGAAGAGTGCTTATAACCAAGACAATATCCTTACACGATACACTGATGTGAATTGGTGGTTAGTACTTTCGGCTCAGAGGCAGAGCCCTTTCTTCTAGTGCGAATGATTCCTGGTTTGATTCTAGGTTGTGTGAGTTTGTAGTGTAGTGCATGGTCAATCTGTGAGTTTTCTCGGGATTTTCCGATTTCCTCCCACTTTACCATAACACCAGTTCATTTATCACACTCCACTTTCATTTACCATTTATCATCTTTACCTTTACAGGACATAATGTAGAACGTAAAACTTAAAAAGATCTAGTCTCATTTCATGTATGAGTATGCTATTTGATATCTAAGTCCAAACGAAATAGAATACACCAGATGTTTACGTAAAAGAAGGTTTCTCAGTCATTGTTACACGGAATCCACCTGCTTGACTGCAATCTATTTGACTAAAATGTTAACGACTTCCATGATATGAACTATTTTGTTAAGGGGAAGGAGTTGCCTTCTGGGAGTATAAGGAAAAAAAAATCACGGAAATATCTAAGAATGTTGAGTCAAGGTTATTCACCAAACTAGGATCGCCTAAATAACAGAAACACAATCCACGGCTTGTCAAGGTCGCTGTGACGTATAGGATAGGAGAAAAAGAGACGTTAGCTATTCTTGAATAATATCTTCAGTAGTATTCTATTCTAACGAAGAGAATAGAATATTTTTTTTTATATACAGTATTTGACAAAAGCTCTACAAAATATATTACCTAAGATCTCCTTATGGAATTTTTGAATACTAACATTATACGGTACCTTAAAATGTAATATGACTATGAAGTTTCTTAGGATTAGGATTAGGAATTAGATTTCTGGGATTTCGGCATTGGTAGCCATTTTAGCTTGTCATTCATGTAAGGGATGACGTCCCTCGGCGATGACACAGTCCAAGAAATCGGAGGAGAAGAAGAAAGAAATAGAAAGGAAGTGGCCTCAGACCATTATGTTAGGTACCAACCGGGCATTTGCCTGGTATGAATGAGGAAAACTCAGGAAAAATCTCATTCAGGATGGTTGGTCTGAAAAAGCTGTTACACCTTTTGGACCGAGTGTCCTCACTAGGAATCGAACCCGGAACCATTCGCACGAAAGGTGAGAGCGTTAGCGACTACGCTACGCGGGGCCACGCCATGAAACTTGTAATTGCATTAACTATCTATTGTTTCCATTGAATTATTGTGGTCATTTCACAATATACATCGAGATAAACGTACAATGAATAGTATTTATTGCCATGTTAATTCGAAGATTTCTTAAATTCAAGACAAGACTTGAAATTTCATGATTCTTGTAGATAACACTAGTACACCCAGATCTCAAACACTGTTTTTTAATGTTACATGATTTATATATAAAAACTGTAAATTAAATCAATCAAGTGTAATTTATTAACGTTTAAAGACACGAAAGTCATTTAAAAAATATAGTGCAATAAGAAATGTAGTTTAAATGTTGTTATTTTACATCCTTCATGAGCCTCTTGTGACTTTGAAGGATGCTGGTAACTTCTATAGGAAATTAAGAAAAAAAAATAAAACCAGAGCACGATTTTGTACATAAATTTACAAAATTAGTTTAACTATGGTGGGCATATCATGAATTTACAATAAACTTTTAAAAATATATAAATAAAGCTTCACTGAAAAACGGCTCCGGGATAAATCCGCTTCTACTCGTGAAAAATACTAAACCATAGTAGCGCTACCCACTCCTCCTCGCTCTTAAGCAGATCCACTACCAGAAATAGGAGTGTAAAAATATTTCTATCCTTTTATAAATATGCATAATAGTGGTCAAAAGACACTGAGCGTTTCCTTAAAATTTAGCGTTTTCCCCAAAGTTTGCTATTGGCTAGAACCTGATTCAAAATCTCTATTTTTTTGAGTAGTTCGACAAATATATGAATATACATGATATACTTACTCACCAAACTTTAAACAGTCATATTTCCTCCTATATGACTCATCTTGTTTATGAATTGAAATGAAGCAATTTCTAGTCTTTTTTTTTTTTTTTTTTTTTTTAAGCGATGTCTAGAACAGGTTTTTACTTACTCCCAACTGTTTCCCGTAACACGAAAGCATAAATAAATACCTGAAACAAAAGAAAATCTCTTTGTACAAGGCGATAAGGAACAACTCAAACTAGTATGTAAGAAGAATCTTTTAAAAATATTCAACAGTAAATACGAAACATCTGTTTCATAAGAATTGTCTTGCAAAGTTAAAAGCCATACAAGCATAAGATCTTCACTGTAGTTCTTATATATATAGAAGTTTATTTTACTATTAAAGAAAGCAAACTGTGAAATCGTTGCGCAATCGTATCTTATAATGTTTTGTTGTTGATATACGATAGAAAGTTAAGAAATGTTTTAGTAGAAACCGTGTAGGCAGAAGACTCAACGGCATATTGTGACGTGTCTAGAATTTAGGTCTCGACTATTCATATGTAAACAAACGAGGAAAAAATAAGGTTGTCGCCTAAAGATTGCCTTCGGAGCGATCTCATTTCCCTCGTGAATAATACAGATTGGAATACACTAGTTGAACGTTACTCCACTAAGTACATAGGAAGCTCTTAAGGAAGAAGTCATACTTGTAAATAGTGGGACTTGAAGCACAATGCTTACTATGGCTCCATTAGAAATAAACATACAGGGACACCTGTCTAGGTTAACCAACTTAGGTAATTTATTCAACTTGTCAAGTTTGTAGTAACACAAAAACTACAGTATATTTACATGATGCCACAATATGTGGGCAACTCAAGCAGTTGGCCAATTTAAACAGATTTCACTGTGGCCATACTACCATATAGATAACTAACTCTATGGCCTGTGGAACCCGGAGGTTCAATACCTCGTTCACAAAAGCTCTCTACTGACTTCTATCCTTAGACAATTGGATCCAGTTTCTACTTTGTATTCCTATTTCTTCGAGATGCATTTTAATATTGTCCTTCCTAATGGTCGTTTTCCGGTTGGTCTTCCAGTTAAGACTTTGAAAGCGTTCCTACTTTCTTCCATCCTGGCTACATGTCCTTCCCACCTGAGCCTCCTAGACTTGATTACCCTAACCATATAGATATGTATTTATTTATTTATTTATTCATTTGTATGTACAGTTCCAGGTGCGGCATGTTGGCCATTTTGTACTGAAACATATACGAATAGTAATAGCAATAAATAATATAACATCAACAAGATCACGCTAGAGGACTTTATAAGACTGTAATGTTAGTAGGGTCACTCTAGTGGGCCTTGTAAGATTATAAGATTATGTTAAAGGACCTGATAAGATTATAATGTTATTATAATTATGCTAGTGGGCCAGATACTATTGCATTGTTATTAGGATCACGTTAGTGCAGCTTATAAGATTATAATAATATTATAATCACTCTAGTGGGCCTTTTAAGATTGTAGTGTTGGTAGGATCATGCTAGCATGCCTTATAAAATTGAATGTTATTAGTATCACGGTAATGGGTCTTATAAATAATATTAGTACGTTCATTAGTCCGCACGATAACTCATGAGCGAAAGCGAATTTGCGAATTCTGTTTTTCTTTTCTTTCTTTCTTTCTTTTTTTTTTTAATGAATAACTAGAGTGATTACTTCGGAGTTTGTTGAGAGGCCTCATCCCGTCGAAATTAAAATACCGCTAATTTTACAGTAATTATGTGATATCTTCAAACAGATAAAAAGATAATTGAAATGTGGAACAAGAGCGCCCTAGACAATCTTATTTTGCGTGAGGTACCCTTGTTACAAGTCACCTAGTCGCTTTCCGTTTTCAGCCGTTTAGAAACGCGAAAATAAATGCCGATTTTCAAAATGGTTCGAAAACGAAAGCAGTTAAGTGAGTCGTGATAACGGTATCTCATATAAAATGATATTGTCTAGGGCGCTCTTGTTCCACATTTCGATTATCTTTTATCTATTTAAAGATATCACATAATTACTGTAAAATTAACGGTATTTTAATTTCGCCGGGATGAGGCCTCTTAATGAGTCAATTTGTTAACATGATACGGGTAACGGCCATCCATATCCCATTTTATGTACTATTGAAACAAATATGTATAATTATAGAATACTGAAAGTTTCACATCACGCCAATAGATATCAAAACACATTCTCCATTGATTGACATCTACCGGACGAAATTGAAACTTCTAGGCGTGATCCTTTTTACTGTCTTTTTAACAGAGTTTATTAAGAATGGTAAAGAAGAATTATTTTTACTGTTCACATTTTATTTCTCACAAATATTACAAGCTTCCGGCCCATCTAAGAGGCAAGAAAAACACAACCCATTTTAATGACCATTCTGTTTCTTATCTCAGCACCACCTCTTCTTCACAATAAACCATCATTCTAATTAAAAGAACCATTTTCATAATATTTATATACAGTATATTGTAATTCGTGGAACTAAGGCAATAAAGATATTTTTCTTTTACATTTTTTTGAAACAGTGAGTTGTTAAAACTCTTTTATAATTGTTATTCCACCATTATGTGCTTCCGCATTATTTTAGCTTTTCATTTTATAGTCCTCTCCATTTGCTTTTATTACGGTTTCTTACATGGTAACCGACTGGATTATGCTTGAGTTACACAAATTCGGGTAGCAATACTTTTTTTAAAAAAAGTTTTGTTTAAGGAATTTAATTTCTTTGTGTGGTATGTTGAACGTAGGGACACACCCACGGGGATAGGGTCCGCCGGATCCGAACCTGCCCCCAGGATTCTTAATTCAACTTACATTTGTTCAATTTTTGAATAAAACTAAACTTGTTTAACAGGGAAATGATTGATATAGCATGAAAATTTGATTTTACATTTCATCTGTACACTTTCTCTTATTAAAACAATCTAGTTCTCTATTTTTTTCCTGAAAAAATATAGGTGGAAATATGTTAGAAAATTACTTATCGCCTTTTCGAGTGCAGAATAATACCTGTTCAATACTATATAGATGTAGTGGCTCGTAGTATTGGACCCCTCTCCTCTCGTCAAAGCCTGGACACCTCCCTACAGAAAAATCTGGAGACGCGCCTGAACGTGGTTGATTTCGTAGATACTTCCAAGTTTTTGTACAAAGTACAATCCTGTGGGTTTCAGTAGCTCGGAAAGCACTTCCATTTTCTTCCGTCATTAATATACCGATCAAACTTTGCATGTTCATTAACATTAATAATTTTTCTATAAGAACTTTTGTCCCTCAACTAATAATTGTAGTTACAGTAAAAGCTCTTAATATCGTACACCGGCAGGACACTATTACTTGTACGTAAATAAGAGGCAAGCGTTACAGAAGGGTTACACAAATATAGGTTACTCACTGCTTATGTGGTAACTGTATGCAATATACGTTAGGTACATAAACGTAAATATAGGCTAATATTAAAATACTGTACTCGTTGTTCGAAATCCTTGCAGGGAGTCAGGATTCAATAATTTTTAAAAAATAAAAGTAAACATAGCGATTATAATACACACTCGTGTTATCATTATAAAGATAACACAGTCTAAAATCTCTGAATTTTAGACCTTCAATAATAAATAATTTCGGTATTGAACATTTATTAATCAATATCAGAGTGAAACATAAACTTTGTAAGTCATGTTTAATTAATTATTATAGTTCCAAATATACAGCTGTTATGTCATTTTATAATAGAACAATTGACAATATAATAAGAAATAATTTCAGAAGGTACGATCCCAGCATTCG
The DNA here is from genome assembly GCF_964235325.1 of Thermobia domestica. Classification (NCBI taxonomy): domain Eukaryota; kingdom Metazoa; phylum Arthropoda; class Insecta; order Zygentoma; family Lepismatidae; genus Thermobia; species Thermobia domestica. Next base: position 38,128,836 of record NC_137462.1, on the reverse strand, counting down.
TGTGGTACAAAAACCTGTGAAATTGCCTTAGTACAGTCGGTTGTGGGATTCGAATTCGTTACCTCTCAACTGAGAAATGATCACATAGGCTCTTTAAGTTTAATGGAAGACGACTATTCTCCGAGGTTAGGGGAGATGGTTGGATGATTATGAACTCCATTGTTGAATGAGGAAAGTGGTAGAAAACGGGAGAACCCCGAGAAAACCCACGCGCATGATATTTGTCCACCACGAAGCCCGCTTATCGAGAGCATGAATTGAATGCACCCAAGTTCTCTACCACTGAGTCACCACAGTCTCTATTTATAGTTTATTTTATTTTATTTTTATTTGTTTATTTTTTTAAAATTTCTTTTTGCATAAAATGAAATCACATTTTCATCTGCGAATAAGACAAAAGAATTTTCATTATCTATTTATATCTGAAAAATAAAAATGTCAATCTGTGACTCTAGCGACAGGGTGAAGAGGGGAAGGGGAGGAAATAAACCGCTTGCGTGTAAGAGTTAAGAGAACTGGTCCCTCTACCTACTTGTGTCCTTGTAATGTATGGATAAGAGCAACTTCTCGGGTGGAGTTAAAAGGACCACGCCCATTCTAACTGTTCTCTTGCAAAGCGAAAGATCAATTTCCACACATGCAAGACCGGTCGGACAGACACAAGCAAACCATATGGAGATCTTTCATACTACTTGCTTGCTTGCAACAGGCATGCGGTGTGTCACGAGCCACGGTGTTGCAAAATTTTGCTTCCATTTTATGTAAAAGATGCAGATCTGCAACAGATTTTTGAGGTTGCTTACGTACGGAACATACTTAGGTTTCACTGACACGACAATTTGCATAAAATCTAGAAATTATGCATTGAAGTGTGTTCCTGTAACACACGTAAGTGGATTAATATGTACCATCACTAGTTGAAATGTGTCAAGTGATGCATTTCACTATAGCTACCTGCATTTATTAAGTTTTTTTTTTTTTTTAACATTAGAAAGGCTTTATTTAATAAATGCACTTACACAATTTGTCTAATCACATTTTACAACTTATTATTTTTTTTTATTTCCTCGTTAAATCGAAAATTGAAAAAGAAATACATTTTTTAATAGAAAATTGTACCAATACTGTACATATTAATATATGTAGATAATGTTTTGTGTTGTATTGTGAATACTGCATAAATCTAGAAGAAAAATCGTGCTCTGGAATTACGAAGAAGGGGAAACATATCTCTTTATATTCCATATGGGTATTCTTAAGAGCCTTATATACTAAAAATATACAAAATTTACAATTTTTCTTTTGCTTGTTTTTCATAAATGAGAGGAGATAATGAAATGGAGCTTACCATAATTACAGATAATGTTATTTTAAATAATAGTTGCGTTTAGTTTGTAATAAACAAAACAGTTTTAACATACAATTATTAAAATTAAATAATTTTATTTAAAAGGTAGTTCACATGATATGTAATAAAATGCAGTTGAGTTCGTTCCTCTGGTCACTGCCTTAACTTAGATTTTGGGGGAAATGTTATTTTGGCAACACTATAATTTATATAGATGGCAACACTGAAAATTCTTCAGGTTCATATTTTCTGATGTAGAATAACATTATATGTGATTGTGGTAAGTTGCATTTCATTATCTCGTTTCACTTATGAGAAACAAGCAAACGAAAAATGGTAAATTTTGTATTATTTTTAATATGTCAGGTTCTGAAGCCTAAATTAATTCTAAAGTCTCAAAGTCTAGACTTAAATAAATCGCTTTCTCGCGCTCCAAAACGAGAGATTTCCATTTTTTCATGAAAATCGTTGGAACACTTCAAGTAAAAAAGTGTTTCTTAAAGCCGACACATGTCTGAATCCCTTTCTTTCACCAGAAAATGCTAAGGTCAAATTTATATAGAGATGTTATTTGCAAACCATTTGCATTTACCTACCAACAAATATGAATTATTCGGGGAATAGATTTTACGTTTCGAAATTGCAAACTTTTTATAAATTAAAGTACAGTAAACTATTTAGCGTCCTTAAGGTTGAAAATTTATCCTCATGCGGCCTAGATCTCTTAATTTTGCTGTAACGAAAGTATTAGGATATTATAGATAATAAACATGTGTCTCTCTATTAATATAACAACTGACAATGTATGTGCACAAATACAATAAAATTATCATGAGTATATTACGTGTTCCACGGTCTTTTACTTGCACAATACAATAACGTTTTTGTATTGTGATTGAAGCTAGCAAACAGAGTAACAAAAAATTAAGTTGAACTTCCCGGCGCTACAGCCTATAAAGTGTTAGACAGCCAATTGTATTTTTTTTTTTTTTTAATCTCCAGAATTGCCTCACTACACCTAAAAATTTGTTCCTACCAGAAAACGCACCCAAAAAACGCAAGTTATCTATTTGTTTACACCGTAGCATTTCCACTATGGTTTATAAGAAATATTTTCTAGAACGTAAAATATACAAAGTTGGATTCAATATAACCTAGAAATAATAAGAAAAAAAAAACGAAAAACTTTTGATGCCATTACTGTAAACTTACGAATAAATAAAAATAAGGGAACGTCACACTTCTTCGTTTCTGTTTCCACAATTGTATAAAAAATATGTTTATGTATATAATTGCAAGCGGAACAACATAAAAGAGGCATATAATTGCATCTGCATGACCAATTTTTTCTCATCTTTGATTACCGCTCGTGAATCACTTTAGAAAAGAGGAGCAAGTTTTCTAACCTTTCAAATTACAAAGGGAAGTTGTAAGCTGTTTCAGTTATATCGTAATACATGCACCAGACACACACACACATACACGTACTGTACATACCATATGCGTATATATATGTACGTGGGTGCATATGTGGATATTGTAGGTATTGTATAAATTACGGCAAATAATAAAATAGCAGCTATTGTTTTTTGAAGTTACTTCATATTATATATATATTCCATACTTCCATAAAACTTTTTTTTCACTCAACTGCACAAGTGTTGTTCCAAGTTCACAAAGAACACGGAAAGAAGAGAATCTCCCATGATTCGCGTAGCAACAATTATGAGAAATATTCGTTGGTGGGAACATGGTGCACTGGATTTTTTTTCATTGCTAACTTTTATCTTGTTTCGCGAGGAAGGAAGGAACATATGTCAAAAGGAACAAGAAGAATGAAAATAACTCGAGAGAATTATGAGCCAATATGGCTGCCAACCACATACTTCTGCAACAACTATGTTGTCTTAAGACTTTACAGAGAATTCCGGCGGAAATGTATACTTTAAAAAAAAATAATAATAATAACAAAGAACATTCCTGCAACGTACTATAGTTCCACCATAGTTATGTAGCTACCAATTAGTTGATTACAAACTTAATTTATTTAGGACATTTCCCAGCAGTTTCTGACCTCTGAGCTCCATTGAATATCTTGTTATTTTCGATGCCCATACTAAACTGTGAAATGAGAGAGATGTGTCCGATGTCGAAACAAGAGCATCCACTGGACTACTATGGATACTGATAACACATGCATTATTATTCACCATGACATTGTGGATTCATTAATATAATTCAGTGATTCTCAACATGGATTTTAACGTCCCCTCCCAGGGATCTTGTTTCCAAAGGGGACTGGAACAAAAAATGGAATTGGGGAGGTAGCGTTGTAGATTTCATTATCTGTTTCTTTCTTATTATTGGACGAAAGCCATTATGCATTTACAAATTATTAAAAGTTTAGATTTTTTTTCGATTACCGGTTGGAGTTCATGTGGTTCGGTTTCCACGTTAAGGTATACTAGAATCACATCTGATATAGAAGGAATAAAGAATTAGAATCCACTGGAAAAGTAATAAATTTACTATTTCTAATTTATTCTGAGAACTCAAAATATTTATAGAGATGATGAACCATCAGTTGGAAGATATTTTTAGGACTGCATACTATTCATGTCACCAAATGCACTCATATTGTGATATCATTACCATTGATATGGAAAAGTCAAAGTTGGCGCATACTAATTTATTTATACTGGATATAGAATTCTCATCTAAATCGTTGGCCTCGTAATTTGCTTTCGCTTCAGGACATTCATATCAAAGGAACGTTTCTGATGCCAAATATTTTGGAACTCCAGGGTGAGAAACCATCCTAAAGACATTTGAATTCTTTCCAGCAATTGCCAGTACTGAAGCAGTTGAATAGTACTTTACTAGCCTATATAAATACATACATACAACGGTACTTACTTAATGCTACAAAGTTGACAAAGGCAAATCGAAACTGCTTATATTGTTTGTTTCTATCAAGGATGTTATAAAATATTATTTTATAACATCCTTGGTTTCTATTCTCTTGAGAGTTTTAAATGAATGTTTTAGTTTGCGTTATTTTGTTTCTGAAACATTTGATCACATTTTAAACGTTTTTATTTCTCAATTTTTTCCAACAATACTGAGACTATACATAGTTCCTTCCCCGCTGGTTTAGTAATTAGCACGTGTGCTTTCAATGTACGTGATCCTGGGTTTGATTCCTGGTGCGAGAGCACAAAAAATTTAATTTCACCATCATTCACTTTCATGAATCATTAGTTTCCTTGAGCCTAAAGCACAAAACCATCGGTCGTTAAACAATTAAAAAAAAATCATTTTATTTTCACCATACATAGTGATACATTGACAAATTACACTGAGAAAAATCCGTTATCTGGACAACAGTATTGTACAAATGTACGGAATCCATATGTTTACTGCGGAAATCTGTACGTAGCATACATTATCCATATGCTACATATGTACGGCCTTTCCCCCCTTAGATATTACATCTTGCAGCTGACATTTAACATTCTTCCATATAATAATACGTACTGTATGTTTCATACGTCAACTATATGTTATATACGTCCATTTGTACGTGGGTCCTTAAAGCCTATATACAGCTCTTTCATATGTAAAGTACGTATAGATGGAACACTTATAAGGGCAGTATTATAAAACATATGTTTTCAGTTACACTTTTGTTGCAGGATATTATATATAATCGTACTTTAATTCCAAAAAACTACAGGATTTACGCATGCAACCTATGTTTTTACATACACCACATACGTTTTTCTCTTTGTGTAACAGGAAAGAAAGATGAAGCTTCACAACTGAAACTTTATAAGAAAATAGAAACAGAAAAATGATATTTGTAGAAAAGATACACCCACCTCTTCACTATAGGCAATCACATAATCATGCGCGGGAATTTACTGCAAAACAACATTGAAGGAATCCATTATTTTACGTTAGCAGTAAAAGTCAATGAAAAACTAGAAAGTAAACTGTATGGGAAAGAAACGAAATATTTTTATGAAATAAATTTTTCTTTAGTAGCTTTATAGTTACTTTCAAGTCGTGACAGTTTTCGAGGTCTAAATCTGTAAATCCATCTACAGATTTATGTTTATTGAATGATAATATGTTTTCGTCCAAGATTCTCTTTCACTTTTATGGTACTCACGTAAGATTCAGCATCTGCTTTGATTTTGTTTTTGTTTTTTCTCACAAGTATCATCCCAATGTTGCCAGTTAATACAAATAAATAAGTAAAACTGTTGTTTGTCTTTCTTTTTTTTTAAAAAAAAAGTCCGCTTTTACTTTAAAACAATCAAATTTGAAAGTGTTTATGATAATGTTGCGATTTAAAAGTTATTACTTCTCATCCCGATATATTTATAAAAAAAAATAAACGATGAAACAATGATACTTTATTAAGATCATGCAGTGAGACATATAATGCTATATTGTTAAACAGTCTAGCCGTCCGTTACTCCACACAATAACCAACAAAAACGAATTTCTGAGTTCTGTCTTTTTTGCAATAAATAACTAGTGCCATTATTTCAGCCGAGTTCATTAATATAGGCAATACATTAACATTTTTACGTGTAAAAGTGCTTTTAATGCTGGTTATCCTTATCCCCTTTAAAATCTATAACATTTCCTGGTTTTTATGCAACTTGTATAGTAGCAAATAAATGTTGGTTGCCTATAATGAAAGGATACGTAGAAAAATGGCTATGAAATAGTGGAATCTCTTTATTTGTCTTTAGCAGAGTTCTTTTATCAGTTGATTTTGTAGGCATACAATAAGTTCTACGAATAATTTTGTCTTCAATTTGATTTTCTAACATAATTTTAGAATATAGTAATACGAGAGTGTGAACAGATGAAAATTTTTATTTAAAAAATAAGTAAAAGCAGCAATGAAAAATTTAATTAAACTTTTTAAAGTCTAGTTTTAATTGCCATTTTTACTTTTTTAAAGTTTTTATTTGTCCATATACTTCGTTTTCTATTAAACATTTTTTCCCAGTTACAGTGTTTTAATTTAAACAGCAACAAACACCTTCAATTTTAATTCATATTCTTGTCCACTAAGGTCTATCACTTTAACGCAGCACTATCTATTTTTTTTTTCATTTTTTGTCACTCTATAATTTAATATCGAGCAATATACCTATAATTTTAAAAAAATAATGGTTTTTAAATATGAGAAGCAAACTTAATGTAAAACATGAGTTTGATATGTTTTCATTGTCCTTTAAAGTGTGGTAGAACCGGTAGAACCACGGTGTTCTATTCCATTCTATAAACAATAAACTTGTTTACTTTCTCCCAGACACCAGTTGTTCCATCGTGGTACACCTTTTGAAATCGCTACTTTAGCCTCTAAACCCATGCCGATAGTTTATGTAGATTTTTTAAATATACTTGTAAATATAATAATTATAATAGTTGATTTTTTAAAATCTGATATGAAATGGATGCAACATCTGAAAAGTTTAGAATTTTATTTTGCTAATACATTCCTAATGCATTATAAAATATCGAAAGTTTAACGAATGATCTATGTTGGTTGAATTATTGAAAGTCATAATATATGTTACGTCTAGTTGCAATCCTAAACTCATTCATCATATACATGTACAGTCACGAACATTAATAAATGGAGGCTGAAGCCATTATTTCTTATGGCTCCAACCTCCATTTATTAATGTTCGTGACTGTACATAGTAAAAAAAAGAAAAAGTCGTTCTCAAATCCCTTCACTGTCAAATATATTAGCATTCGGACTTTTATATTTACGCTGTTGTGGAATGAAAAGGGATTCTTCTTATTGGAGAATGGATTTGTTTCACCGGCAATAGAGAAATGCAATTTTATTTCTTGTCCTTGGGGAGTTATAGACTATGAATTTTGTATTTAACAAAGGGGAGGGCGAGTGGCACAGCGCTTACCTCAGGCATGTGGGGTCCGTGATTCGATTCCCGGCAAAGTAAATTTGTGGTGGACAACATCGTGTCCGTGAGTTTTCCCGGTGTACTCCCGTTTCCTCCCATATTCTCGTTCCGCCAATTATTCCATTATCATAAATTTGCCTTAATCATCGTCTCCCTTAGCCTAAAGGGCATTAGTCTGAATTTAAGCAACCTTTATAGCACACATAACTTTCAGGAACTTGATAAGATGGTTATGCAACCAACAGAACCCTAGTGGTGTGATGGGTGGCAGAACTTACACTTGCTGACCATCAACGAAATCGGGAACCAATTAAAATACCCAGCCGATTATCATTTTCAATGCACACAAATTACATCTTTTAGACACAGAAGGGCATATTACATCACTAATATTGTTGGAATAATTTATAAAATTCAGAAGTAATGCACTCTTTTAAATCCTCTAGATACTTTTTTTAAAAAATGAATTTAGGCATCTTTATTTTTCATTATTCTCCAGACCAATGTTCGTAATTTGAGTGAAATTTCCCTAATCTAGGGAAATTTAGGGAAATTTCATAGGTAAATTTTGCAAAAAGGGAAAAAAGAGAAATTTGTCGATAAAATTTGAAAATCCAGGGAAATTCTTACACTAACGAAGTTCGTAATCCTATGTAGAATCACTTCTAATAACGTATCATTCATCAACTACACCACAACATATTGTTTACGTCAAGTAGCTATTACTACTCTAGTCTACTGAGAACTGAATAATTGCTATTGTCAAGAAACTTGTATTTCACTCTGAATTCTATACTTGACCACCAGAATACCTGTTCTTCGCATAACGAGAACACGTTTTATTTTGGACATAAAGTACCAATGGGGGCTGAATTTGGATATAAACTGCATTGGAAGTGTCACTGTTCATCTCAGTCGCCCCGAAAACTACGAATTCGGCACTAATACCGGTCATTTTTAATTACCTTTAAGTACCTTCCTCTTATCATGCCCTAAGTTGCACCGTTAAAGTGAAATGATAGAAATTATCCCAGGTCCGAACTTCATTATGTTGAAAACTTCATCGAGTTCGGTCAGTTGGTTCAAGAGATATAAAGTCACACACATAGTCACTTTCAAATTTATATATTAGATTAACAGATTGGTATAAGCTCCAAAGTTATTTTGTTTGCCTGTTTGTGAAAAGTCAAAAGTGTATAAAGGTATGAGGTGTATAGAAATGTAGAAATTTTGCTTTTCTGCAAATATGCCAACTGAGGGTATTGTATTTGAGGGTTGTAATGGTAATATAAAAATTTCCTCACCTACTGAAAAATGTAGCCACTATAAAGCATAACCATTACTACCGTTACTGAATGATTACTTTTAGTTGTTTATCTACAATTTTTTTTTTCAAAGAAAACTTTTTTGTAGAAATTCTAACCAAATGAAAATATCATGTTAGTTTTCCAAGTAACAGTTGTTACTATTTCCTGGATGGCTAAGGACAACCTTGATTTCTTTCCACTTGGCTAGATAGAGATCGAGTTACCTCTTGGAAAATACCTCAGAACAAGATGTAACATCTTTTTCTCTTACCTGGCAGTAGAAGAACGGTGGGTAGTTTTTTTTTTTTTTTTTTATTCAGCGTTGCAATCAGCCTTGGATAGAGATTCTGAAGTAGAAACTGTCTCATTTTAAAAGTTACTTAACTGTGAAACCATCGTCGTTCAAACGAACAGCCTTCATTTAAAATTCAACTTCTGCCTACAGAAGCAGCATAGCAAGGCTGCTTGCACCGGATATTGGGCGTCTGTTCATAACTTTAGTCCTCCTCCATATTTCTTTCTGTAATTCCAAGGTCGTCATCCCAGCGTCACATACGAATATGCTAAGACTCGAGAATCATCTCTCTCTCTTCACCCATCTGTTGGTTTAGTCATCCGGTACGGGTCGTTGAAACCCGATGAACGGATCTTTCATACAAAATAACTGTTCCATCTAACTTCATGTACTGTGTATAACAGAAGATAAAAAGAACAAAAAAAACTATACTGTATGTCTATCCATTGTTTGTTTGTTTCTTTTTTTATTTTCTTCACACACAAGAGAAATTACCACTTTTGTTGTTCTTTTTTTATTATTATTCTCAAATGGCCAAGTGAAAACAGGAAATTACTTCAAGCATTAACAATCAAGAATTTTTAAGTAAGCAATGAACGGTAGTAGTAAAAGAGCGTGTGTCGCCCAGGCGGAGACTATAATGGAAATTGTGAAGAACGAAAGTTTATTGGTAATAAAAGTATCTCATATCCTTAAAACACATTTATCTGTAATTGACTTCTAGAATCAAATTGAAAATGCATGTTTGAGATCCAGAATGGACCATCAGCAAGTATAGCAAAGAGTAACAGTCAGTATACATGTACTGAGAGCTATTAAGAATTACTCATCTGTACAGTCATTGGTCTTAACATTCTATACCTGAATATTCCATCAATCCAACTGAGGATAACTTCCACACACTTTTAATCACCATAACTTAAATAGTTCTTATACATTTCTAGACATTCTAAATATAGACTAAGTGTATGGCCTATAGAACCCAGAGGTTCAATGCCGCGTTCACAAAAGCCTTTCTTAGCCAACTGGATCTAGTTTCTACTTTGCATTCCTATTTTTGCAAAATCCATCTTAATATTTTCCTCCTATTTGCGCCTAGGTCTTCCTAATGGTCATTTTCCGATTGGACTTCCAGTTAAAACACCCTATTTTCTTCCATTCTGGCTACATAGCCTACCCACCTGAGCCTCCCTAGATTTGATGATCCTAACGACGTTCGATAAACGGTATAAATTATGTAGTTCCACGTTATGAAGTTTCCGCCATCTTCTATTCCTGTTCCTTCCTCTTGGGTCCGAATATTCGTCTCAGGATGCTATTGTCAAATACTTCTACTCTATGTTCTTCCTTGAGAGTAATCTATCATGTTTCTTAACTATACAGAATAACAAGCATGATTATATATCTATATATATAAAAGAGAACGTACAAATCCTTTGTCCGCTCATCACGCTAATACGGCTGAACCAATTTCTTTTATTTTTGGGGGGTTATTAGGATTTGGACCCTAGATGGTTTTTATCATATCACTTTAATTTTCAATTACCAGTGTCTTGAGATAATTGACCATTCAGGTGTCCATTACGTACAAATCCTTTGTTAGTTCATCATAGGTATAAAAATAAACGTATTTATATGCAACCCGCATGACCGTGTCACTCGGCGGGTTAACATAAATGACAGGCGTTATAATGGTTTTTATCATATCACTTGAAAGCGAAAAAGTAAAAATTATCTAAGTAACAAAGTTCATTGCGTTCGGGGGTGACCGCAGCGAAGCGGGGCGGGTTAACATAAATGACAGGCGATATAATGTTAACATTTACTGCAATCTTCTATGGTTTTTATCATATCACTTGAAAGCGAAAAAGTAAAAATTATCTAAGTAACAAAGTTTATTGCGTTCCGGGGTGACCGCAGCGAAGCGGGGTGAACGCTGCTAGTATATATATATTAAGCTTCAAATTCCTTGACAGGATTCGCGATGACCAAAAAAAGAACTGTTTTGAAATTATCATAAAACTGTAAATACAGTTAAAAAGCAACATACGGTATATACGCAAGAATATGGATTCATCCAGACTACGTGTAATTGGGTGTAAACTGTTACAAATTTATGGAGTAATTTGTGTCAGAAGTGTCAGGTTTTGCTTGGTGTTGTGTGGCTGGAACAAGATTTTCCATGATATCAAACTCAGGGACAATTATCACCTGTCATAAATGACGCCCTCGGTTAGTGTCTACTAGCCATTCAAATCCCGGCAAGTATTTTTTTTTAATTGTCTCATTACCAATGTCATACAATTTTTGCTCTCAAAAACCTTATATATATATAAAGTCATTTCACGTACTGTAAAGAGATTTTGAGAAAAAAAATTGCGTCAGTAGATGCACGCTTTTGACAGCGACTGCACATGACACTTGGAATTTTCATTTTAAACAACCAACATCAAGTATCTGGAATTTTAAGTATAAGAAAGACAAGAAATCAAAGACTCTCCTATCAGAGAAATATTAACTCTTCACTTTAAATTACCATATTTTCCCCAGCAAACGAAGTTTTTTTTTTTTTTTTTTTTAATTTTTAATAATTCGTATAAAACAATTCTTCTAAGCTGCTTTTATTTTAAAGGCATTTTTCTCAAGATGCTTGCTAGCCCTTTCAAAATATATAAAAACGTATATATATATATATATATATATATATATATATATATATATATATATATATATATATATATATATATATAATAGCATAACGTAAACATGACACGTGTTTAAGTAAGCTTTCCTATTGACAAAAAGAATGTATCCGTGCTATCTACGGGTTGAAATTTGGACGCAGTGGAAATGAAATCTGTAAGTTTTACGTCCCACGGTTATGCCGGTTAGGCTAAAGGAGACGGTGATGATGAGAGATGAGTGAAATGGTGGAATGAAGAAAGTGGAAGGAAACGGGAGAACCCCGAGAAAACCCACGAGCACGGTGTTTGTCCACCACAAAGTCCACACGGCGTGAGCTGGGATCGAGCCAGGGACCCCAAGCACGCTCTATCACTGAGCCACCGCACCCCCTTGGACGCAGTGGAGTCAACAAATGTGCACAGAAGACACACTGCTAATATAGCCCGTAGTTCATTCGCAATAAAAATATAAAGCAATGGGCGAGTTATTCCCCTCGCTCGTCCTACTGGCATTCCATCCACGACGGGCATAGCCGAAAAGTGTCAATTACTGAATTGAAGTGGATATCTGTTGCTATAATTACGGAATATCCCTAATTATTATATTCAATCAATTCCTCCACTTCAGTTTTGCAATTTTAAACCACTTGGATTGAAATTTCGATTGTGATGTGTGGTCTCCACATCGCTAGTGGTACCACTGTTGTTGCTGGTTTCTTGACTGGGATCTGTTGTACTTCGTTCTTTCAGGTAACTTCCCAATTTTACTCACGACGCTGAGCCCTGTTTCGTAAAGAGGACAAAATTAGTGGTGATATTTACTTACACTCTTAAGAACACAACCATTAACTTGATTTCGGTTAAGATCGAGAAGTGAAATTCGAATTAAATTTTTAGTTTTACTTACAACAATTATACCCTTTAGGGTTTGGGAAACGCTTGATGTGTAAGAATTGGCTAAATGCGAGTATGCGCAAAAATGAGATAACCCCTGGAAAAACCCACGGACACGATATTGTCCACCACAACCTCACGTGTTCTGGGCTCGAGTGGAGGAACACTTGCGTCAGAGGTGTGCGCAACCTCTAAGCCACCGTGCCTTCCAAGCCTAATTCAAGTTTAGTTCACTACCGCCCCTTGAACATGGTATCGGCCTATAATCACACACACATTCTATGGCAGTTTGATTTAAAACCAGGATAATGTACTCCAAAGCGCTTTAACATTGAAGGATGTAAAAGTTTTGTTTTAGTAAAATTATTTTTATTACATTAACTCGTGTTAAACTGTATTTTAAAAATGTTTCTTACTGAGCCTGATCTTGTGAAATATTTCTTTGTTCAAACCTCCGCTTTTTTTGGTTTATTTTTTTGAAAATATTGCTTTTACCTTAAAACAAATCACAATCATACAAAAAGTAACCCTACTGGAAAAGTTTTGGGAACAAGGTAAACATTTTTTTTAAGTAAGCCTATTTAGTGATACATTCAATACGTTCCAATGAATACAAGAGAAAGAAAGAGATATAAAATAAACTATATAAAAAAAAAATAGTGATATCGCTTGATGATACCAACGCTATTGTCCAGCCCTTTTCATGTTTGTGCACTCTCGTGACACAGACTTTCACAATGACTGCACAAACAATTTTCAAATCGTTAACGATGGTTAACAATGATGCGTTTTCGATAACAACGAAAACGGAACCAAAGAAAAAATAGAAGGGGCTACAATTCGTAGTTGCTTTTACCAAAATATTGTAATGTGATTTCTCTATTGTTATAAGCGGTATAAGAAATGTATTGCCTTTAATGTTGGTAGTTTATATTGATAATATTGAGAATATTGACAAATACTCGTGTGATAATTAACAAGGCGAACTTGTTTCATTAAATAAGAAAATTTTCGTAAATATAGGGTCTATGACAAACACTGTAAATTTACAATGAAAGACTGACAACTGCATTAAGATGTTATACTTCGCGTCACCCGAATTGGCGTATAGCGTCAGCCAATAAGCTCGCAGTGCTCTGTTATCAAACCTTCAGGGAGGAATCTAGTCATTCATTATTATAATATTATTAGATCTAAGTATTCTGCCTTTCGGCAGTTCCTGGGACTAATGAGGATTTTTTTTTTTTTTCAATTCTAGATTTGAGCCTGGAGATGTTTCTTCCATATTTCTCGATCTTTAGCTTCCTCTTTTAACTCCCAATATTTTCTTCTATTTTTCAAATCATCGATTAGCTGTATTCTTCTTCTTCCTATTCCTCGCTTCCCTTCCATATTTCCTTCTATGGCGGTGTGAAGAAGACAAATTTCTTCGCAAGATGTGTCCAATCCAATTGACCTTCCTACGAAGGTTGCTGGATAGAAATGTCCTCTTCTCTCCTATCCGTTTTAAAACATCTTCGTTTGTTGCTCTCTCTGTTTATTTTATCTTACCCATTTTCCTCCAACACCACATTTCGAAGCTCTCTAAATATTTCTTCTTTAACTTGCGCTATGTCCAAGTCTCTGAACCATACAGTCCAATACTCCATATACAGCACTTGACCAACTTCTTTTTAGTCCAATATTAAGCCTGTTAGTTATAATCATTCATATTTGTCCACAAATACGAACAAAATCAATAATGAGTGAGATGGGTGACTCTTATATGAACAAAATGAGGAGGATGCCCATCTCAGGATTGTACTACAAAAGAAACAAACTTTTACAATATATTAGAGCTGATTTATATACAATCTTTAAAGAAAAAAAGGGCGCTAAAGAACGAAAGACATTTCTATAGGTAAGATGTATTGGAAAATCCTGTCGCAAATCTAGAATGCTTTTTTTTTTTTTTTTTTTTTTTTTTTTTTTTTTTTTTTATACAATACAGCGCTCACAGTTCAAGGGAAAATCTCAAGGAATTTAGGAGGAAAACTACAGAAAAATGTAACTTAGTAGAGTTTCTTTTTTCACCCTCTTCATTTTGTGCAATATAGCGATACTATATCGCTTTACCTGAGCATAGCTTTTGGTCCTGCCGCCTTCCAATCCCATTTTTTATTCTTTTTTTTTCTTCCGTTCCATTGTGTTCAATAGTCTCTATACCAGGTCTTTCGGTGGGACAGGTTAGTGCAAAAAATACGAGATAGAGATAAAAAAAAAAAGTATTTCTTCGTCCTCTGCAAAAGTAGGCCATCAGGTTGGGTGGGTCGCACGCTTCTACAACAGCCAGAAGCAACATTGACTGAGAGTAGAAGGAGTAACTCACCAACTTCTGACTGTATTTCTAACCAAACAACATCAATAAGGTCAAACATTAGCCAAGAAGTACAAAGAAACCTTCAGCTCGGTGCTTGAGTTACTCATACTGTACACACGAGTATTGCGTTCTCAATTATGAGTCGTATAAAAGCCATCTAATTGTTCTCAGGTCAGAAGTCTTTAGATTGGTTTGATGCAATTATATACTCTTCCCGATCCTCAATTGGACTTCTCATTTCCAACTAGTATTTCTTCCTGTATATTGTATTATTTGGTCCGTATAGTTCAATCACAGCCTTCCTCCAGGCCTAAATATTTTTTCCTTCTGCCATTCTCTACATAGGTAATGGCGTGATTCCTGCATGTTTCATAATATGTCCAATCATTCTATTTCTTTTTACTGAAATGCCACATTCTATGAGTACTAAATTCCCACAAAATTTTTGAACAAATTTTCTCATAATAATAATAATAAAGGGTGTTCATAAAGAACACAATTTTTGAAATGCCCGCCATTTCGGTTCTAGTAAGTTGGCAGCACTGAACGTTACATGATTTTCATATTTTGTCTTTGTGGTTAGTAGTCACGTAGCGCCGAATAGCACATGATCGTCATCTGTTTTCTGTACAGGTAGGAATTCACGTTTACAACATTTGTAATAAATTTTGACTATGACAACACGTTGTTCCTTTCTGAAGTGTTTTATTTCTATCCGTACAGAAAACAAGTGACAATTATGCGCTATTCAGCGCTCTGTGACTACTAACCACAAAGACAACAGAAAATCGAGTAACCTTCAGTGCTACCAACTTACTAGAGCAGAAATGGCGGTCATTTTAAAAGTTGCTTTCTTTATGAGTCACCTTTTATGTTTCACAAATTATGAACAAAGAGACTTTTGCATTATTCGCATATTATTTGTCTTTCTGGTCCATATGATATTTCCAAATTGCAAAGGAATATTCATAATTATTCAATATATTAGCTTCCTGCGGCACCAATTTGTGTATAACTGTGGGAATGGGGTCCTGTTCCGGTATGTATGTTTCGTTATCAGTTATCAAACAAATATGTTCAGATTATAGGGAAACGAAGCATTCTTTCGCAGCGGCCTTTCGGTCCTCCCCTGATTTGGTGCCCGTGCTAGTAGCATTGATCGATCTCCTTCTCTAGGATCAAGTAAAGAAATTGAGTGAAAAAAGATCTAAAATGAAATTTAAGAAACGAGATGAAATGAAAAGAACTGTAAACAACAGGGCAATAACTCAACAATGAAAAGATTGTAAAGGAAATAAAATGAAATCTTTTCTTTTAACGTCCTACTATTATGCCCTTTAGGCTAAAGGAAATAAGACAAGTGAATGATGATTGATGAATTAGTGGAATGAACTTGTGAGAGGAAACGGGAGAACCCCGCGAAAGTTCACGGATATAATGTCGTCCACTAAAACTTACTTGACCTCCAAGAAGTGGTATCACATTGACTCGATCGTTGTAACCTCCAGTAATTCCCTCCTCCCCTTGTTTAATTCGGTTTATTCCATTTATAAGTTAATAACTGTGTATTTTTTTTATCTACTCCATCTAAAAATTTTACTAACGAGTAATAAAAATTAAAATTACGTTAGCTCCGGGGACAGTTGGTCAACTCTGGAGGAGTAAAGCCCCCGAAAGTATGTCAGGAAGAAATACTACTCCTGGATTTTTAAACGATCTCTCCGGGAACAAAAGAAACTAAATTTTAAATTTAGCACTGCGTTGAAAGTTTTATTTAAAATGCCCGAACATATGTATTTTTTACTTGGAGCAATTCCTTTGAATAGGACAATAATGTGTCATACAATGCTTCGATTCGAGGTCAAATGTAAATGAAAGTCTATTTATATTGTGTCACCACCTACAGGTGCAACATGTATACCTACTTTAGTGCTAACATACATTCACCGACTCTCGAATGACAATACATTGTGATGCATTATTGTGAACTTTACATTCGCCCATTCACTATCTGTACTGAAATGAACTCTTTGACGTTACAACACATGAAGATCTATGGCTAACCAGATGCTTCAACTGGATAATACATATAGGTTGTCTATACAGGCTTCTCAAACGAAATCACTTGAAATAGCAGTAAAAATATACATTAAACAGCGTTGAGTAACGGTATATGCGCCCTCTATTTTAAAGCCCACTGATTTATATGGAGAATTATTTTTTTTATGTTTTCTTAGAAACCAGAATTTTAATGATGTGATTTTAAGTCTAGTTAGCCCTTTTCAGGGACGTACGCAGGCAAGGGCGCCCATGTTGTGGTTTCCAAAGGGGGGGGCAAGTATAAGCGATGTTTCAAAAATAGTTTCAAATTTTGCTGTAACTAATGTAAAAATTCTATTGGATTTTCGATATTCTGAAGTACAATTTCCTCTAGGGGGCGAGCGCTCCACCTTGTCCCCCTGACGGGCGCCCTTGTACGCAGGCGATGGGTCCTGAGAGACGAATCCCCCTTCCCGAAATCCCGACATTTCTGTAAATATAGTCTAATATATTTTCTAATCTAGGATAAAGAACATGAATAATCATGTATTTTAAGAATGAAAATTATACTTTTATGATTACGGAAAAACAGAAACCTCATTTTATCTTTTTTTTTCTTTTTAACAACCATTATTATGTTTTTGGTCTTAGGAAAGAGAGACAAGCATATGTTTTGGAAACTTACACTAAAAATACAAATCGCTTAGCAAAGCAACGTTTATTTATAAAATAACAAATGTATGGCAGTTTCGCCAACTAATCGAATATATTGGGTTCATCAGACACTATGAAAACAAGATAGAGTTGCTTTTATACATAACAGAATCCCAGAAAATGTTTCTGCAACTCTCTCTTGTTTTCATAGTGTCTGATGAACCCAATATATTCGATTAGTTGGCGAAACTGCCATACATTTGTTATTTTATAAATAAACGTTGCCCTGCCCAGCGATTTGTATTTTTAGTGTTATTCAATCTAGCAAAGGTAGTATGAATCAATTGGTTATTGTTTGGGAAGCATAAATTACTCTCTTGTAATTGTTGAAAGAAGAAATTTACAAAGAAAACAAAAATAACAGTGCTTCTCAGTAATTTTGTGAACTTAAAAGATTACAATTTCCTTCAAAAATAAGTCACATATTAATTATTACCTCGTTACTTCTCAGGAGGTGGGAGGAATACAGTACAAATCTAACTACAATTAAAGATCCCCACGCTAAAGCGTAATTTACTAGAATTAAATTGTTCAGCGGAGGACAAAGGGGAAATGTGAGGAGGTAAAAAATAAACAAAGCCTACACTGAATTGTTATTAGCGCCTACAATAATAATAGCAAAGTGCCTGTTAGAGAGAGAGAGATTCCTTATGATGTCATTCTCACCAAGACACACTGTTTTCGTTTCTTGTACGTCATCATCTTCTACAGTGATAATTTCTGGGAACGTTCATGTCAATTCTTCCATCGAATCGTGTGTGGTGTTGTGTGTTCATTCTTTAAAATAATCAGTGGAAACGTTAGTCAATTTCCTCGTTGAAAGAAACGGTATTTTTCAGGAAATTTTGCACACAAACAGTCACGCAAAGGCAATGACTAAGTTACGAT
Source organism: Thermobia domestica (assembly GCF_964235325.1). NCBI lineage: Eukaryota > Metazoa > Arthropoda > Insecta > Zygentoma > Lepismatidae > Thermobia > Thermobia domestica. The sequence goes on along the minus strand of NC_137462.1, from coordinate 38,110,350 downwards.
CTTTCTCACAAAAGGATTACACGACAATTATGTATTTACAATATTATGTACTCTTATATATTCTACAGTTTGAAAATTGATATAATGGAGTCCGGGCGCACATCCAGAAATTTTTGTTGGGAGTGGTCCAAAGTTGGAGGGAGGGTCCAATACTGTCTAAATAGCATTGAACCAGTGCCATTCTGCACCCGAAAAGGCGATCAGTACTTGTTAAGTACTGTCACATATTCTCAGAAGAGAAATAAAAGAGCTAGATTCCTAAAGAACTTCATAAACCATCATGATTGGTTATAGTTCTGTCCACACTTTCAGTATTTATTAATAATAGTGTTGTATATTCTGATTGGGTTAGTTTTACTTTTAATAAAGTCAGTAAATGAATCAAATAAATGACTTATAGAGGTATGACTTGTATGAAGAAAATTGGCTGGTTCCAGTGAATAACCGGCTAAGTCGACTTTTTTTTTTTTTTTTTTTTTTTTGAAAATTGAGATTTTACAGATATAAGATTCTTTTGGTGAGTTCTACATTGTGTAGAAGCGGCTAAGGCGAATTCTCAAAATTGAGGAAGTTACAGCGTATAATTATGTCAAAATTAACCAGGTAACTGCTGTAAAATTTACCTTTAAACTGCTCTCCTGTAAAATTTACTTTTCCCGACTTAGCTGGTTATTCACTGAAACCAGCCAATTATCACAAAAGAATTTTTCAATACAGGTGCACATAAACATATCCCCCTGGGATAGCTTCATTTTTATTTCTTTACAGAGGGTTGTTTCTCCCCTTAATTTCTCCAGTAATTCGAACACAGTGTATATATATTATATTTACAATTTTCTAACTAATGTATTTATTGCCAGCCCTGGTTCGATCCCCGACCAAGTAAGTTTGTGGTGGACAACAACGTGTTTGTGGGTTTTCTATCGGATTCTCATTTCACCAATTCTTATATTTTCATTCATTTGCCTTATGTATTATCATACATTTGCATTATCACCCGTCTTCCTTTGCTTAACGGGCATAAACTGAAATATTTCATGTTGTTTTCTGTGATCCACACTTCTCATTTACGGACAGGTAATCATGTTGCATCGGTGTTCGTTCATCAGAAATGTTGCTGTACTACATTTCACTTTACTGTATTCTGTAAGTTAATATTTGCCTTCAGTAAACGTTCTCAAATGTGGTGACATACAATTTTAGTTGAGAATAAGTGTATCATCTGATATCTTTTAATAACAAAAGTATGATTTCCGTTATCCTTGCTATTGAATACTGAATTCAACTTTATGATAATGCCTGGGAGAAACGATACCGGGACGAGAAACGGTATTTCAAAACACAATGAATCAAAAGAACTTATAATAGAATTGCACTTACTGTTCCTAATGAGTTGCTTGCTGTCACTACCGTTCAAATCTCTTTCCCTCTAAATATTGATTCTTCAAACTACGAACTTTCCTCACTCTTTGAGACAACTAATACTTATTATTCAAATTGTTAAACCTATTTTAACATGTCATTATTAGCTAGATCATAACACTTTGTATCTTGCGTCTTTTAATTGACAGAATTCTTGTTTCAAATTCAACTAAGTAAAATTGTATCTTACTTTAGACATTCTTTCCCACTTTTCTCTTTCAGTGAATTTTTATACTTTACAAAGAGAACAAAAAATAACGATTCCCCTTTCTTACAGAATGCGAAAGCTGTCTAGACGGCTTTTAAAGGAATGATGTGTGGTCAGTACAATGCGTGTCATCGCTGTTATTTCTGGCTTTCTAGAACATAGTTTGCTACTTCTTAATAGTGTTCCTTTATGAAGTTGTAAAATGATGCTGGATTAATAATAATAATAATAATAATAATAATAATAATAATAATAATAATAATAATAATAATAATAATAATAATAAACTTCTTGAAGCCAGTTCCACAAAACTTACAAGTACTATTTTTATATGGGGCGTTCATAGCACAAGGAAATCAAATCACATTACCAAAGTTGTGAGAAAAGAGATATAAAGCTTGTATGGAATGCTTAACTATATAGAAAAGTTGACACTTTAAAAAATATAAGAGTTACTTATAATATGTAGATGCTGTGAAAAGAGCTTGAGATAGATACCTGAAAGATGACATATGTCCAAAATAACCGAAAAAAATAAAACTTGATTCTCTTGTGCACCGAATGCGCTGTATGTTATTCAATATTATGAACCTGGAAAACTAAATATTATGGATCACTTGTAAATACAAGTATTGTTACTTTCAAATTGTAATAATTTTAATGGTATGTACGTATAACTCTAATAAGAATTTAAGGGATGATGCAAAATGGATCAAAAGATTGCGATCTTTGCCACAGGGCGAATAACATTTTTGAACAGTCCTAATTCGAGTTTTCGTAATTTTTCTTTTGCGGGTTAAGGACATCATACTAAGTCAAATGATAATTTGGGTTTGGCTACACTATATGTAGTTGTCCAAATATAAAACCTATGAGAAAATTTTTGATTAAAATCTATTGAATCTTTTGATTCATAAAGGAAATTCGCCATATATTAGTGTTCCAAGGATACTATATTGAGATGAAACATTCTCTTGTTTATTCACGGTGCAAGCAATATGATAGTAAAAAAATCACTTATTCAAGTCCCCTTAATAAATTTCTAACTATCTTACCTCCTCTAAGACAACCGAAGTAGTCAGATGTTGCAGTAATGCACATTTACAAATAATATTATAACGCTTAAATAATAACAAAATTTATAAAAATTATTTACAAGTAAAAATATCACGGAAACTTCTTTTTAAAAATCGATAATATAGTAATGTATTCATATTCACTATTTTTCTTAAATTCAAGGACTATTTATTCCCTCTTTAGATGTTTTGATGTCGCGGTAAATAACTATCCAAAAAAACAACAACATACCAAACAGAAAAACGAAACAAGAATTAATTTTCACTTTTGTTTTTCCATTGCTGTGAACAGTTTCATGGTTTTAAAAAAGCATTTTCTTTTCCGAACAGAGTAGCCAGGTGGTGATGGAATTATGTATGATGATGTCAGACAGATATTTACACCTTTAGGTAAATGAATAGTGCTAAAAGACAAGCAGAAGGTCAGAAAAAGAAATATCAAGAGGCGCTGAGTCAGGGTCGGATATAAACAAGCGGGTATATTTCTTTTCTTCCACTACTTCTTCTTCTGGAACTTTTAACGGGCATTGTTGTTTGAATTGTAAATAAGAAGTTGCGGAGAAAATCCTTCTTCCTACGATAATTGACTTGCCTTCACATTTACACAGCTCACCGTTAAACTGGGACCAAGGTCATATTCTGTTATGTATTGTAACTACATATACAGTACAAAAGTAGGGGAAACTTTTTTTTTTTTTTAAAAAAAAAGAAGTTACGCGGGGGTTGAAGAGAAGACCTCGCCCTATTTTTACCTACGAGTTTTCTATTTGCAAAAATATGGCGAAATTTTATTACGTAGCTTCAGTGTTGCAGCCGCGAAGATTTTTCAGTCACTGTCTCACTCCTTTTAGACAAACCTACACTGAATAGTATAGTTTGTTTCTTCAACCGAAGTGCAGTTTATATATAAAGAATGCCTTCTTGTACGTGTGGTGGCTCGTGCCATAAATAAGACATTCGGAGGGATCTTGCGGAAACACCCCCGACAACTAAATGGCCAACCAGAATCCCCATTTTAAACAATTGACAGTCTCTTGTCAACTCCACGTGGAGCCTTAGTTGCTACACTTCCGGTTGATGCCCTTTAAGTTAGTGTTCGATTCCCTGTCCTCAAGACCAGCTTCTTTGTTCTTACATTATCTGGCATCTGTTTCATATTAGCCATAGTATTAGGAAGAAAGAACATATACAGTGGGTGTTAAGACGTTGCAACCCACAAATGTAATCAAAAGAGGGAGGATGAGATGCTGTCGTAAAAATCAGCATAGGAACTTGAAAAAAAAATTGCTAAACTGTACTCCTATTGAGTGAACACACTGCTTCCAAAAATAAACAAACAAACAAAGAGCGAAGTGCCGATTTGCTCATACTAGGACATTTTGTAAAAACTAACGGATACTGATTCGAAGCAATACATTGTATTGAAGATAACATCTCAAATAAAGAATTTCTTTTAGTTATTAATGTGAAATACTATGTTTGGGGACTGTACCACATGAAGCATACCCTACTTCATAGTTAGGAATTTCTGCCATAGTCCTAGAGGAAAAAAATCCACGTAAGCAGAAGAAATTTGATAGAGTTTTCCCTTTTGACTAACTAACTAACTCTATGGCCTATGGAACCCGGAGGTTCAATGCCGCGTTCACAAAAGCTCTCCACTGACTTCTATCCTTAGCTAACTGCATACAGTTTCTACTTTGTATTCCAATCTCTGCGAGATCCATCTTAATATTGTCCTCCCATCTGCGCCTAGGTCTTCCTAATGGTCGTTTTCCGATTGGTCTTCCTGTCAAGACTTTGAAAGCGTTTCTACTTTCTTCCATTCTAGCTACATGACCCGCTCACCTAAGCCTCCTAGACTTCACGACCCTAACAATGTTGGGTAAACCATATAAATTATATAGTTCCTCGTTATGAAGTTTCCGCCATTCCCCATTCCCGTTCCTCTTGGGTCCGAATATTCGTCTCAGGATCCTGTTCTCAAATACTTTCAGTCTGTTTTCCCTTTTACGTTTCGATAATTCTATTTTGTTATTGACATCAGCAATTTAAAATAACTAACTCTATGGCCAATGGAAGTTGGATGTTCAATGCTGCATTCACGAAAGCTCTCCATCGACTTCTATCCTTAGCCAACTGGATCCAGTTTCTACTTTGTATTCCTATTTCTGCGAGATCCATCTTAATATTGTCCTCCCATCTACGCCTAGGTCTTCCTAATGGTCGTTTTCCAATTAGTCTTCCAGTTAAGACTTTGAAAGCGTTCCTAACTTCTTCCATTCTGGCTACCCAACTGAGCCTCCTAGATTTGATTACCCGAACAATGTTTGGTAAACGGTATAAATTATGCAGTTCCTCGTTATGAAGTTTTAGCCATTCCCCATTCCCGTTTCTCATGGGTCCGAATATTTGTTTCAGGATCTTGTTCTAAAATACTTTCAGTTTACGTTCTTTCCTCAGAGTAAGCGACCATGTTTCACAACCATACTGAACAACAGGCAATTTAAAGTATCGTCTAAAATTATTGTACAATAACTAACAACGTCTTGTAGTAAAACACTCTTTCTTCTGAATGCATAACGCACATGGCTTGAATTTCCAATGGGGATACCATGTTCTGATCTTGATCTAACATCGTGAATGAAATTGGAAGGTACTTTAATTAAAATATAGCAAACTACAGCTTGGAAAAAGTAAGATATAATGGTGTTGGAAACCAGGGATGCCCGAAGAAGATTTTCTAGGGGCGTGGCATCTCCATGGTTGCTATATTATCTCTGGCATTTCTGGTATTTAATATACGTGGTTTGCTATATTACGTATACATTTTTATGAGCCAGAGGCTCACCCCTTCTTTGTCTCCCCTTGTCGCCCCTCCCTTCGGGCACCCGTGTTGTAAACCGATTATGCATCACCCAGTCGAATGTGCACCGTTTACACTAAAATAGCAGGGAAATTAGTTTGGTTTAGAGCTCAAAACCACAACTTCATATTACGAACTGACTAAATGATAACGTAATAACTTCCCGGATCAAAAAAAATAAACTTTCAACTACTCTTTTTACCATCTCGCTCGTCTTGAAATTATAAGCACGAATAAGCACTTAATAAGCGATTTAGTCATTATAAATGACTGCAATAGAAGCGAAGCAATACATCATCTCGATGATGATGATGATTTTGCTTAAAGCAGAATTTAAAAAAAAAAATATGTATGCAAACAGAAAGCATCATAGCTTCCTTGTGTACACAGTGTGTATGATAAATAATTACACTGTCTGGTGAAATCATGGAACTCGTATCATACGGATAGATTGCATATATACGTATGTATGTTTAAGCAGGACATGTAGAAAAAGCAAACTCCCTGTGGGTAGTTTAGTTCCAGAGTAGAACAGGACTTGGTGCCGGCAGTGATTGCTGCTGTGAGTATAAAAAAAGAAACTTACAACTAGGTTGCGTAACACCAATTGTGTTAAGTTCAGGTCTTTCTTCTTGGTCAATCATAATGTCCCCATATAAGACGATTATGGGCGTAGTATGCCATTTATGCACACTGCTCTACTCCCTTATTATCTTAGCAGAAAGCAAGAAGGTAGTGCCTGATTATTACCGGAATGAAGTCAGAGTACTTATTCATTATATAAAGAATTTGGTCGACGACTCTGTACTACAGCTAATATTTTTTTAAAAAAAATGCTTCCGTTTATTTTTGTGTTATAAAAACGTGTTCCGTTCGAAGTTCCTTTCTTAATAAAAAGGAACACCTTTCATTCTTCCCTGCCCGCTGGCTAGTGTGCGCGCGCGCCTTTAATGAATGGAGTCCCGGGTTTGTTTCACGGTGAGGCCAGTGGCAATAGCCGAGTTTTATCCCTTGAAATAAATATTTTAAAAAGTGTGTTCCGTTCAAAAATCCTTTCTTAAAAATATACACATTTCATTCGTGGTTAAAATCCTAATTCTATCTTTTAAAAAAAACGTGTTCTGTTCATACCTCTTTATTCTGTCTTCAAAAAAGAACATGTTCCAGTTATTCTTTCTAATCTAATCATTCTTTATAATTCACTCTTTTTAATCTAATTACTTTTTCTAATCTAATCATTGTTTATAATTCATTCTTTCTAATCTAATCATTCTTCTATTGTAATCATTCTTTATAATTCACTCTTTCTAATCTAATCATTGTTAATAATTCACTCTTTCTAATCTAATCATTGTTTATAATTAATTATTTCTAATTTAATCATTCTTTATATCATTCTTTCTATTCTAATCATTCTTTATATCATTCTTTCTATTCTAATCATTACTTATAATTCACTCTTTCTAATCATTCTTTCTAATCTAATCATTGTTTATAATTCATTCTCTTTATTCTAATCATTCTTTATATCATTCTTTCTATTCTAATCATTCTTTATAATTTACTCTTTCTAATCATTCTTTCTAATCTAATCATTGTTTATAATTCATTTTCTTTATTCTAATCATTCTTTCTATTCTAATCATTCTTTATAATTCACTCTGTCTAATCATTCTTTATATCATTCTTTCTATTCTAATCATTCTTTATAATTTCCTAACACGAACGATATTCCTTTTTAACTTTCGGAATTCTAGAATATAACAGCGCCTTTCACTGTATCATTCCTGAACAAATTCAGAGTGAGTCAGAGGTAGAGCGCTCACCTCTTAGTGTTGATCCTGCAGGCCATGTGAGTTTTCAGAGAAAACACACTTTGTCCGTGGATTTTCCTGGGTTTTCGCCCATATACCCGTTATTTTAATTCTTTCATAATACTTTACCTTCAGTTAATCATCCACCTCCTTCAGCTAATAGGGCATAATCGTGGAACGTAGAAAAGTACAGATTTAGAAATTCTAACAAACGTACTCTTTGCAATGCTTGGCTATAGCATGAATTTTTTGTGACCATTCACTTTTGTTTTCGTACCATTTTCAATCTTTGAGACAATGAATAAGATATTAAAATAATACTACAATTTGAAGCAACAATGTATTTTTAATATAATAGCAGCTTATCTCCGTGGAAATTGTTTATTATGTTACTTTCTCGTGCATCTCATGTGGACACTTATGTTGTGAACCCATACAGAGTTTTACGAGTTCAAACATGAAACACCAATTTGCCGGACAATGCAATAAAGAAATCACGTACTGTATATTACAATGGAACAATTTTTATCCAAATGTATAAATAACTTTATGTCGTATCAATATCTTTCAGATTAGTAGGTATATTTTAAGCGGAATTTAATTTCGTATGTTCCTCATACATTATATATATATAATCTTGACTTTTGTCAATAGACCTTCATAGTGTAATTCAATGCCAAACCTGAAGGATTATCATTCACTGTAATTTCTTTAACATTATATAAATTTGTAGAAAATGATCGTGTAGCCGCTTCTTTGCAGTTCTTAGCAGCAACAACAACAACAACAACATATTTCATTCAAATACATGTTCCACAGTGGCATTGATCTCTTATGACCTGCACAGTGGAAATTGCTACTTTCTGTGAAAGAAAATGAATAGCTATGCTTGTTATAGAACTATACTTAAAGTATTGAGAAAATTTGATATAATTTTTTATTCAAATAATATTAAGTGTATTAGATCTTTGCCTTGTGTTGTCTATGTATTCTGACCGATGTTAGGTTCTAGTCCACTTACCCTAACATATCCATATATAAGGAGCCACTCAGTCAGCAGAGTAGGGGTAAAGTAGCCAGTTCCTTTGCCTTCGGGTTCAGAAAGATATACATATAAAGCGGCTGGAAAATAACAAGCTGGAGTGGTATCGATTATAATTTCTCCGGTATAAAGGTACCTCTGAATCTCTGATGGTAGAGATTTCACCTCTGTTGAGCTGATGAGCGAAGTTAAAGGTTCAATCCCATTCCATATAGGTTTTGTAGTAAACACTACTGTTTATCATATTGTCTTTTTTAACCTACAAGAATGGATAACTCTTATGTCAAGATGAAAAGGCTAGCTGTGGATCGTCGTGTTTGAAGTCAGTGACTTGGCACTGATGGAAGAATTCTTATTACGATGACATTCAAAGCAAGATTTTGGGCTGCTAAACTTAGGAATTAAAAAATAGAGAGGGACGTGAGCCCGATATTAAGACTTATAATTATCTCCCCTTCCCCTACCACCACCATACGTGGAAGGAAAAAGGCGTTTAGCCTTCTTTACTATTTATCCAGTGAATTCCTCGAAATGATTTGAACTCTCGACTTTCCTTTTTTTAGTTTAACGTCCCACGTTTGTGTACCGAGGCAAAGTGAGACAATTATAATGGTAGAATGAAGATGGTGGAGGAAACGGAGAACACCGAGAAAACCAATGAACACAATATTTGTCCACCATAAAGCCTACTTGGCGAGAGCTGGGATAGAACCAGGAACCTCACTCACCAAAGGTGAATGCTGAACCACAGCAACCCCTTACAATCTTTAGAAAGACTATTATTTATTTACAATTCAATCTTGTTTCAATTCTTTAAAGTTAGCTGTTCCTTGTTTTCTGAACCTTCTTAATTCCGTGCACTGTATTTATGATTTTTTAAATTTTTTTTAGCAGAATTCATTTCGTCCAAATTTTAGCAAATACCAAGCAATTTTAAAGAGGAAATCATCTTGAGATTTTTTATGGCAAAATTGCACATTCAATCCGCTTTCGGAACTTGATTTAATCTTATCTTCATTCTTGATTTAATGTTATCGTATTGACCAAAGATAAAACTGACCTAAAACTCTCAGAATTGTTAACGCAATATATATTTTCTATTGTGAAATCACGTACAAACCAGTGGCCACGAAACTACTGATATGCTATAAACTCACCATAACATTTCTTTGCACGTGAATTACAGCATTCGTTTCATGAACTTCTGACACGAGCAGTCATTCCGCTTGCCTTGCACGCGACCCTTGTATATTTGGGACTATGTTGAAGAGAGCTCTCATACAAGTAAATAGGGTAAAGCTGAAAGTGTGTGTTCATGATATGTAGTTAGTATCAAAATCGTACAATTTGCATGTAAGTTAGTACTCACGCAGGAATGCACTTTATTCACGTTTTTTTCTCGTATTACTAACATCAAACTGAATTCCTTTTCCTTACACAGTCAAGATTTTTCAGTGAAATTTAAACAAAATTCCATTGAACTATATCATTAGTGTTAAATTATATTTTCTCGTTTATACGAGAAATGTAATTGTTATTAAAATAATCAATCATCGTGTTAAATAACAGCTACTAGCAAATGACCTCATGTGTTAAGGAGGGCAATATCTTGTGTTCTTCATTCGGTATCTCTTATGTAGAATTTGCCTGAAATCAGTCGTACACGAAATTCGAATGTCTTGTATGGACATTCCTTTAAAAAAGTATTTTTTTAGACACTTCGTATATGATAGACGTAATTGGGTATTCGTATATCATAGTTATCGAAAGTAACAATAATATTCATCGAAATTTATTAGAAAAATCTTACAGATACTACATTTTATAAATGTCATAATTAACAAGTTTTGACCAGCAAACTCCTTTATAGACTTCAACGCTTATGTAGTGGCTTGCACGTGTCCCTTTGGTGTACGTGGTCCCGGGTACGATTCTCGATGGTAAAGCACAAAAAATGTTCCACAATGCTTCACTTTCATTAGTCATCCGTCTCTTTTAGCCTAAAAAGCATAACCGTGGATCCTTAAACTACAAAATGTCATTTTATTTTCAAAATACTCCTTTCTATGGTATATTAAACCCTTTCTATCTGTGAGTGTGTGTATGTCTGTATATCCGGAAAACACGAAATCTCAAGAATTATGTTACTAATGGATCACCGTCAACGTTGACCAAGATGTAGAGGTTCAAAACTTAGGAACAAAGATCGTTGATGGAGGTGATCCATCCATCAGAAATGGTAAAAAAATAAACCATTTCCGGTTTTAACGTTGATCACTACAGAGTAAAAACGGTGATAGATAGCGAGAAACTGTTTCTTGAAATCGATTTAGCGTTCTAACAAGGTATATGATCTTCTTTCTTAACCTTCTACTCAAACCGGAAGTAACACAAGTAAATCATTTCTTGTTTTAACATTGATTGCAAAAGAGTAAAAAAAAAGAACGGTAATAGATAGCGAGAAGCAGTTTTCTGCAATCAATTAAGTGTCTCAAGAATACATCCCATTTCCATTCTAATTTCTCTACTAAAACCGGAAGTAGTAAGATTCTACTACTCACTTCTGGTTTCAATGTTGAGAAAATATCACTTTATATAAACCAAACTTCTTCTTCATGTAGTGTCAGGCGTGTATCCAGATTTTTTTTTTTTTTTTTTTGGAAGGAGTAAAAGCTTTGAGAGATGTCCAATACTAAAAGGCACTACGTCTACGTAGTATTGAACGGGTATTATTCTGGATTCGAAAATACAATAAGTAATTGTAAAATACTTCCACTTCTATGTACAGAAAAGAATTGTAGAACTAGATTGTTTGTATAATAGAACAAATGAAGTGTAAGATCAAATTTTCATGTTACATCAAGCATTTCTCTATTAAATTAGTATTGTTTTATAGAGAAAGTGTATAAATACATGTTGAGTTAGGAAGTTTTTTTGAGGGTGAGGGTACAGACTCGGTTGACTACTCGTGGTATACATATAACACTGCTACTTTTTTTATGGCTACTAACTTTTTAAAGGAAGAAATATGCATTATTTTCAAATCAAATACATTTTTCCATTCTTTCACTGCTAGATCTTTTAAAACAAGTTCATATTAAACTCCTAATATGAAAGTGTTATGCTCAAAAACCTGCAATTGTCAGTTACTAACTTACATATGAAGTACATCACGTACTGTCACTAGTAGAACGTGAGTATGGAAAAGTATTTTTAACCTCATTGTCACATGTGTGCTGTCGCCGACTTTCAAGTAGGTTATGCAATTATTGTCTTTTAGTCTTTACGTGAAACGCGGAGAATGTTGATAAATAAATGTAGGCAATCGGCTTCATATTTCCTGTTGGAGAAAGAAATGCTTTTTCCTCCATTAAACAATGTCCGGTCAAAAATTTTTACTTCCATTAGCGAATTTCCGGAGTAGGTCTACGTTACTAGAATGTGGTTGGGCAAGAATTAAGTTCGTAAAACCTCAGCTAAATTTCATGAGAATCTCTTAATAAATATGGATTCCGAAAAAGTTTTTTATATATCGAAACTATATATTGACTTCAGTTTACACACACACACATTGTAATATATTATATCTATATAGACGTTGTATTCAGTGGCTAATACAGAAGAGTACGCCTCCCTGAAGCAACGATTTAACTCTTTTTGGGTCAAAAGATAAATATAGTTCAGGCCAAAGTTTTCTTGTAGGCCATTTATCTATATGTAGTAGGGTATATATGGCCTAAAAGACACTATATATACAATATATATGGAGAACTGCATATAGTGTAGCCAAACCTAAACTATCATTTAACTCAATATGATATGCTTATTCGAAAACTCGAATAATACGAAAGCTCGATTTAGGGACCGTTTAAAAATTTTGTGACCCCTGATTCTAAAACTAATTATTGGCCAAGATCGTAACCTTTGGTGCATTTTTTGGATCAGTCCTAAAATTCTTGTATTATTTGAACGGGACGATTACACTAAGTACAAACTAGCTAATATTTCCAAGTGTTATAGCGGATAATATTTTGTGACCCTCCGAACCTTCCATCCTTTTGCGCAAGAATGATGAAATATTAACTCCGTGCCTCAGCGACACATCCAGAAGGAGTTACGCATTCTTCTCAAGGGAAAATATAATTCTTTTAATGTTTTCTGAACAACATGAAACGATAAGAGTATTTTCTTCTGTCAATATGTTAGACCGATAATCTTCTCCTAGTCTATTGTTAGTAGAAACTAGCTACTATTCCCAAGTGTTATAGCGGGTAATATTTTGCGCTCCTTCTGAACCTACCATTCTCCTTTGCAAGAATGAAGATATAAACCTTCTGAGTCCGAAAGTCCAATTTGATGGGAAAAAAATATAAGAATTATTCGAGATGGAGTCTATGATGTTACTCTTTGCCATTCCTGGCACCTAAATAAACATAAACCTTTCCAGACTGGCCACAAATAGATACATATCTAATAAATAAATAAATAAATAAATAAAGGCTAGAGGCTTCAAATTGAATTACAAAGAGGTTTTTAACAAGCTGTAGAACTTAAGTAATAAGTCAATGCATTATGAAAGAAACATTTAACAATTGCCTCCTTTTAAAATTTCTGCCGCCGCTCCTGTTTCAGCAAGAACATGTAACTAAATTATGAATGAAATATTAATTACAGCAGCTAATTGTGAATGAAACATAGAAATGTGCAAAATAACATTTTGCAGACTTTTTTATTTTTATTTTTGTAAAGTAAGTATATCTTTGTGAAAAAAAATATAAAATTATCAGAACATCAGAAAAAAATGGATCATTAGAGATGTGCAAGAGATAAGATTTGAAACTGTCTCGTCGTGAAGATGTGTTGTAAAAGTGATGTCTCGACTCGAAAAATGCATATTTCTCTATTGCAAAGGCTGTCTCTCGACTCAAATTTTGTTAAGAAAATTCTGCCCCTACTCGTCTCGTGCGAATCCCTAGAAAATTAGCAAGAGCAGTGATGGGTTAGCAAGAGATGTGCAGGAATTTTCTTTAAAAAGTGGGGGAGAGAGTGACACACAAGTGCAGCCGTGAATACACCCTGTACATCTTGATGCACGTGTGCACAGTTATTTACGCAAATTACATAACTTTATTAACCACAGTAGATGTACTATATTCTTCCTTTACCCTGCGGACGGCCATGAGAAAGAGATCTATGCTTCTGATTCTTCGTATTGTAATTGTAATTGTAAATACTTTACCTCGTACAATAATATAAAGTAACACAAATTTTAATACGCTTGAAAAAGTTCTTGTAAGGGATTAGAAAGACAGATACTAAATCTACAAATTACCTTTTACTGTGCCGAACAGAAAATGATGTTAATGAGTATCTACATAATTTCTAATGCTAATAGCCTAACGGAAATGGACATAAGTATTCATGAAATACAGATCATAAAGTCATAAGCTGATTCCTAAGAAGGTATATATGTATATTGTTGCTGCTATCCAGTACAAGAAGAAATTAGAGACGTTAAGTGAATACCGTATATTGAGATACAGTTTCTTCACATTCTTACATAATGTGTAACTTGCTCCGAGGCACAACATAGTGTGGTGGACGTCGTTGACTGTCAACTAAAGAGGAGCCACTCTTTATAAAAAAAGACACCTCAAAACACCTTAACTTGACCTCAAATGGAAGTAGACGCATACACAATTGATTTGTCCTTATTTTTCTAACTTGCTTCGCTGTTTACACTCCTACGCAACAGGTGTATGTAGGTCTTCGTATTTTATTAGCAAATTATAAACCATTTTTGTCCTGTATACTTAAATTTAGAACGAGGCTTGTCAGTCAGTTTTCATGTTGATGTCATGAGAATATCATGATCACTGGAAATGTTAAATATATTTACCTGTTAGGGCTTTTTTTTTCTTTTGTTTTCTTCCTAATAAGTGCTTTCAGTAAATTGTAAGGAAGAAATGAATTATTTTCTTCTGTTTTAGATTTTTTTTGTTTGTATTTTTCTCTCTTTTTTAAATCCTAAATGTACTTTCAATCCAGGAAGTCACACCTTGTTTTTGCTTGTATATTAAAAAAAAAAAAAAAAAGTTAATTGTACTACATAAATGGCACGAAACGGTTTTCCATTAATCAGAATTCTAAGTAATGTTAAATGGATCGAAGCTTCCTCTATGAATAATTATAGTGTGTCTCACCAAAATTGGAAATCTTATATATATATATATATATATATATATATATATATATATATATATATATATATATATATATATATATATATGTGTGTGTGTGTGTGTGTGTGTGTGTTCTTCTTTCCTGTCTTTTATGCAAACGGATCGAACGAATTGTTTTGGGAATTCAAAGAATAATATATTTATACGTATGTATAAAGTTTTCCTGAGCTATTCATGCCCGGGTTCGGTAGTGTGGTCGTGTTGATGCAGCTCTTTTGGAGGCTAGATAATGTGGCAGAAAGTGTTCTATCTTGTAAGAGTTAATCTTGATTGTTATTCTGCGGATCCTCCCAATTCCATCGAATTGAATGCCCAGTTGTAGTTTGGAACTGGGCACGCTATCCCTCCTCTACTAGTTTAGTGACATTACTCTCTATGTCATATAAGTTTGTCAGAATCTTCGTTCGGGTAGAATAATCAGGCAAGACTAGTGAGACAACTCATCCTGATAAAAAAAAATAGTAGAGGTCACAGTGCCTCAGTGTAGAGCGATTACCTCTGATGCATGGGGTCCTTGGTTTGATCACCAGCCACGTAAGTTTGTGGTGGGCAACACTGTGTCCGTGAGTTTTCTCTGTGTACTTCCACTTTCCCATTCCACCAATTCTCCCATTATTGTTTCTTACCTTAATCATAGTCTCCTTTAGCATAAAGGGCATAAACGTCAAACGTTAAACTGAGAAATTTTATTTGATCTTTGATAAAAATATATAAATGGTGCACAAAAGTGTGTATTAATGAAGTACAGCAATCAATTGAAGCATTTATACCGGAGAAAAGTGTGTACTTTGCTAAATATATCTATATATTTCAAGCTATTACGAGTAATTAATTTTATGCATTACGATGCGTCTTATGGAACTTGTTAAGTATATAAATAACTTATTTTGCTTATATTAACGATCCACTGAAGTAAAAATTAAAAAAAAAAGAAAACGTTACTTAACTTATAAGTTTGGACAGCGAATCCGACAATCCCTACCCCCCCCCCAAAAAAAAAAAAATAGAGATATTTAATTTGTTGACCATACGTGTCAAAATTAAAATCTTATATCTTTGATTTCTGGATCTCGCAAAAGTTCTGTCATAGTTTCTGTTGGATAACCGTTTTGAACAATGTTCACTCTATGAAATAAGTATGCATTAAATTCTTCTAAACAGTGCTTATGTAAGGATTTTCCTGATTACTTACATGGCTTAATCACTTTTTTGTTGTGTCAATCATAAACGCTGGAAAGCCAAATCCTAGCCAGTATCTCTCTTCATGTAAGACCTCGACGCATGCGCAGTCGGGAGATCTACTGTGCAACAGGAGTCCA
The DNA here is from genome assembly GCF_964235325.1 of Thermobia domestica. Taxonomy (NCBI): domain Eukaryota; kingdom Metazoa; phylum Arthropoda; class Insecta; order Zygentoma; family Lepismatidae; genus Thermobia; species Thermobia domestica. The sequence goes on along the minus strand of NC_137462.1, from coordinate 38,094,361 downwards.
ATGCCTCTGAGAAACAGGAAACAAGAAGTATGGCGTCACTTCCTTTTCACGTTCTTTTGTTTTATATGTGTTGTAGGCTCTCGACTAATACATGAAGTATTGTCAGACTCTGTTCCCATCCATTACTGAGATTATGACTGTCATACAGAAAGAAATACAGATGCACTCGGCACCATTTTGGCCTTCGAAAAACTCTGTTATTAGAGATCTTTATCATTGGCAGAGAAGAAATGTTAGAACGTTCTTGTAAGAAACAAGAAATGTGAGAGACATGTAATTTCTTCGTCTTTAATAATAATAATAATAATAATAATAATAATAATAATAATAATAATAATAATAATAATAATAATAATAATAATAATAATAATATAAAAGTTTTGAAGAGTACTTCAAAATGCACATAGTCCACTGGTAGCTTTATTCACCTATTAATTTATTTATTTCGAGGCGAGATAGAATTAATTTTTGTTTGTATGTTTGTTTGATCTTTGCATGATGATCTGCGCACTTGTCAATCAGAGTCAAACCTGGTGGTTTGGGTGGCTCTTGCTTTCATAAACTCGGTGTTTCCTAGGACATAAAAACTTAGGAAAAAGTATCGATGTGATAATACATCAGCAATGACAGCGAAATTTGAGTTTACCTCCTCACTTATTGAACTAAAATCGAGCCCTATTTGAATCAAGTTTCAAAACTTGATCCCCCCGCAAATTCAATTGGCTATGGCCTCCACTGCATATCATCCTATTTAAAGCTCTTCTGGGCAGCCATAATTCTTTCCCAGATTGTAACGCATATATTCTAATCACGCTCAGCCGTAGCCATAGGAGCTAAATACGTCGTTCTGATTGGTTGAAGTTATCCGTATCTCGCCACATAGCATACATACAGAACAAATCAAATGCCACGTGCTGTCGGCCCGCGTGGTCAAGCATGCTAGCTAATAGGTTAGTAATGAAAATCGCTTTCGGTGTGAGTTCAAACCCGACCTAAGGAAAGTTCTTTTTATTGTACTTTTTTTAAATTTTCATAAGACTGTTATCATTATTATAAGATGAAAATTATACTCATTTATCCTTGTACGTAATACATAATGCATCAAATGTGATTTACTTACGTCACGAAACATAGCTGAGCGAGCGAAGGAGTTAGAAACCCCCACAGGGCTTGGTTTATTCCACCTTTGCCCCCATGATAATACCACGTGATATTACGTCACACTTGGGTGGTGCAACTTCGATGTAAATCTAACCTCACCCGTTTCCTTGTGACCAACTTAAAAACAGTTGGCTAGGGTATGGCGTGAAAAAAATATGCGATTGTACCACCAGGAGTTTAACTTTTAAGGGAAAGCCCGTGAATATTTCTAGACATCTAAATAAAACCTGATATAGAAACAAACAAAAGACAACACATTGACCCTGATCTTTGCTGCACTCGTAATAGTCATCCCTTCAGAATTGCAGTTAGGAAATGAAGCGCTTGGAGGATAAAGGTGGTATGTAACAAATTGAATATGATGGGAAAATTGACTTTCACAACTTTGTCCGTTAACATACTACCTTCATCGTTTCTAAATATCTGCACTAGGACGAGGACTCACCAAATAATGTGTTAGGTAGTATGAGTATCACATAACACGTGCATGAACAGCCAGAATGCAACATTTCGAAAAATGTAACATAACACCTTTATCCTCCAAGCGCTTCAAATGTCAAAACTAATATTTTAAAAAGGTTGTGCTGCATTTATCTGGGAATAGTTGTTATAAACTGTTAGTTAACGTAGCCTATAAGAAAGACAATGGACTAACATTCCTTTCCCCCCGACTTGTCTTTAAATTTAACTATACTTATTTAGTTCTGCCCCGTAAAACAGAACATTCTATAATAACTTTTTATGTATATCTATATATATGCTCCGGTAATAATTTTTGCATGTCAATAGGGGTGAGAATAGTTGACTCTTCCCGTTAAGACATCCATTGTTTGATTTTTGTGTAACGGAAACGTGAGAATATTACTGCTAGGTCATGAAAAGTCCTCATAATTGTCCGCTCGTGTTGTAAACACTCGGGGAAAAAAGTTTCCACGTCGTTTTCTTTTCATTCTTTTTAAAATTCTTTTGCTGGAACTTTGTCGTCTTCCACGTCTGGACAATTAATGATCTGGAGACATGAAACGGAGTCTATGCTGGACTTTTCATGTTCAGGGAAGACTGTCCAAAGTATTATATTAAAATCTGTACATAAAACGACAGTTCCCTTTTGTGTACACTAACTAATTAACTCTATGGCCTATGGAATTCGGAGGTTCAATGCCGCTTTTACAAAAGCTCTCTACTGACTTTCCATCCTTAGCCAACTGGATCCAGTTTCTACTTTGTATTCCTATTTCTGCGAGATCCATCTTACTATTGTCCTCTCATCTGCGCCTATGTCTTCCTAATGGACGTTTTCCGATTGGTCTACCAGTTAAAACTTTGAAAGCGTCCCTACTTTCTTCCATCCTAGCTACATGGCCTGCCCACCTGAGCCTCCTAGACTTGATGACCCTAACAATATTTGGTAAACCGTATGAATTATGTAGTAACTCGTTATGAAGTTTCCGCCATTCCCCGTTCCCGTTCCTCTTGGGTCCAAATATTCTTCTCAGGATCTTGTTCTCAAATACTTTCAGTCTATGTTCTTCCCTCAGAATAAGCGACCATATTTCACAACCGTAATATTATTATTATTATTATTATTATTATTATTATTATTATTATTAATAATAATAATAATAATAATAATAATAATAATAATAATAATAATAATAATAATAATACATCTGACATTACTGACAGGTTACTTGCCGCCATGCTCCACTAGACTAATTTCTTTCACTCTATTACGTGACTTTGAATCAAGGTAGGAATTATCCACTTTCATACCATCTGTACAATATAATTTTCTTCTTACTCTCCCTCTTTGTTCTTATACCTCCTCTCTACACCACCTAGTGTTACTCGCGAGGCGAGAAATACCTTTTAAATTATCAATATAATAATTCTCGACGTGTTTAGAAAAATTTAGAATTGTAAATGTATTATTCATTTATATTCAATATAATTATATTCATTGTTACTCAGAAAATGTATATTCAATCAAAATATGTTGAAGATATATATACAGGGTGTTTCGAAACAACACCAACATCGTTTGGGAGGTGATTCCTGACGCCAAGGCAAGGCAGAAAGTGTAGACCAATCTGGGTGCACAAATGCTTCCTTTCGGAGTTATAAGCTGGTGAAAACATGAAAAAATGAACTTTAAAAGTCCATAGTTCTCATACTATGGGACCTACCGTAGTCGGGTCAAGACTTCACTTAGGAACTAGTATATGCCCTGTCTAAATATCCATGCTTCAGAATCCTTCAGTACAATTTTTCTGTAACAATTTTTATAGAGGTAGTTGATTAGTACTTCAAATAATGTGCCCGTAGCCAAATGCCTCTATAAAAATTGTTGTATGAGTACCTTAGGATTCTGAAACATTGATATCTGGACAGGATACATACTAGTTCGTAAGTAAAATCTTGACCCGACTACGGTAGATCTCATAGTTTTGGAGCTATGGACCTTTAAACTTCATTTTTTTTCCTTGTTTTTGGCAGCCTATAACTCCGAAAGGAAGCATTTGTGCACCCAGGTTGGTCTATACTTTCTGTCTTGTCTTGGTGTCAGGAATTACCTCCCAAACGTTGTCCGTGTTGTTTTGAAACATGCTGTATATTTTTAGACAAATAGCCTAGATGCTGACGTCCCCATTAATCCTCATTTTTCTAGGAAAATGCTACGTAATGTTATTGATATTACCTAATACACTTTTTAAAACAGAATAGTCCAGATAACATTAGAACATTATTACAGAATAAATTTACGCCCGGCAATAAGTTAGTTGTAAAGCGGAAGGCATGAGAAACGAACACCTTGGCAAGTCGGAAAATGTTGGTATGGATTTTCTTTCCAGGCACTATAATTAGAATAGACTTATATATATTATAACTATTACTGAATTCTAGTACTAGTATCGTCATCACTATTTTGATCTATGCATCGTTTGGTATTGCTAGTGTTCTCAAAAGAAACAGGTTTTCAAAAAGATATTTTTGAAGCACAGATATACTGTAAGTTGACCTTGAAAAACACCCCGAGTATTCCTTCTCTTTCTTTCTTTTTCTTTTTCTTTTTTATCGTGTATCGTATATCATCCACACACACACCCTAAATTCTTCTCGCTTACGTTCTCCTTAGGACTTAACACCCTACGTTTCTCCACTGTGTATAATACGTTATCAAAGCCAAAGCATTATTGAGATCCACACAAGGTGGGATGAACTCAATTTAACATAAAAATATACTTACCTTACATTCATTTTATTTATTTATTTTTGATGGAGCACTATCCGAATTTATATTCTGAAGTGCTTATGTACTATAATGAAACCTACTAACAATAAGATGTATTACTATAGAAAACTGTTATTAAACAATCTAAATTAAATGTCAACAGAAGTATAGCGTTTTCCCTATATACTGTTAATTAATTATTAAAAATCAAAATGGGTTTTTTTCGTTTTCCTTTTATTTCATAAAACTATAATTTTTTTATCACCAAATTCACAAGTAGTATGTAACTGTATGTGTGTTAGAAGTATTAGGCTGGCGCGCATCCAGCAATTTTTTGTTGTGAGTGGTCCAGCTTGAGGAGTGGTCTAGTGGGTAGAGCGTTGGACTCACGTCCACGTGGTGCGGCTTCGATTCCCGCCCGGTGCTTTCCAACTTTCGGCGTCCGCCCAGTGTCATGAGGCAAACTGGTGTGACAATTACGCTCACACACTCAATTAATTGTTCTTATATTCAAATTAAAACATATTTATATGTAAATTCAATTTATTTTTAAAAAGTCAAGGAAAATTTTATTTTGTTTCATTTAGCAACCAAGCAACCTCTTTCATTTGTCCCAGGTAAAGAAGTTTCTCTGCTTTTCAGAAAGAAAAAAAAAACATAAGACGGTAACCGCACTAATAGACCACCCAGTTTTCTACCTCGCCAGTAAACGGTAATGGAATTTGCTACTGTTACTCCAGCCATACTGTCGCACTACCTAAGTACCTCGATATCGCAAATATCACGTCACAGACACACAGGAACCAAAATTTTTTATCTACAATCTTCGCAAGTGCTTATGAAACTCTTTAACATCACGTACGAGCCCAGAACAGACGCTAGAAACCCAAGCCAAATTATCAACCGATTTTTGGGAAATGGTGTCACGAACTTAAAGCGGCGAATCAGAATCCGAAATTCAAAATTCACAAAGAGAAGAATGAAGCGTCTATTTTTTTTAAAAAAATAAAGAAAGCTGGGAGAACGCCTACACGGAAGAGAGGTTACTCTAAGTCGACACTTCATCGTGAAAACATCACCAACACGCGATTCATAAGCGTACGTCAACTCATATGTACATATATATATATATATTTAAGTGTTTAAATTTCAGAAAAATGGCTAGCTAGACACCCGTTAGCAGCCAGTTACTTAAATCACGCGTTATCCACAGCAACTTCGTCGTTACAAGATTATTTATACAAATATTTAAAACATCGACAGATAATTCTTATCATCTTACGGTAACGCTACATAAATGGTGATGTTAAAGTGAGTCTGTGATTCTATATACGTTGATTTCCCGCATAAAGTGCAAAGACAGGAAAAGTAGTGCGATGTATGGCGGATATATATATAAACTGTGCGAGTGAAATTTAAGTGCAGATGGATTTGATAAGTGACGCATCGTTGCATTTCAACAACATGGAGATGAAGGACGGAGACACGGGTTCGATCCCCAATACTCGAGACAGATGCCTTGCCACAGGAAGACCCAGACGCTTCAGACAAACGAGGACCTCTTCTCCGGGAGTTGAATCCAGAGGACAGCGGGGTCTGAGAAGGGACATTAGGAAGCATTGTGACGGTCAGTTAAGTACAGTGCAGTTTTCTTCTGAAGTGTGGAAATATAAGCGGAAGGACTTATTAAGGTAGGACAAAGTATTCTGCTATTTTCTTTATTGAAGAAGGACTATGGCCAATATTTCCGTGATTCGTGATCTCCATACTCACCTTTTTCTAGAAACTTCGGGACATTGTTTATTCATACGGAACTGTCCGTAAACATTTAGAGCATTTTTTTTTTCTTTCTTTTTAAAAGAAGTAAACAAATAGCCTAATGCCTTGGTTGCATTTCCAAAATTAATTCACTGATATAGGAACTGTTAATTTCATTCTTGAATAAGTACCATAAAATTTTTTATTATTTTACTAGTGAAATTTGTATACATTGATTTGATCTTCAATCATGCATTTATTTGTAATCGTAATGTGTCAATATTTAGATCCTTGAAGCCGTCATTATAATCATTTATATGCAATCCAGTATTTATTTATATCAAGTATGAATTATTTCTCTTTTAAACATAAATCGCGTTTAAGATGTGTGAATGTAATGTAATTTCTGTTTTGAGTAAACTATGATTTAGCGTCAAAGTCTAGTTTTTCAAATTTTAACATTTGTATAGGTTGTGTTAGGGAAATATGTGTCAGAGCGGTAAACAGGCTTAATATGATTTTATTGTAACTTGTCAATTTTTATTATACTCATTCTTAAAAGAAACAATCAATATAAAGGTTCCAAAGACGTGCTATGTTGAGTAAGTTTCAGACAAATAAGTGTAAACACTCTTATCCCGTAATATCGTTAGAGTCTCGTAAATAAGGTAAACAAATTTAAGATACTCGAGTAAATCCCTTCGGAGGTACCTATCTGAGCAACGAACGCAGATAGGGTCCATAGCTATGGAGAAACGTTTATTTGCAAAAGAAGGAATCACTGAGAAAATCAGAAAGCGTCGACAATGTAATTATTTTGATCAATTGGCCAAATTATAATAATAGTAGTACTATATATATATATATATTTCTGTGTAGTGCATTTGGATATGAAATATTTGTGTAGTTAGTGTTGTGTAACGATTTTTATTGTGAATTGTATTATTTTCCAACTGATATAATATGTATACAAAGCTATGTTTGGTTTATGCAAATTTTTTAATATTGAAAATTCAGTAGAGTTCATTAGAAACAGTGCACTAAATTTTCTCAAAAGCATACTATCGCTTCTAAACTATTTCTCCAGTAAGTCTTGCAAGCAACATAAACCATTAATTCTTTCATTCCGCAATCCGATTCTTAAACTTATTTCCATTTCTTTTATTAATAAAAAGAGGAGTAACTGTGGGCGAATTACTTAATAGTCGTTTATGTCTATGGGGAAAACAATAAATCATTTTGCTAATTAATATTCAGTTTAATAGAAATTTTTGTTTGTATAACTACGTCATAGTAATTATAAAGAATCGAATATTGTCAGTTTAGTTGAGTAGAAATAGATTGTTGCTAAATTTTACAGTCAAGATTGAATAATTTGAATATTACGTTGTACAGTGAAGAATGTGTTAAGAGAAATCATATTATTTGGTCAAAACAGTCAAAAGTCTGATTCATTTTCAGTAAAGTCAATTAATTCATTTTTTTTTTTGTAAATCCAAATTAACTTTCTTGTTGATTTTTGTAGATATCACCTTATTTCTCGTTAAATTTATTAAAAGTCTATTTGACGTTAGAACCAAAGCATTTATGTGGTTATTATTTCAAAGATATGCCTATTTCTTTAACCGGTATTAGCATACCTAGAAGAACTGAAAAAGTTGAAATACGGTTACATTGACCATCAGAAATTTTTTATCTAAATTAACTCATTTTTTTTTAACTTTAAATTAAACTTTCCTTATTTGTTGCTTTTTTTAAACTATTTTTGCTATCTCCACACACTTCGGTGACAGAGTGATAGTCAGTGTAGCCAACTGAACAAGCCATTAGCGAAAAATCTTTCTTTCAGCTTTGCAGCTTGTGAGATTTTTGCTCCGCATGTTTAAATCACTTAACTATTAACTACGCACCTGTTTTCCTAGCGCCTTGGAGACACCGTTATGGGGAAAACAGGATCGATTAGACTTAGGTCATCTTTCGTTATATATATCATTTTTTTTAATTCCTAACCATCTTAGCAAAACTGTATCTTTACCTTGGAGAACTGAAGTTCGAGCCCCGTGGAGTCAACTTCAATTCTCCAAACTCTCATTCATTTTTTTTATTTGTGTAATAGGCAGATGAGTTGTCGCTCATCAATACCATTCACTTTTCAAGTACAAGGTCAGGTATTCATTTCTCTGATGCATATTAGGCTCATCCGTGAGTGCCTTAATTATTCATTCTAGTTCAGATTAAATATGCAAATTAGAGATAAGGAATCGAATTCCTAAAACAATACGTTTCATATTCTTCGTCGCCCAAATACGTAAGATCTGCTTATTCGTAATATCACGCAGTAATTCTATTTGGCAGCCCGAGCAGAAATTTTCCTTTAATTATTAGTAATTTTCTATCGTTGCAAAACTTAGCGCCCGAGACAATAGCATTATCATTACCAAACTTGGCTTCCAATACCGGAACCCACAGTGTAACAAGAAATGGCGCAACCGAACTAGGACCAAAGTACAGTGTTACAAGAAATGGCTTCCCGAACAGGAACCCGAATGCGTAGTTAATCTTATTTGAGGAACCCGAATGCGTAGTTAATCTCATTTGAAGGACCAACATGCGTAGTTAATTTTCTTTCAGGACCAAAAAGCGTAGTAAGCGTTAAAAAAAAAAAAAGTAGGAAATCTAGTTTGGAGAAGCATACATAGTAAATTTCGAACAGCGAACGAAAACAGTAATCAAGTCTATTACGTAATACTAAAATTAAGAATGGGAAGCGTGATAGGAAATTAGGTAACTTTGTATTCAAAGAATCATTATTTCGAGATTACCCGTAGGGAACGATTAAGCGTTCTACTCCCCCTCGCAACCAATTTTATTTCATTTCAGCACATGCGTAAATAATAATAATAATAATAATAATAATAATTGTTCTTACCTCATGTTTGTTTGGTGGTTTATGTGATTGGAAGAGAAAAGAGATACACCATTTTGTTTGTTAAAAAAAAAAGAGAAGAAAAGAAGGAAAGAAGAAAACAAAAAGGTAATGCACCAGGTAAGCGACTAATATAAGTGAACATGCAAATTCTTGGCATATTGATGCATAAATTTAGCTAAGTGTGTTTCTAGTGAATAACATTAGTATTAACATAATTATATATTCATATATAGATATAGGTTTAGAATAGGTCAGATTTAATACTTTTATTTACACATGCATTTTATTACTTACATATTATTGTGTTTTAGACATGGTATCTGTTAATTAATACACTATTTGTATATACACATAAATATCCATATGAATATAGTTAAAAAAAAAAAAAAAAAAAAAAAAAAAAAAAAAAAAAAACAAGAATGAACTAAGTTGTTGTGGAAAACGTGTGGTGCTAAAGTAGCTTGGCATGCTACATTGATGAAATAGTAATATTTTTGCGTATTAAGGTGAACTTAGAGTACGAAGTTTAGAGTGATTGACAGCATAGGTCAGATAATTAGAATTAATTTTAGACAAATTTTAATAAGAATCATTCTGACAATCCAGTTATTTAAGTCTACTTGCAGATGCCACAGTTGAGGCCATCTACCTTGAGGCAACGACCAAGAAACAGGATGTCTGCAATGGAAGAAGCACGTTGTCGCACGTGTGGACGTGACCTATGGGAACAGGATTTGGATCCCACTGATGAGGCTCGAAATTGTCCTGAATGTGGTGACCAGAGGGATACAAGTCCAGTTATGGAAAATGATGTCACTCAAGGAAGTAGAGACAACATTCAACAGCATCACAGGCCGAACAGCACTAATGGCGATTTTCAGGAATCTTTTCTATCAGCGTTACAATCAGCGTTACATGAGTTAATGAGACAACAAAAAGAAGAAAACAAGAAAAACGAAGAATTTAGAGAAGAACTGAGGAAGATTATAGAAGAACAGAACAAGAAAAACGAAGAATTTAGAGAAAAACAAAATAGAAAACTTGACAAGCTCATGGAAAAACAAGACCATTTGGCAGAATACCTCTCGAGGAAACGACAGGAGCAAGCCAGGAGGCTGGACGAACACGAGAAGTCGAACACGGAAGTACTGGAGGAACTTCCATCAGAAGCAATTGTGCAGGATACACACCAGGAAGCCAAACAAACCCCCGCACCTGTAAAGATAAGCACAAGTGTTTCCAACGCTGTGAACGCTCCAAAATTCAAGAGCAAACGTAAACTGCGTGGAAGAATGATCCCTGGGAGGACAAGAATACAACCAAGACGAAACAAAAATACAAGAATGAAAGGTTTCCACGACAAACGTGCTGGATGGCAACGCAGCCATAACTATGTCAGGAGGAATAATCACCCGAAGACACGGAGAAAATGGGCAGAAGACTCCAGAAATGCAGAAGGAAAAGGAGTACTTGAGTTCGAGGACCCAGATTCATGGAGAACTTACAACGGCCAGAGAAGTCCATGTGACCGGCAAGATATACACAGTCAGGCCAGAGCAGTAGAGACACAGGAGATAAGTGACGATAACTGGCAGAACGAAGCAAATCCGCCAAGAAGTTATTTTCATGATGAAGGCACCAGAGAAGACCACAAGTCAGAAGCAGAATGTAAAAGTGGCCAACAGGATACATTGATTGCCAATAGGAAAGTGGTGAGCACTCAGGAAATGAGCAATGACAATTGGTATTATTCACATTGTATCAAGGAAAGCCTGGAAAATGACAAGAATGGTATCGGCATTGTCACCATTCACCCGGCTATGACAGTTGCATACTAAAAATTGACTCCAACGGTCCAGGTTCGAGTCGAGGTTACGTGACAGCTTGCTGGAAAACAGACTAAGATACACAATGGCATGAAAACTAATGGAAGTACAGAAATACAATGATTGTAGGCAAGAAGTAAAGAAAAATTGCGAGAATATACTGCAAGAAAAGTATAAGTCAAGAATAAAGTAGTAGCGCGAAGAAAGAAAACTTAGCAGGAAACTGATGAAAGAAATATAAGAGAATTTTATCTATGGCACAACCCAGTTGAATGTACCTGCATCTCTTGTCCAAGCGGCTAACCCTAGAAGTTAAATATAAAGAATAAGAATATGTACTATATGGAAGCATAATGCCCAGAAATGAATTTGTTTACCAGCATTTGTTTTAACTTTATTTCAGATATCGGATGTGAGGCAATCAAAATTACAGAGGAAGATTGGAAAAAGATGTTCACCAATGTGCGCAACCCAGCATTGAAACCGGCCCAGGAGATATAATTTTTGTTATGCACGAAGAAGTGCCTGTATACGGAGCAATCGGTAGAGATGGATTCCCGATTTGAGCTCTCTGAAGTGGAGTTTTGCGTTTAGAGCAGAGACTCAACGCACCCCTTCGCCTTGGTGATGATACCTGCGAAAACGCGCCGAGCCAAAGAATAGTGAGCTACGAGCTGCGAGCAGATGACAATTCCACCAAGATGTTTGCAAGTTCCCACAATTGGATGTTCGCGACATGGAACTTTGCCTTTATCATTTTACTCTCCTTATATTTTAAAGTTATGTTACTGAAGAAAAATCATGGCCGAAGAATAAAAGCAAAAGTGCGAGCAGTGGCCTTGCCCTCGCACATGGAGGAATTGAAGCTCCATGCCACCCTCTGTACCAATGCTCTCTTTTCCGATGATACAAGACGCTGAAGATTATTTAATATTGTTGTTTTGTTGTTTTGTTACCTAGGGCAGCCAGCACTTTGGAAGAAATATAAGAAGTCGTATACCGCGCAGAGAAAATAAAGAAGAACTCCAAGAGACAATTAAGAATAAGGTCATATTATTTAAAACATGCCTCATAAGCTTGTGTCCAGCAGCTTGAACTGACCAACAACTCAATACCTGAGACCTCTCATCTAGATTGAGATTATCTCTCTCAGCTTGCACGAAATTTTAACATTAGGGTTCGGATTTATGGTGAATTTATAAATTTTCTTCTTCAACATAGATTAGGGTTAGGATTTTCATGTATTTGTACTTTTTGTCAAAATTTGAACTTTTATATTTATCAAATGTTACTTCTCCTTAGATGCAGCCGTGCTTCACTCTGTTGCAGCACTTGCTACATCTTGGGAGGGGGGTATTGTGACAATTACGCTCACACACTCAATTAATTGTTCTTATATTCAAATTAAAACATATTTATATGTAAATTCAATTTATTTTTAAAAAGTCAAGGAAAATTTTATTTTGTTTCATTTAGCAACCAAGCAACCTCTTTCATTTGTCCCAGGTAAAGAAGTTTCTCTGCTTTTCAGAAAGAAAAAAAAAACATAAGACGGTAACCGCACTAATAGACCACCCAGTTTTCTACCTCGCCAGTAAACGGTAATGGAATTTGCTACTGTTACTCCAGCCATACTGTCGCACTACCTAAGTACCTCGATATCGCAAATATCACGTCACAGACACACAGGAACCAAAATTTTTTATCTACAATCTTCGCAAGTGCTTATGAAACTCTTTAACATCACGTACGAGCCCAGAACAGACGCTAGAAACCCAAGCCAAATTATCAACCGATTTTTGGGAAATGGTGTCACGAACTTAAAGCGGCGAATCAGAATCCGAAATTCAAAATTCACAAAGAGAAGAATGAAGCGTCTATTTTTTTTAAAAAAATAAAGAAAGCTGGGAGAACGCCTACACGGAAGAGAGGTTACTCTAAGTCGACACTTCATCGTGAAAACATCACCAACACGCGATTCATAAGCGTACGTCAACTCATATGTACATATATATATATATATATTTAAGTGTTTAAATTTCAGAAAAATGGCTAGCTAGACACCCGTTAGCAGCCAGTTACTTAAATCACGCGTTATCCACAGCAACTTCGTCGTTACAAGATTATTTATACAAATATTTAAAACATCGACAGATAATTCTTATCATCTTACGGTAACGCTACATAAATGGTGATGTTAAAGTGAGTCTGTGATTCTATATACGTTGATTTCCCGCATAAAGTGCAAAGACAGGAAAAGTAGTGCGATGTATGGCGGATATATATATAAACTGTGCGAGTGAAATTTAAGTGCAGATGGATTTGATAAGTGACGCATCGTTGCATTTCAACAACATGGAGATGAAGGACGGAGACACGGGTTCGATCCCCAATACTCGAGACAGATGCCTTGCCACAGGAAGACCCAGACGCTTCAGACAAACGAGGACCTCTTCTCCGGGAGTTGAATCCAGAGGACAGCGGGGTCTGAGAAGGGACATTAGGAAGCATTGTGACGGTCAGTTAAGTACAGTGCAGTTTTCTTCTGAAGTGTGGAAATATAAGCGGAAGGACTTATTAAGGTAGGACAAAGTATTCTGCTATTTTCTTTATTGAAGAAGGACTATGGCCAATATTTCCGTGATTCGTGATCTCCATACTCACCTTTTTCTAGAAACTTCGGGACATTGTTTATTCATACGGAACTGTCCGTAAACATTTAGAGCATTTTTTTTTTCTTTCTTTTTAAAAGAAGTAAACAAATAGCCTAATGCCTTGGTTGCATTTCCAAAATTAATTCACTGATATAGGAACTGTTAATTTCATTCTTGAATAAGTACCATAAAATTTTTTATTATTTTACTAGTGAAATTTGTATACATTGATTTGATCTTCAATCATGCATTTATTTGTAATCGTAATGTGTCAATATTTAGATCCTTGAAGCCGTCATTATAATCATTTATATGCAATCCAGTATTTATTTATATCAAGTATGAATTATTTCTCTTTTAAACATAAATCGCGTTTAAGATGTGTGAATGTAATGTAATTTCTGTTTTGAGTAAACTATGATTTAGCGTCAAAGTCTAGTTTTTCAAATTTTAACATTTGTATAGGTTGTGTTAGGGAAATATGTGTCAGAGCGGTAAACAGGCTTAATATGATTTTATTGTAACTTGTCAATTTTTATTATACTCATTCTTAAAAGAAACAATCAATATAAAGGTTCCAAAGACGTGCTATGTTGAGTAAGTTTCAGACAAATAAGTGTAAACACTCTTATCCCGTAATATCGTTAGAGTCTCGTAAATAAGGTAAACAAATTTAAGATACTCGAGTAAATCCCTTCGGAGGTACCTATCTGAGCAACGAACGCAGATAGGGTCCATAGCTATGGAGAAACGTTTATTTGCAAAAGAAGGAATCACTGAGAAAATCAGAAAGCGTCGACAATGTAATTATTTTGATCAATTGGCCAAATTATAATAATAGTAGTACTATATATATATATATATTTCTGTGTAGTGCATTTGGATATGAAATATTTGTGTAGTTAGTGTTGTGTAACGATTTTTATTGTGAATTGTATTATTTTCCAACTGATATAATATGTATACAAAGCTATGTTTGGTTTATGCAAATTTTTTAATATTGAAAATTCAGTAGAGTTCATTAGAAACAGTGCACTAAATTTTCTCAAAAGCATACTATCGCTTCTAAACTATTTCTCCAGTAAGTCTTGCAAGCAACATAAACCATTAATTCTTTCATTCCGCAATCCGATTCTTAAACTTATTTCCATTTCTTTTATTAATAAAAAGAGGAGTAACTGTGGGCGAATTACTTAATAGTCGTTTATGTCTATGGGGAAAACAATAAATCATTTTGCTAATTAATATTCAGTTTAATAGAAATTTTTGTTTGTATAACTACGTCATAGTAATTATAAAGAATCGAATATTGTCAGTTTAGTTGAGTAGAAATAGATTGTTGCTAAATTTTACAGTCAAGATTGAATAATTTGAATATTACGTTGTACAGTGAAGAATGTGTTAAGAGAAATCATATTATTTGGTCAAAACAGTCAAAAGTCTGATTCATTTTCAGTAAAGTCAATTAATTCATTTTTTTTTTTGTAAATCCAAATTAACTTTCTTGTTGATTTTTGTAGATATCACCTTATTTCTCGTTAAATTTATTAAAAGTCTATTTGACGTTAGAACCAAAGCATTTATGTGGTTATTATTTCAAAGATATGCCTATTTCTTTAACCGGTATTAGCATACCTAGAAGAACTGAAAAAGTTGAAATACGGTTACATTGACCATCAGAAATTTTTTATCTAAATTAACTCATTTTTTTTAACTTTAAATTAAACTTTCCTTATTTGTTGCTTTTTTTAAACTATTTTTGCTATCTCCACACACTTCGGTGACAGAGTGATAGTCAGTGTAGCCAACTGAACAAGCCATTAGCGAAAAATCTTTCTTTCAGCTTTGCAGCTTGTGAGATTTTTGCTCCGCATGTTTAAATCACTTAACTATTAACTACGCACCTGTTTTCCTAGCGCCTTGGAGACACCGTTATGGGGAAAACAGGATCGATTAGACTTAGGTCATCTTTCGTTATATATATCATTTTTTTTAATTCCTAACCATCTTAGCAAAACTGTATCTTTACCTTGGAGAACTGAAGTTCGAGCCCCGTGGAGTCAACTTCAATTCTCCAAACTCTCATTCATTTTTTTTATTTGTGTAATAGGCAGATGAGTTGTCGCTCATCAATACCATTCACTTTTCAAGTACAAGGTCAGGTATTCATTTCTCTGATGCATATTAGGCTCATCCGTGAGTGCCTTAATTATTCATTCTAGTTCAGATTAAATATGCAAATTAGAGATAAGGAATCGAATTCCTAAAACAATACGTTTCATATTCTTCGTCGCCCAAATACGTAAGATCTGCTTATTCGTAATATCACGCAGTAATTCTATTTGGCAGCCCGAGCAGAAATTTTCCTTTAATTATTAGTAATTTTCTATCGTTGCAAAACTTAGCGCCCGAGACAATAGCATTATCATTACCAAACTTGGCTTCCAATACCGGAACCCACAGTGTAACAAGAAATGGCGCAACCGAACTAGGACCAAAGTACAATGTTACACTGGGGAGTCACATGAATAAAAGACGTGACTCTGCAACACACTGATCACGTGTTCGACGCTAGGTTGGACGTATTTCAGCTGGTCGCTAACAGATGGCGTTGAAGTGGCTCAGAGCCACAAAAAGGGGGTGTTATGCAAAGTGGTTGTGGATATGGTTGCCCTAGCCATACTAATCTTACACCAGAATGTACGGCAGAAATTAGCTTAATGTCATGTTAGTTTTGCAATACCTCAAGATTTGGAATGGTTGGAACAATTTTCTGAGTATTGTTGGCACTATATCCGGACCTTAAAGGCAGACGGGAGTAAGTATTTTTTTTCTGAAAATAAGTTATTGCCATATTTGAAACGCGTGTTCTGATATGTCTTATTCTTAGAAAGCTTGTAGTTGTATTATGAATACTTTATCAAATAGCAACAATAAAATTGGATATAAGTCCGAAGGCACTTAAACAATATTCAAAAAGAAGTAAGTCACTGTTTCCTGTCTCTCCTGAAAATTTAATAAAAATGACTTACTTCCTTCTGCCTTAAAGGTCCGGATATTTACAACATTTTTTTTTTTACACTGTGACTAATGCTCTTAAAAATTATACATAATGTATATCCTCAGTTTACCTTATAAAATTATCGCAATTTCATCTCAGTGACCTTGAAAGACGTTTAGGGAATACAATTAAGATGAGGACCTTTATATGAAATGGTTCATGTAACAATAGCCTATATGAATGCATAATAACACATTACATTAGCAACACATTCCTGTAGAGGGGAAACCATCAAAACCATGTCACGAACATCTTACTTAAGAATTTCGATTCCCTTAAATATGGTTATAAGCATTTACGCAGTCATAATCATGGGAACTTGAGGGCATCGCATGTGTAAAACAGTGTCATTTGGTTTGATGATAATCAAACGTTTCGTGTGACCTAAACATCTACGTGCATAATGTCGTTTAATTGTAATGCAACATCATCACATAATGCGAAAGGTGAAAATAACTGACATTCAGAATGGTTTATGTAGATTATGGTGTTATATTGAGTTTTTGCATATCACAAGTTCAAACATAAAGTTTATATATGAACTGAGAGGATTTTCTCTCTTTATGTTCTCAAAGCAAAATAATAAAATATTGAGATTAAATTAGTGAGTATAGAAGCTACATTAGTGCCATCTTACTCTCTTGATACTGGTTTAAAACTACGCATTAAAACGTTGAATATATATTTTTTTCCCATTTGCACAGACTAATATGGTTTCTCGTTAGCCGTGAATATGTTTCACTTCTGTCAAGCGACAGTCAATACTCATGTTAAGCTTATTTAATGTAATTTAAGTTCTACATAGCAAAGAACATCAGTATATCTTTATAGAAGAAACCAGGAAACTCAGGAATGGTTTTCTTGTTTTCTCTTTAGATTACCATTCACTCAAACTTCCATTTTTTTTTTTTTTTATTTGGACACCGTAAACTTGACACCTTAAATTTTCAAAATATTTCAAAAGTAATTGGAAAGCTATTATAATAGTAAGAATTATCATAATCACTATCATGACAGCGATCTGTCAAATCAAAAAATGTAACCCGATGTAAAAAAAAAAAAAACGTTTTTTTTTTTAAAATAAATTTTAGGTCGTATGAATGTTACCCTGTACAACTGATGGCTAGCATGCGTTCCTTTGATACACGTAGTAACTGACTCTAATAGGATACAGTTACAGTCTAGTTAGTTACAGTCGTGGGCAATTAGCAAGCTTAGATGTAACTTTTAAAAAAGAAAGAAAGCAAGGAATATCATTTCAGGGCAAGGAGCCAGATCAAAGTTTGCTCTTGAATAATGCTTAAGAACAAGAATGTCAAGAATTGTACCTATATTCTTTTCTTTTACTAAAGATTTTAACTTAAAATATGCAATGTGTAATGAAGCGACCTTACCTAACACTCAAAACTCAAACCTAATTTTCAAGTACAGTACTTGTAAATCCTTAATCTTCACCTACTTTTATAAAATATTCTTGTCCTTTGGTGCTTATAAGGCAATACCAAACCTTTCTGAACTTATTAAATAAACATGTCTTTAGAAGAGAGTTAAAATTATTCTATTTACTATGTGTTTCATATACATTTCTGCAGTGGCGTATTTACAATTTTGTTTCGGTGGGGGGAGGGCTTTGCTAACTTTATTCCTGGAAATGTGAAAATTCTGCAAGATATTTCATTTACTTTACAATAGTAAATAAGATTTCGGGGGGCTTAAGCCCGGAAACCCCCTCCTTAAATACGCCACTGCATTTCTGGTTCTTCAAAATATGATTATCACTAAAGGAACTATTCAAGGGCTGTAATTCATAAACATTATTCTGAGGAAATTGATGTTGTTTCAGGTGTTTCTCTTCATTAAAAAAAAAACATACACGTTAGTGGTGACTGCATCAACTTACAATTAGATTTTTTTATGTTATTTTCCTAATTAATGTTAATGTTTTTTTTTCTCTTGCAGCTAAAATGAAGAATCTACTCCCGTTAGTGGTGTGGATATCATTAACAACATGTGTAAGTACTCAGTTTTAATTTCTCTTGAGCATATTTTTCTGATTAAGCAACAGAGTGTATATTTGGGTGTGAGGGCTTATTGCTTGAATATATATATTCCGATATAAGGACTTACTGCATTATAAAGTTACGAGAGCTTCGGATTCTTACAATACATTTATAACAAAATGTAGATAGGATATGCTAAGTGAGAATTGTCTAGTTCAGTTAATAGAGTTATAACAAAATGTGAGAGAGGAATCCGTCTTCAAATATGATGCTGTCAATCTAAAGTGAAGGATTTTTTTTTTTTTTTAATCGGACGAGCCGTTTGAGCTATACACTCTTTATGCGCCCAATGTTAAATGAAAATGCAACGTTGCCTTTTCCCTGGACCCACACCGTAAGTAAATGAAGTTACTGTCTTTTACACTAACATGTCGATGGCCTACCCCCATTTCAAACAGAACTTCATTCACTTATGTTGTGGGTCCAGGTAAATTGCAACGTCACATTTTCATTCAACATTGAGCGCATAAAGAGTGTACAGCCCAAACGGCTCCTCCGATTTAAGAAGTTCCTTCACTTTAAATTAAAAACATCATATTTGGATATGTTTTTTCCTCTTACATTTTATTGTAACTCCGTTAGTAACAAAGTTACCCTGTAAGGGGACTTTTGAGACACCCTGTATAATAACGAAATTCATATATATTTTTGTCAATTAAAATTCACAAGTTTTTTTTTTTTTTTTTTTTTAATCAGAATAAACTTGTTGTATACCATATGATGTTAAGTTTCAAACTTCTAAATGTGAGCAAATAATAGGAAATCTTAGTTTCGAGTATGTAAATCTTCAATTCAAATCATCTTACGTTAGCTGCAGTTGTTGGACTTTTCCTCTTAAAAGTTGTTTAGCTATTCTACCAAGCATTTCCACACGTAATAATTAAGGGCTTACCTCAGATAACCTTACATTTTACGCTGAATCTCCCGTTAACGGTCCCTGGACAACAGAAGTAAATAATGCGTACATCTACATATATCAAACGAGAAGTGTGTTTTGTGTCAGTGACCTCTGAGTGTGAGAGAGAGAGAGACCCTGCTTCGGCAACGTGTAGATTGGTCCTCGTCTCGTTTTCAACAACACTGCTGTTACGTTATTTCATCCTCTGTGTAGTGTAAAAGGAAGTCTTGGATAAGGTTAGCTCTTTGTGAGTGCTAAAAACAAAACACGCTTCCGTGAGCACTTGGTTCGAAAAGCCCAACGCAGTGCGTGACAGCGAGCGACACGATGTTGGTTTTTTTCAGTATATCAACTCATGTGAGGACCAAGGACAAACTTCTGCAAAGCCAAGATCTATACAACTACCTAGTAGATGGGAAAATGTTGTGAATTGACTTAAAAAGAAAAGAAATAAGGATTTTGTAATTACTGCAACGTAACAGTGATTTAAAAAAAAAGAAAGAAAGAAAGAAAGAAAGAAAGAAAGAAAGAAAGAAGCTTCAACCAGATTATAATTTCTTGATTCACGAAGTACTTGGTTTTGCAAAATACATTTTTTTTTAACACAACGATATCCGTTCTCTTTTATATATATATAGAATATTTTTATACACTTAATGAATATTAAAAAAAAAAGAAAACTAGCGAGTAATTATGTGGAGCACGAAATGTCTTAATAAAGACAACACTTGGGATAAGAAATAAGTTTTAAAAAATGATCATGATTCCAGCCTAAAGTAGCTGGCAAACAAAGCAAGTATATTTCTCTAAAAACCTTGGTATCTTGAAATTTTTATTTGTACATTTACTGATTTTTAAAAATACATACAATAGCTCATGATCTAATTTCGAGAATGGATTTCGAGTAATTCTCAAAGCTCCCTAGTGGCTATTGGTTAGTGTACGTGCCTTTGGCGTGGGAGCCCCGGGTTCGATTCCCGGCGGGAGCTCATGTGGTTCGGACTGCACGTTAAGCTGTAGTTTCACGTCTCATACAGCCTCGCTACTGAACGGGACTTTAAGCTAAAATCAATCTAATAATTCTCATGGACTAATCTTGCTTACGTTTACACTTGGGTAGTTTTGAAACTGCCAGGAAAGTTATGTTTAGTGCGTCCTTAAATAGAAGCAAATTTGATAGATGAAACCTGAATTCAATAAAATATATTTTTTTAAAAAAATACGTAACCTGCTTATCGTTACATCAAAGACAATATAGACTGACCACAAAAGCAGCCCCTACTTTGAAAAGAGTACAACTTTAATACTAAAAGTACTATTCTGCTCAAACTTTGGCAGTAATTACATAAAAAAAAAGATATTGGTGGTGTTGATTAGAATTACAAGTGCTTGACGTGAGTGCCATCTGTTACGCGGGAGCCATCGAGAAGATAATCCAGCTCCAGCCAGATCTTGTGAAACGTAACCGATGTAATGAACTTTATAGTGGGGGCCGCGGTGGTAGAGCGTTCACCAAACCCTGCTCCTGCCTAGTGAACTTTGTGGTGGACAAACACCGTGTACGTGGGTTTCCTCGGGGTTATCCCGTTTCCTCACACTTTCATCATTCCTCCATTTCATTCATTTCTCATAATCACCGTCTCCTTTAGCCTAGCCGGCATAACCGTGGGACGTAAAACTCAAAAATTTCATTTCATTTCATGAACTTTATAGCTGTAGTGATGAGTTCCTAAAGGTCATTCAGGATACTTGGGTAATGTAGATACACAAATCAGGTCTAGATCCTCAGGAAACCATTAGTACAGTAGACTAGGCTTCAGAAAATTTGGCTAGAGCTGGATTATCGTCTCAATGGTTCCCATGTAACAGATAGCGCGCTCATAGCGTGTTTGTAATTCCAATCAATATAAGCAAAAACGTTTTGAGTTTATATGACTACTGCAAAAATTTGAGCAGGATAGTACTTTTGATATTAAAGTGTTACTTTTCAAATCAGGACTTATTTTTTATTCACCCTGTATAGGCTATATTGTCAACGACTTTAGCAGGTAATTTGTTTTTTAACTACTAGTACAAAATATATAACTATACGACACGATATCGAAATAGCCTAGGATTCAGACGTTGTCTTATTCGTTTATCATTTTTTTTCACATTTCTGTTCCTATCCAAGAGAAGTACAATGACCACATCTGTATATATTTTGTATAAAAGCTGAAATGAGTAGATAATAATAAAGATTTCAAAGTACGTGACTTTTGACGCCCTAGTCATTTCTTCGGCACCGCTCTTTCCACATGAACACTCTTCATCTAAACTTACGTGTAATGTAGAAAAATGCAATCACTCTTTTTGTGTACGTTTTACTAAATTCCTTGTTATTTACTGGACATCATTTAGTACCTTTGTTTCTTCATCTTCTTCACGTTCCTGACCATTAACGAAAGAGGAAGAACTTGTCAATTCCTCATCTTCCAATTCCTCTGTACACGTTGATGAATATTTTTGCTGTAAACAGCACACCATCTTGTGTTCGTTCCCAATTTCATGTTGACTGAAATGTGTTGGGTGAACCATTCTCCAAAGTGCAGAGTCGTGTGAGGAATGTCACGCAATGTCACACCTTCACGCAATGTCACACGGCGGTCGGTCTTTGTACGCGAGTCACCTAAGCAACGGCGGTTGCTTACGTTAAGAGCATGGGAAATAGGATAGTCGACCCGGTCGTATGTCAAAACAAGAGTCTTCTTCACTGGCTAAGCAACTAACATAAATTCAACTTGTGAAGTAACTCTTTAAAAAAAAAAATCTTGATCAAAGAAAACAATGGGCTTGGGAATATGGGAATATTACTACTGAATTCCAGTATTTCTCATATTGATTTTTAAAAGGGAAAATCTGGAGATTGCGTTACTGTATGTAATTCCTTATCGGCTTCATCCTTGAGATAAAGATGTGTGGAATTTTGAAATAGCTACACTTAAGTTACGTCACGATGAAGATGAGGTTCACGGCCAAACTATTCATAAACTACCGGATTTTAAGAAATGTCTCTGGCGTGCTAAGATGAATTGTTATTATTATTATTATTATTATTATTATTATTATTATTATTATTATTATTATTATTATTATTATTATTATTATTATTATTATTATTATTATTATTATGTAGGCTACAGCTTTATTTCTTTTATCTTATTTGGCAGTAGCCTTCCTACTACGTGAACAATGAGCTAGTAATAGCTAGGAAAACTAAAGCTATTTTGCGTTTTTAAAAACAAATAATTGTATGCAAATCTATGTGTAACTTTTCGTAGAACTCTTCCCGCCTAAGTATTTCGTTGGTTGGTTTGGTTGGTCTTGATCAAATAGCTTTCTGACTAGTGTTGTCATGTAGGTGACGTTGTTGACAGCTAGCCAATCAAATTAGACCACTGTTACTCAGTTTTAAAGTAATCAGCAAAGAGTGCTATAGTGCTGTGGTTTGCCTGAACTATAATAATATGGCAATCAGCGTTTGCGCGAAAAAGAAGGTTAAGCTAAACCTTCCGAACTCTAAAATCGTGATCAAATAACACACTTTAACAAGATTAATTGGATTTAAGTATTTCGCTATATCTTTCATTCCTTGATTTCCGAAGTGTACTGACATGATGGGCATGATTGTTTATATTTAATCTCCGAACAGAGAAAGGTACTTTAAAATGTTCAACGATTCTAGGGAGATATAAATATTCTTCTTAGATTCTGACCATTACTTGTTGAAATGGATCAACGTAATGATAGTTTTTCTTTAACTGTTATGCGAAAAACGTGAATAATATCAAGGTATGATAACGTTGGTTCATAAGAGAACACTAAATATTTTAAAATAGTGTTTGTTTTTCATGTAGTCAAATGTTATTGTTCATATCAATTCGGATTCAATTTCCTAATACATGTGGCTCTGGAACCGAATTTTCGGTGATCCAGAAGCTATTGAACTCTAGAAGCTGTATGAATGGTCATAATCCTTCACGTTCTCTAACACCAGAGAACTTCTAGGAAAGAAGATGATGGTTCATTAACTGCATTTGTACGCTCACTGTTGTAAAACCGTTTCTTCACTTTAAAGGCTTATGTAGAAATGAGCATAATTACCATTGGCAATATTGTAGATCATACAATTACTGGTTGTAGGAAAAAAGACAATTTAACACAGTCCATAGAACACAGTTCATAAATTTGTAGAAGGCTGTATAATCATAGGGTCCACGAACGAAAAGTGGAATTCATTTAGAAGTGATAAATTCAACTTCCAGTCATGCTGACAACTACCTTAAAAAAAAAAAAAAAAAAAAAAAAAAAGTAGCAATCGAAGTGTACTGGGAGCTCATTACATGGCCATTTAACTAGCTACTACTGGTGCTTCAATTTTCGTGTTCACGAGAGGAAAAAATCTAATCGATATTATCAATAAACCAATAAACAAACCAACTTGAGAAGTGGTGGTTAAATAATTCAAAAAAACATAATTGCAAAGGTATCATGAAGGTTAAACATAGAGAATTATTTGTATATATACAACTTATTATTCAGATCAAATTTACAATAAGGAAGAAGACTTCGGCATAAGAGTCCTTGTCCACTCGTTGTGGGAGTGGCGTGGCTGTATTCAAGTGCGTGTCTGGATGTAGGAATTCTCTTGCGTGAAATACGTACGGTCAAGTGATTTGTTTACGAACAATTTTAACGGTTCTTTTAAAAGTGAAATACATGTATATTGAAAACAAAACAAGGAAAGTCAAAGTTTTGTTATTAGTGGTATTTGTCCTGCAGTACTAATCAACGAACAGGACTTGGCTACTTCAATTGAAATTTCAAACAGATTTCAATTATTCTCAAACCACGCCATTTCTAGAGGCAATGGAAACGCTATACACTTGTATGCAATTATATCTTATTCTTACTAGTTACAATATGTACTGTAGAAAACTTGTTCTTAACAAGTTGTAGCATAGGATCAGGGATAAAAGTGGATCTGAAAAGGTAGCGGGACGCATTACGTCACGCCGTCCCCCGTAGCTATCTTTGTCCATTGTAATTTTTAGGAAGTAGAGGGATGCCATATTTATTTTCTGGAAATTGGGGAACGATTTCCTCTCGCGTTCCCCTTCATTTTTACCTCTGCATAGGATACATTTTCAAAAGTCCACTTTAAGTTACTCTAAACTTCTTGTTTTTTTTTTTACCTATGAAGAAATATAGTTTAAACTCGAAGCTTTTCGTTGGATAACTATGGTCAGCACATCGACTCCCATCACTGTTATTTTCAGTTTATCAGCCCAAAATTCTCTCACTTTTAATTAAATTAATTCTCAATTGCCTCAAAATCTGATTCTCTCGCAACAAGTGACCTCAAAGTTCGCTTGGTGACCTACCACCCATGGAATATGATCATAACCTAAGAAACTGATTAATATACAATACGAAAAACATAACATTACATAAATAAACATACAGTAAAGTTCCGATTATCCACGAGTACCGCAAAAATTTGTTTTAACCCTGATACAATCATGCTCCACTATTTTTCATAAGTAGTCGCTGCGGACTGACACTCCCCATGCAAATGGGTACTGTACAAGGGCGCCGATCCTGGGGGGCCGAGGGGGCCCGGGCCTCCCCAAAGCTCATATGGGCCCCCCTATTCTATATTTGAATATACAATATTTGGCATAATTTGAGTGCAATTTGTCTTAAAATCTTCATACATATACCTTCTGCATCTGAATGGCCTCCCCCAAATTTACAGAGAAATCGGTGCTCTTGGTACTGTATGTTCTAAAACAAAAATAAATTGCATTTAAAAACCAGGATTTCCAACAATAGTGCACGTTTCGAATAGTCCTACTCCAACAATAGTGCTACTCTGATAAGCAGAAGCTGATTGTTGTAAGGTAGGAAAAACGTGAATTGGAAACAGTGATTTGTGTAGTAGTAAATTCCGTACATTCATTGTTATTTTCATTCCTTTTTACGGGTTATCCACGATTTTCACTATCCGTAGTGCCCTTGCCTTCCAATTCCGCGGATAATTGAGGCTTTTTACTGTATTTTAAGAGTTTATACATAAATAAATACATTTTAAGAGATTAAACTTACTTTTTTATATACATCCACCACATTAGAAAAATGACTATCAACTGGTGACTTACAGCAGATGTGGAGATCAAACAAGATTAATCGATTAAACTTCCCAAGAACATATTCCATTTCCACTCTAACCTCTCTATTAAACCAGGAGTGGTATAAATATACGGCTACTTTCAGTTTCAATAATAATTAAGAAAATATCAAACTACGAAACACCAAACTTCATCATGTGGTGTACACTGGACATCGTTACTTATTTTTATTTGTAGTTTGGCTAATACGTAATTAATTTTTTAATTAAAGTGTTATTTAATACGTAGTATTTCCGTCTGTAATACTGTCAATATCTAAACAAGAAAATAAAGAATACAGTTGCTTATAAACGTATTAATTAAATCAGTTTCTTTCGAATGTTACGTATTCGCATTGGAAGTACTTAGCATATTTTTAATGTAGTACTGTAGTATTGTAAAAGCACATATTATAAAAAAAAATACTAAAATAATTTCTTTGTGAACAAGTACATGTGATTTTAGACGTAGTGCATTGCAGTGAAAGCAGTCTTGTAGCGGAAGAAGTGTTTGGTAGTGAATGGTCCCAAATGTGCACATAAACAGGTCAAGAGTCAACAGTGTTTGGTTGTTGAAGAAGAGAAGGTCGCATTCTAACGTTGCAATTAAAAAGTTATTTGCTCTCGAAGAAGTCTTAATTTCATGTACTCCACACTAAACAATCTTCTCACAACAATAATTCTTAATGATGCAAAGGAAAAAAAAATAGAGACAGTTGTAATTATTGTGCTCATTAATATAGATGGCAGCTTGTATTAGGGAGATCAACCGAGTTAATGAGTTTTTCAAGTAAAAACTCAAAGCTACTGTTATAGTACTTGAAGAATTGAAATTTAAAAGAGAACAAAATAAATAAATTTTCTCTTAGGAAATATTTCTTAGTAATTGAATAGGAAACAATGGAATTGTTTTTGTTCCGTCTCAGATATAGCTTTTCCATTCTCGGAAATTGTTGATTAACAGTATGTAGTTATCAGTATAAGAAGTGAAGTAATCACAGTGGTGTAGCTAAGTCTCAGATTATTAGGGTACCATCTTATGAAGTACAAAATTATTCTAATAAGCAACATAATTGGTGCTATTTTTGAAAGAGACAATGATCTTCTCCAATATAAAATACAGAAATTGAGATTTGAAAGAAAGGAACGTTGTAAATAAATAAATATGAAAATGTGTGATTCAAAGAGGTTTATTGCCATTTTTACGAAAAGGTAAAGATCTAATGTTAAATATTACAAACATAATATTCTTGAAATGTTCATAACATTATGCAATGTTTCCCAATTGGTGTGTAGCGCAGTCCCATATGGTATGTCGCAAAAGTTTAGAATTTAAAAAAATTGTAACATTTGATAATTGGTTAAAAACAATTTTGAGACTGACTATACCAATCAACGTCTCCAGTGGTAGTAACAATGTTCAGTATTATATAGAGTCACTACTATACAGAAATTCGTAGTATTACACTATTATAATTTATTTATTATTAATTAAGAATCAAAGAAATGTGTCGCGATGTCGGGTTTCTTTCATTAAAGTGACACGTCAGTCGAAAAAGGTTGGAAACCATTGTCTTAATACATATCTGCAGAAAATACAGTGTGTCTAAAGATGTGGGAATTTCGGAAAGAAGATGTGGAAAAATCCAATCAAATATAGAATTATATAAATTGTACTCGTGAATCCAATCCGCCTCTCAACCTTTATAAAATTAAAAAAATTAGTTTAGAATATCTGTAGTTTGAAGCTTATTTTAGCACTGTTTTGGTGTATATTCCCTTCAGATAGAAGCCATATTTATACCGTTCTTATAATTCTGACTCTTAACCTATCTCTCCACTCCAACCCTTTAATTTCAAGTTTTCCGTCCTCTTCTAGCTACGCTGGGAAATGGGCCAGAACCTGTCATCGGGCAGCATTTAATTTCACTTATTTTCTTCCGATTAATAGTGAAAAGAACAAAATGTTGCCACCATGCATATTTAGTGTTCAAAACCACAACAGCCTTCAGATTAGAATAAGTATATGCAATTACTAAATATAGAAAACAATATAATGCACTTATAAATGATGCTTTGGTTAACTTACCAAACACTTTTTTGTGGCCACCTAGTGAAAGAGAGTTTATGATCGAAGTAACGTCTTATTGGTTAGAATAGCCTACTTAACATTCTTGCGGTGGATCTTCTGACACAAGTATGTGAGTGTCCCAATAGTGGGATTGAATTTATGGCGTGACAGACCTCAATGCCAGCTCTTATTAGAATTCCATGTAAGGAAAGGATATATAATGTACTCAAATATACTTAGAATTTCAAATTAAGAAATATTGTTTCGCCTTTCTGTTTAAGACAATGATAATCAGGTATGATGAGCTATTGTGTGTATAAATACATACACGTGAAAACTGTATAGTTAAGTTCTTGAAAAAAAGGTCCACATTATAATGTATGATATTAGTTTTCTTTTGGAGGTTCATAACAATAATAATTAAGCAGGGGTATTGTTCAATCAACCTCGATTCAACAAGTTAGAAGTGTGAAAGACGATATATATGATCTTGTAATTGATTCCCTTCCGCGTGACAATGTAAAATAATGAGAAATACAAATTATTGTCAATGAAATAATTGGATGTATAAGGAAATTGGAAGAAACTGGACAACCTCGAGAACTCCTACCTACCCAGCAATCTTCTTTACTGCTTATCCGCACCACATCACTAGCCTCCTCGGGTCCAGCAACTTCTTTTGGTAGAAATTTTATGTTCCAATATTATAATCACCTTCAGTTGTATACCCTGTTAGCCAATTTTCCCGTATCTTTGTCAGTTCTCCGCTGAGTCCATGTCGCCTATAGGCAACATGGAGTCGCAGTGCATATATATTGTATAATACACATGTCGCCTATTGGCTATACGGGGTCCGAGGAGGCTAGGGACTTTACCTCATCGGTGAAAGATGTAGGTAGGTCTTTCCCATTCTAACTCAACAGAATATCTACCCTGAATTCAAAACAAATTGTCAAACATTCTTATTAGGATTTTTATTAATATTCCTTCATTCTTATCAAATGAATGGTGGAATGTGTTGAAATAGTTATAGATACCTTTTTCTGCGCCAGATATACAAGTAGTAAAGAAAATTGAAAGTTGATAAATATTATAATCGATGTTAATAAGAGGGATTTTGCACTATTATGAACCGGTGGTGGATCTAGAAAGTAAAAACTGGAGAGGCAGCGAGAACTCAGACTAATAGGTATATCATGAGTTTACTATAAGCTTCCAAAAATATATTTAAAAAAAAAATAGCTTCAATTATTTTTGTCAGTCGAAAAACTGAGGAGCTAGCCCCCCATCCCGGGCTAGGTCCACCATTGTTGTGAACAGTACAAATGACAATGTTTTAAGTCATTTTTCAAATGAAATATTTCTTAAACACAAATAAAATAATGTTTTTGTTACAATTGTCCATTCAATATCCTACATGATCGTATTGAATTTAGATTTTGCAAAATTCCAATTTCATTTTCATATTGTAATTATCTATTCGTTACAAATGTTAAAAAAAAAAACACTAGTTAACATTAACGGTGTTGAGTACCTAACGCTATCTTTGATTCTTTAATCAGTTTGATTCATATGGGAAATTATGTTTTCTTCTTTGAATTGAACTTGAATCTTAATGGTGTGACTTTATTGATTTCTTTCTTAATTTCAATTAAATGTTTCTTTTTTATTTTTATAATTTTCATTATATAAATTTATTAGACAATTTGTATTATATTAAATTTGATGATTAAATATTAAATAATAATATATAATTAGTATACTTAGTTTTCACGAAATAAGGGACATTTAAATAGGCATGAACAAATTTGTAGAACCAAAGCTTTAAAATTCCTGTTCATTACAAAGAAAACAGAAATAATAATTTCTCATAGAAATCAATGAGTTAATAAACAAAGATGGCGCGGGTATTCAAGCTCCTTAATTTTGAAATAAAATTCTTTAAATTCTAATTTTAATTCTTTTTTTCTATGATTTAATTTGTTACAATCTTGCTGAAAATTTCAAAAATAAAAAGAAATATTTCAGTTTAACGTCCCACGACTATGTCCTTTAGACGTAGGGAGATGATGATGAAGGCAAGTGAATGACGATGGAAGAATTGGTGGAATGAAAAATAAGAGGAAATGGGAATACCCTGAGAAACCTCAGGGATACAATGTTGTCCATCGTAAACTTACTTTCCCAGGGATCGAACCCAGGACCTACAACAACAGAAATAAGCACTCTACCACTGAGTAACAGTGCCTGCAGGTTTCAGCTTGCTGTAATTCTACTGGAAAATTGTAGAGATAATGCTTAACCCTTAACACAACAAGCGGGGTCCTCTAGGGACCCCAGAGAGTGATATTTGGTGATACTGTTCCAACTATAAGAACCAATTTATTCTCGATTTTTATATGTACCTTGCATCCTTTTGGGATATCTGCCGCATAATTAGATCAATGATACGTTCGTTAATAAAGTGCAAAAAAAGTTGAAAAATTAAAATAATACTTGGGATCCTTAGGAACCCCAGCTTGGTAAACAGCGTTGACAATTTAGGCTTTGTGCGTTAAGGGTTAAAAAGATACCATCTTTATAACTTCTTTATTGTAATGTAAGTTCCTAAAGTATAAAAAACAATACCATTAAAACTTTTTTATTATATAGTAATACATATACTTGAGGATGAGTTACAAACAGAACCATTTTTGTCCAAGAATATTTCTTGCTGAATGTGTTGAATTTGTTGTGTTGTTATAAGGCACATTCTCACACCAAAGCCTGTGAAACGCTTGGTGTTCGTTCTACTTCTCAGGCATCTTTCCTGGATTCAAAGACTTTTTTTTTTTCCTTCCTAGTTACCTCCTTAAGACAGAATAATTACTTCGAAATCTTTATAGCTTCTCGTTGACACATTTTGAGAAATATCAAACGTTTTTTATTTATTATTATTATTATTATTATTATTATGCATAAACGTTTCTTGTAATGTATGTTATTGATAACGAAAAACTTCTACAAGAAACCACGTTCTTTACATTCATTATAGATAAGTTTCATCAGGTGGAATTACTGTCATTCCAGAGAGGAAGTAAAAAATTATAAATCGGTGCAGTTTGTGTACGTGTGCTTGAGTGTGTGAAACGTTTTCACATATTCTTTAGTGAATGAGCGTGTGATACGTTGTAGCATAATATAATGAAGTTTTTGGTTGATTTCACAATCTGCACACATATATACAGTATATACACACAGATACACGGAATATATTTGTGTGACTCGCTAAATAAAGTTGTTTTGTTTTGTTTTGTTTACCGTAACTTATCCTCTCGTTAAAACTTTCAATGAACACTAAACGGTGCAAATCAAGTAGAAGTGAACATACTGTTAGCACTTGACTGGGTGAAGATACCGTTTGCTTTCTCATTCATGTATTCTCCTGAGAGTTTTACTTTATTTATTGAGAAGTTCTTTAACACAAGACGAAAAAAAATCGGTATCAGCAACGCCTATAGTGTTAATGTTTTGTATAATTTGTGTGACATATCGTGTTACAATTAATATACTTTTACCTTTTGTTAATTATTGTGTTATCTATTGTATTCATTGGTGACCGTTATTTTCGTTTATATAAAACGTTGGAAACAATGTTGTCGTATAAATTATAGATTAGATTAAGTTTTAAATTAACATATTTTCACACGTTACCAGTGTGTACAAGTTCTTTGCATATTATATTTTAATTATTAAGAAGGTTAGAGTATCTTTATTTAGTAGGTATGGTATCTTTCCATACCCAATTTTCAAGGAGGGATTGAAGCTCTCGAATTCAAATGTCAATGGATGGTAATCTTCGAGAGCCGCAGTGCGAGTTGTATTAGATGTATGAGATGTACAAGTGCAGTATTTCTCTCAAAAACAATGTTCCGGGAACACACTAAGTATTCAGAAGGGGCACTGCTTGTACTATTCTATTTATTATTATGGACTTATTATTTTGATCTCCGCCAGGGGGCACTCTCAGAGCTCCGGAGGGAGGGTAGTGCCCTCCCCAAAAGAACATATCTGAAAGAAACATTGTCTTAGTGGATTCAGAAGAGTTGTTTGGAGGGGGTGGATCGCCTCATGGAGGATTGATGTAGGTCTGAAATACGGAGTTTGGCATCAAAAGAGAATAAATCAATGCAATAGGTATATTTTATAATGCAGTTGGATGTTGGTTACTCGAATTTTTTCACATTCCCTTGAACTCTTTATAAAACACAATGTTAAAATAACCTCTGTAAGTTGAATGTTTAAAAATTACAGCTTCGATAAGCCGAATTTTAAAGGTTTCATAATCATATTTAAAAACCTCGGTAACTCGAACTTTCGTACCTGCTCACCTCTGCAACCTCTGCAACCTCTTCGATTTGACAATGAACATTGATTTCATGCATACTGATGGTTCATTGTGTCTAGTTTCCACCCGTAGAGAATTTTGCTGTTGTGGATTTTATATATGTTTCATACATGAAAAATTACATGTATGATGCCCTTTATCTCTTTCTGAAAATATAACGTCATAAAATCCCACGAAATTGGATTTTTCTCATAGGGTGGATCACTGCGCTAAACTTCAATCCATCCAACTAGATTTGCTTATATGCTCATTAAATCTTTATAGATTAATATTTAAAATTATGCGGTACATGAAAGATGAATTACCATTCAATGATTTGGCTGAGTTTGCTTATGTCTATATAAAACCAAGGTTAAGAAAGACTACTTGGACCGATCATCATACAAGTTCACCTCAAACAGAAGAGTTGTCTCCCACCACACTATTTTGCCTTCATGAAGGTGCCCTCGGTAATGGGAGTGCACGTTAAATCTTAAGCAAAGACAGATAACTGAGATTCTTTCGCTTTCATATATATGAACACGGCAATGAGTGGCAGTTGAAACTTAATATATGGTAAGCTACCAAAAAAAAATAGGCATTGAAATAGTTCGTCGTTAACAAACTTTTTATAAAGGCATTATTTCTGATTTCGCTGGTTCCTGTGAAGTTTAACGTCCCGTTCGACACCAAGGTTATGGGAGATATAGATTCACACAGGAGTAGGAAGCACATGAGCGCTTGATGAGAATCGAACCGGTCTCTCATGCCGAAATCAGGTATATCTACTATATAATCACGAGGGAATTCTGCTATTTTTTATTTATAAATGGCGATGCAACAGGAAGAGCAAGAAGTGTGTTATTACTGAATAGAAAGGAAAAGCTTCCATTCCATCTCTACACAAAGATTTTCTGCACGAATTGAGATACAATTTATTTTACATTTTAAAAGCTCAAATAAAAACACACTCTACAACGGCCAAAATTGGTTCCGTAACATTTCTCATATCAAATATTGAAAAAAGAAACTCAAAATGTAGCAACAAGACTGCTCCGTTCATCAACAACATGATGGAGAGAAAGGGAAAGAATCGTTGCACCACATCGGATGTGGATTATTTACTGAATTAACGAACCAAACGACTGGAGATTCCATAACTGTGTTGCTGACAGATCTCTCAGCTCAGTAACTGTAAGACCGAAATAAATATTTACTAGAAAATAACCAGTAAAAATGTACCTTCTAACAGAAATGGAAATTTTGCAATCTAAACGTACTCGGGTATGCGGGCCCGGGCTCGCTCTCAAACAATCTCAATGAGACTTATACTAACTCAGATTCGCACTCGCTCAAACTCAGGCTCGATATTCTCAATAAGATTAGAGCTAACTCCATCTTGCGAGTGTTTGAGTAGAAAACTGGATCAAATAATTGTATGAGAACAGTGAAAAGCATTTATCAGTATTTAAAGACATGCAAGTCATTACATAAAATACTCCAATAATAAATATGATTTAAACGTTCTTATATCATACCCTTCGACGCCCTTTCGGAAATCTTTGAAATCTTTTAGTTTAATGTCCCACGATTATGCCTATTAGGCTAAAGAAGACGGATCATTTAGTCAAATAAATGATGATAAAAGAATTGGTGGAATGAGAAAGTAGAAGTTCCTCTAGACAGGGACTACGCAGGAATTTATTTCGGGAGGGGTCTAAAACATTTCGGGGTGGTTCAAATACAATTTGAGGCTAAATTATATGAGCATTTCTAAAATTGCCCCTAAAAGTAGACTACACTTAAAAAAAGTTGGGGTTTCGGGGGGAGTCAGGACCCCCAAGACCCACCCCTTGCGTACGCCCCTGTCGATAAAACACCCACGGACACGATGTTGTCCACGGGCCGCGGTGGCTCAGTGGTACAGTGTTCAACTCTGGTGCATGGGGTCCCGGATTCAAAACCTGCTCCTGCCAAGTGAACTTTGTGGTGGACAAACACCGTGGACGTGGGTTTCCTCGGGGTTCACCCGTTTCCTCACACTTTCTTCATTCCACCATTTCATTCATCTCTCATCATCACCGTCTCCTTTAGCCTAACCGGCATAACCGTAGGACGTAAAACTAAATATTTTCATTTCATTTTTTTCACGATGTTGTCCACCACAAACTTATTTGGCCAAGTATCGAACCAGAAACTCCACCCACCAGAGGTGAGCGCTTTACCACTGAGCCACGTACCCCCCTGTGACAGTTTCGAGATATCTTTTCTGATAACTTTTCGATGATTTTTTAAATCAAGGAATACATTTTGTACATTATTATTTTGATAAATTTTACGATGAAATTTAATTTAAAAAATCAAGGCATAAATTTTGCATAGATCCTATTATTATTCTGATAAACTTTACAATGAAATTTTAATTTAAAAAACCAAGGCATAAATTTACAAAACTAGATGAGAAAAGCTATCTAAGAATATGGGGCTCACATGTACCCGAAGTCAGTCTCCGGCTGGCTGTGATGTTTTGTCTCAAAAAACGAAAGTACCTTGGCATTGTGTCACATGATGCACTTCATATTCTGTCTGCAACATAACAAGTGTGACATCATAGCTAAAGAGAACAAAAATAATAATACGAACACAATGAAACGAGTTAAAAAGAGTCACGATAAATTCTTCAAAAATGTCCATATCTACGTTGTAAACCACAGTATTATTAAGTATAAAAGAAACAATGCTCTAATTTTAATCCAATGATTTTTTTTTTTTTAAATATTACAATTTAACGCTATGGCCTTATGTCTAGTACAAAATATGACATAATGTTGGTGGACGCTCAACTATCGGTTACATTTGAGATTTGCATAGAAAATTACAAGTAATGCTAATGAATACTTTGATCGATCAAACTTTCTATTAAGGTTTAAATGCTAATTTGGCGTTCGGGTTTTACTCGTATGGATGACGAAATCTCAACGATAACCTAATTCTTGCCTCACTACTTCTTAAGAAGAGAATGTCACTGGGTTATGGTTCTCTTAACGCTCTTGAATTAAATGACACAACTCTTATCACCATAATTGAATGACAGTCTTCCCAAATTGGTCCTTTGAGATTCTAGAAATTTCCCAATTGTATCCTTCAACTACACTGTTCAGATAGAGGTATTATTATTTTTTTTATGGAGTTATTGTTTTTAAAAAACTTCTTTATATGTTTACCATATTTGTCTGTGTATTCATCTGTTTGGGAGACACAAAATCTCAAAAACTCTTGGATTAAAATTAATTTTGGCGAGGATATCAGGGACTAAAGTTAAGAATCTGCTTCTCTGATGGAGGTGATCCATCCAGTTGACCCTAAGATATGGACAATCAAAAATCGGTTCCTTATGTATCCTTATCGGAGTAATTATGAATAATATCCTTGCTTGATAGATTGCCCGTAGTGCTGTTGAGATTAGCGGGTTAGTATAATGTTCAGGATGCAAAATGAAATGTAACGCTAAAAATTAAAAGAAGTGACTTTCTACTAGACGAATCTAAATGGTTCAATATTTTCTATTTTCAAATATTCAATCATTTTAGTAAAGATTTTAAGTGTAGAATGGAGGGTTAGGAGACCTGCAAAAATTCGAACTTTAATTTTCACTTTGTAAAACAAACTCCTTTACGTGGTGTACACTGCAACATTCCTATTTGGTTTAGATGTACAAACACAAATACATCAGCTGTACAATCATAATTGTAACATATCCATGGAAGCTATAATTTGATTATTATAAAAGGAGGTATTTTATTAATTACGAAAATCATTATTCATAAACCTGAAGGATGGTCTTCAGATATAATTCGTTAATGAAGCGTTCGTCACTCCATTAGTTAGTGTTGTAATAGCTCAGTACTAATGAGGGTGTACTTTTTTGGTATTTAGATTCTGCTTGGAGTTCAGCCAATAAGTTGATTTCGATATGATTAACTAATACAACCCCAATACCTCAAGTGAGAAAAATAAATGTGGCAATTACAGAAATCTAGATGTGCGGAATCTGCGTAGTCTGTAAGAATGAAAATATATGAAATACGAAATTCGGAATGTTTTCTTTGTGGTTTGACATCACAACAACTTATAAAGAGTTAGGAAATCGGATTATAATTAACGTATTCATTTCTGACGGGTGTATTTACTGGGGGAATAAATAGAAGTCAATTAATATTAGCGACACTAGAAGGTTTATGTTCTAATCGATTAATTGTACGTATGTATCCCTCAGAAAACTGGAAATTTTCTACTCCTGTCTCACTGTTCACTTTAAGAAACAATTCTGTTATTGTAGAGTGCTCGGCCTAATAGTTGCTTCATAGTTAATTCACGCGATGAAGTGAAAGGGAAGAAAGAAAGAAAGATGAGTAATTAATTGCCTTTGTATTCTCATAATGTAAGTTTATTGTGGCTAAAACAGGGTACCCTCTGCTCTAAATTAATTAGTCACATGTGATAAACTTAGTCAACTACTACGTGCTAATCGAAGATTCTGAGTACACTTCTGATAACCATGCGTTAGTCAAACCCTTAGTATGGCGTTAATCGTACGTCAAAACGACTGCATAAGATTCGTTATATCTTTATTTATTTAACATCCCAAGCGTATTTCCTTTAGGTTAAAGAAGATGGAGGATTAACAAAAATGAAGTTTTTTTTGCAATGAGATGTGTGAGGAAACATAAGAACGTAGGAAAAACCGACGCACTTGATCTTGTCCACTACAAACTAGATGATCTGGGAATCGAACCAGGAACCCTTCACATCAGAGCACTTTCTTCCTTCTGTTATATCTTTATTTATCGCAAATATTTCTTGGAATAGGGACTATTGTGTTTCCCAACACTCCCCCGTTTTTTTTCATAACTTCGTTTTTCGTGTTTGATTCAAGGCTACTAGCTTGTTGCATCATTTTACTCCTAACCCTGACATCACAAATGTCTAGACGTGGGAGAGTCAAGATAGATTGGTAGGATTGATGTGCACACACGAATTCTTACAAGAAACCTACATTTCTAGAAAGAAAAATTTCACACAGATAACAATACCCAAAGCACATATATAAACATCATTGAAAAAGAGCACGTTATGAGAACAATATCCATTGAGAGAGGATTGCCTATACTTATGTATGTAGGTGAAAACCTTGAAATACGTATGTGGAATCAAAACCCAAAACTAGCACAGTATACATCATAAATGCAGTTTTAAAATGTTCAACAATATCCAGTTTGTTATTTGTTTAATAACATGTAGAATGTAGAATGTTTAATAACATGTAGAATGTAGAATGTTTAATAACATGTAGAATGTAGAATGTTTAATAACATGTAGAATGTAGAATGTTTAATAACATGTAGAATGTAGAATGTTTAATAACATGTAGAATGTTTAATAACATGTAGAATGCAAAATAAGTAATGTTTGCTTGCACCTATATCACAACAAACTATAAAACTATGTTAAGTCAGTTTCTTAAAGATTCTTTCATTTCATTTCTCCGCTCAAGACATAGTATACAATCAACATAACACTTTTTAATAGTTTTTATTAATCTGTGTTGTTTTATAATAAATCTTGTTTATTTTAGCGTCTTATATCACCAGCACTAAAAGCTTCCACAATAAATAAATAAATCATATTTATATTACGCCCTTGTGACTATTACACGCTTGCAGGGACGTGGGTTGGAAGTAAAAGCAGAGAAAACTAAATACATGGAAGTTCGCTGGGGTCGTAATACTGCAAATTATGGATGCATCAAAATATTAAATAATACTTTCGACAAAGTAGATATTTTCAAATATTTAGGATCAATGTTAACAGACCAAAAACATATCCACGAAGAAATCTAGTGTCTATTAAAAGTAGGGAATCGGTGTTATTATTCAGTTGAAAAACTTTTGTCTTTGCGAATTCTGTCGAGGAATTTGAAGCTTAAAATATATAAAACGATAATCATGCCTGTTGTTCTGTATAGTTGTGAAACATTGTCGCTTACTTTGAGGAAAGAATGCAGACTGAAAGTATTTAAGAAAAATATTCTGAGACGAATGTTCAGAGTCAAGAGGAACGGGAGTGAGGAATGGCGGAGTCTCTTGCCTTAATTATTGTCTCCCTTAGCCTAAAACGGCATAATCATGGGGCGTTATATTGATATATTTCATTTTCATTATTTTAAATCAACTTTCAGTTGTTATCCATCCATTCTCGAGTTTCAAGTAGTATTCCCGAAATATCATAGGAAACAAATTCAGAATGCATAGTAAATAGAGTTCTCCTATATATATATATATATATATATATATATATATATATATATATATATATATATATATGTGTGTGTGTGTGTGTGTGTGTGTGTATAGTATATTTTTTTAAAAAAATAAGAATATAATTAAATTGTTGGCATTGGTTCTTCTTCATATTTTATGTGCATTGTCTACAACGCAGTATGTCTTCGTACTTCTTCCAAATGCATCTAAAGTATAAAAAGCAGTATCCGACCGACCGACCGACCGGATGTTTGGTGGAGACTTCCGGGCTGTCTATTTGTGAATGTGTCTCCGCAAATGGTCCTTGGATGACTAATCACGTGCTTCTAACAATAGGATGATCTCCCCCTCTCTCCAACTACTCCCGCTGCATCGGTGGTTATGCGGTTTACCAAACTCTGCAGGTTGATGATCGGGTAAACACTACTTCGGTAAACATAAATAATAAAATATGTTGATATATTGGAAGCAATTATGGTTATTATAATATCCAATAGATTTATAATTCTTGAAAAAAAATCTTCACCATTTTTCATAAAATCTGGTTTCCATGCATGAAGGACATAAAAGTTAAGATAAACATATCTCATCCTGAGTCTCGTAGTCAGAGAGGGTGCGGAGCGGGCGATGACTACCCAAAATTTTTTGCCCCCTCTAAAACAGAACTTGTAGATGATTTTTAATTGAAACCAAACTAGATATAACATTCTTGTAAAATTATTTATTAAATTAAACTCAATTTACTACATTTTATTCATTTCTGTGTAAAATAATGTGCTTCTTGCAGGTGTATTCAACATCTGTTACTCTCTCCTCATCTAAGAATTTCAAATTCAAATATCTTATTATAGCACCATGGCAAGCATCAAAGACGTGGGACTAGATGCACTCTCAAAGAACAGTTGCATCAATGTTTAGAACATTAAACTGTAGGGTACGACAGTAGCTAAAGAGTGACCAAGAAAGCCTAGCATTCCTGCAACCTCCTTAAACCTCACTGAAACTTGAGTTATTTGTTGGGGTAAATATAAGTGCAAAACAAATAAGTAGTCAAGAATGGAAGATGAAAAGGATCGACAACTCTGATACAGATTACATAAATAATAAATAAATAAACAGCTCTGTGGTGTTTCTTGATGCCTATCTTTGTCCACTTTCCCTTTAAGAAATCTGTTTGGCTACGGGCCTGATCACCTTTATGCTAGCAAGGTCATTGTAGGCATATGAGTGGTTGAAGGTAAGACTACACTTTCAAGAGATCGATACATACCCTAGCAGCACCTTTGGTAGGAACAATATAAGCTAATGGTCGACATGGTTAGTCAACAAAAAATTGCCGTAATTTAACCAACAGTTTGCCGTGATTTATCCAACAGTTTATGTTGACCAATCAACAATTTGTCATCATTTATACACATCATTTATGTGGTCCAACGAACAATTTGCAGGTATTTATGCAACAGTTTATGTTGACCAACTAACAATTTGCTGTACTTCATCTAACAGTTTATGTTGGCCAACCAACAGTTTGCTGTCATTTATCCAACAATTTGTATTGGTCTACCAATGGTTTGCCGTCATTTATCCAACAGTATATCTTGGCAACCAAATTTCAAACTTTCTTGAGGAAGGCCAATAAAGCAACCGAAGCTAAACTACAATAAGTGAACTAAAGAATTAGTTCTATGAATTTTTACAGACACACAAACAAACACAAACATATAAATCTATATACAGTATTTTCTTTAATATGCGACTTTTATTTTCAATTTTCACATTAAAATTAACAAAATGTTGTTCATGCTATTTATAGGTTGAAATTCTTGCTTGTCTAGTATCTTATTAACACTACAAAGAAAGAAAGAAAGAAAAATTGCTGACTTCTTTTATCAAATGGAATTTAACAACTTAAGTAAAACGGTGTTTTGGTGTTTGTATATAACTGTAGATAATTATCACAGCTTTTAAATAGGAAATTTAAAATTTTCATGTCAAATTATTATTATTATTATTATTATTATTATTATTATTATTAATAATAATAATAATAATAATAATAATAATAATAATAATAATAATAATAATAATAATAATAATAATAATAATAATAATAATAATAATAATAATAAGTTTCGGGGTTCTCGGGCATTAGCTCATCATCTGTTCAATTCACTAATTCATTTTTATTTACGTGTGCTATATTTATTTCAAAATAATCAGATGTGGTAACAGTAGAAAAGAAGCTGAAGCAATGATTTCGATATTTTTAAAAAATATTTCTTTTACAACTTGGAATGATTGTTTCATATTATGAACATAAAATAAGCTGTTTTTTTTTCTTTTCTTTTTTCAAATATAGAATCAGAATAAGGCCATTGGTAAATATATCTTAGAATGGCCTTCTACTTAATATTTTAGGGTGTCTGTTCGTGACGCGCACAGTTTTCGGTTCCAAACCTCGGATGAAAAGTTTGCAACAGTTTTTTTAATATTTATTGCTGCCCCAGTTCGATTAAACTTACTTTATTTAAGACCTAAACTTTCTACCATAATTAGTCCAAAAAATTATAATTATTTCTTTGTTCTGTTAAAACATAGAATTTTTTTTAATACTTATCATTTATAAGCTGTAATTCCAAAAACACATTCTTCTAAGATGGCATTCTCACACTTATATATATTAACAGTCTAAATTTACAAGTATGGCACAACATTTAACAGCAAATGTACTGGTCTGTCTATCAATAAAAAAAAGTCTCTTACATACCGGACCATTGTCCTTATAATACATACATAATACCGTTGTAAGTTAAGAAGTGATTTGGGACCCACTTTGCGTAAGAGTAGGTCCTGTCACATCTAGCCTCAGTGCTGAAAGAGACGTTAAAGTCCCATCAATCTATTAGTCTCATAGGCAAGATGTAAAAGATAAAAAAAATATGATTCTATCTTCAGATACTATTGTATATTTTTTTTTCTTTCTAAATAAAATGAATTGAAGTGTCTACCGGTAGTTTAAAGTTCAACCTTATCCCTATAGGCTAGAAAAGACGAGTTATTAGAGGTGGCTCACTGGTAGAGCGCTTATCTCTGGTGCGTGATAGGAACCCGGTTCGATCCCCGGGCACGTAAGTTTGTGGTGTACAACATCATGTCCGTGAGTCTTTTCGTGGTACTCCTGTTTCCTCCCACATTTCATTCTACCAATTCTTCTATCATTATTTAGTTGCTTTATCATCGTCTTCTTTAGTCTAACGGTCATAATCGTGGGACGTTACACTGAAAGAGACGAGTTATTAATGAAAATTAGTGATTGTAAAATAACTGATGAGACGGGAATGTGGGGGATAACGGGAAAACTCCGAGAAAACTCACAGACCCGTTGTTCTCCACACAATCTCACATGGTCTGGGACCGAACCAGAGATGAGTGCTATGCCAGTGAGCCATCACGCCGCTAAAGATATGTGGCTGAGCAGTTAAAAGAAAAAATGCCGATAATTGATCTTGAAATGAAATAAAATTCGTTAAGTTTTACGTCCCACGTTTATGCCGGCTAGGTTAAAGAGGACGGTAATGATAAAATAAAATGAAGGAAATGGTGGAATGAAGAAATTGGGAGGAAACGGGAGAGCCTTGAGAAAACCTACGTACACGGTGTTTGTCCACTACAGAATTTACTTGGCGCCAGCTGCGATCGCACCAAGAACCTCATGCACTAGAGGTGAACGCTCCTCCACTGAGCCACCTCAGTTCCGATAATTAATCTTGTCAGGTAAATTATATCATACATAGGTACTTGTGCGTACTTAAAAGGGTGTAACTTCGGAAATAAAGAGAAAGCTAGATACGATATTAAAAACAGTTATACAAATTCGTTCAAATTGATTGAGTATAAAAAAGAAAAAAAAAACAGAAGTTCCTTTTATATTCCCAGTTAGAGAAAGGATTGACCTCAGCAGGGCAACGTCATAAGTAGGCCTTGTTATTAACTAGGCCAATTTCTCTTCGGAGTTAAATTGTTCAATACGTTTTCCTCCTTTATACAATACCAATCATATTGTGAATCATCATAGTTGCTAATTCTAAAATTAAGTAACCAACAAATATGCATTGCACTTGATTTCTATTATAAGTGTTGTCTCGTTTTGTTAAAAAAAAAAATGATGGGCGTTTGCACCAGCATACGAAGACACGCGTTAAAAATTAGCCCATTGTCTCACGCATAAGTCGTGCAATGTCAGGGTTTTGAGGGTGAAAAGGATAGTTATATGTAAGTGTGTGTGGATGCGGCTATTGCGTGACTGCCTACAAGTTTATTTGGACGTCATTTGCATTCCGTTATGTCACGTGAAGTCACAGGTCTCTAAGCATTTCGATTGAGCGAAGCGATGCAGAATGGAAAGTGAACGATTGGCATTTTCACATGGTCTCCAATGGCAAAACGTTACGAAAAACTAGGTCTTCTCACTTTCATGCTCTTTGACACGAAATTTTTATATACAATATATGCAAATATATTTCTTTTTTAACCGGGAAACATAAGTAATTGGTACAAGACAAGAAAATTCTTCGATACAGGTACACAATGTTTCAGGTTTTCTTAGAATACAATATTGAAGCTTATACTAGCTTCAAATTAATATATTACACTTCATATATGCTTATAAATTTTATTGCATGATTAGTTTCTCATAGCAAGATCCCAATTGGCAGTTTACTGTCGAAGTAAGCTTTTCTGAATGTTTTTCTCAAAACAATTTCGCATGGTTTCCTCTAAACGCCCATTGACGCAACTGCTGCGTCCAGGTTTTAAGCCTCTATAACTCATCCTCTAATTAAGCTAATAATATAATTTTGATATTAATGTGTTCCTGAAGTATGAAATCTCCCGCCTATATACCAGGGGCGGATCCAGAACGGACTTCTGGGGGGAGGTGGGTTGTAATACTGCTATACTTAGAGCTACTTATAAGAGCTTCAAACTCTGAAATGGGTTTTATTTATATATAAAATAAAAGAAAGTTTCCTCTTCTGGGAGGGGCGATTGCCCCGATCGCCTCCCTTGGATCCGCTCTTGCTATGTGCATTCTATGTATATCGGGGAGTACCACGGCGGATGGCGAATGGTAAAGTTCGTTTCTTTTTGGCATCAGTTTTTTTCTGAGTGGTACACTCATAAAGGTTGGTATGGGAAGCAATAAAGTAGTCCATTACATGGTAATATCCTGTATATGTACTGTTGTTTATAGGGGTAGCAAGAGGGGCAAAGTTGAGGATTTTTTTTTTTTTTTTTGAGTCTCAGTTGTTTGACATAAATTACAATTTATTTTCAGGACGGACTGTTTTGTTTTTCTTCTTCTCCAACGAATAGGGTGAAAATTGCACAAATGTTACCTCGTTAGAATCTGTGTTACATAGGCTTTCCGACGATGTATCAATCATGACTCTGTAATAATTAAAGGGGGTCACCAGAACCCCCAACATGAGAGTCTATGATTTCGTGCGGGCGTAGAAAGGTATGCTATTAATGCTTTATTTCTTTTTTTACTTGGAGCAAATAGTGCTTTCATAGCTTCCGTGAACGCTACGCTACGGCTTATTTACTGATAGACTGTTCTTTATTCATCTGTTTTCTTAAACACCAGCGAGTATTTTGACATTTTTGGGGGGAAAAAGAACAGAAAGTTTTGTTTAACTATTGATTGATTGTTTTTAAGAACTGAGTTTTTCAAATAACATTTGGGGAACAGGATGGCTCAGTGGTAAAATCCTTTATCTCTGGTGCGAGGCGTCCTCTGTTCGATTCCTCGCCATGTGAGTTTGTGGTGGCCTGCACCGTATCCGTGGGCTTTCTCAAAATTTTCTTCAATTTTCTCTCACATTTTCATTCCACAAATTATTTCACAATCGTTTATAACTCGTCTACTTTAGCCCAAAGAGCATATGTGTGTGGGGCGTTTCAAAGTACAGATTATATATTTTCAGGAACATTATCAGACTTTTCTTTATGCCAAATTTCATATACATATAAATATTTCAGGAACAACTTTAGAGTATGGTATGATTCTTAATTCAATTTTAAAACAAAATAGAAATGAGAAAGTTTGATGTGGTGGTCCGTACTTTTATTATCCTACGTGTTTTGAAGAACGTTAAGAGTCTTCATCCCGGCGAAATTAAAATACCGCTAATTTTACAGTAATTATGTGATATCTTCAAATAGATAAAAGATAATTGAAATACGAAGCAAGAGCGCCCTAAACAATATTATTTTGCGTGAGGTACCGTTATCACAAGTCACCTAGTGACTTTCCG
Organism: Thermobia domestica; assembly: GCF_964235325.1. Taxonomy (NCBI): domain Eukaryota; kingdom Metazoa; phylum Arthropoda; class Insecta; order Zygentoma; family Lepismatidae; genus Thermobia; species Thermobia domestica. The sequence continues at coordinate 38,049,500 of NC_137462.1, read as the reverse complement.
TTTTCAGCTGTTTAGAACCGCGAAAATAAATGCCGATTTTCAAAATGGTTCGAAATCGAAAGCAGATAAGTGAGTCGTGATAACGGTATCTTATGTAAAATAATATTGTCTAGGGCGCTCTTGTTCCACATTTCGATTATATTTTTATCTATTTGAAGATATCACATAATTACTGTAAAATTAGCGGTATTTTATTTTAGCCGGGATGAAGACTCTTAACCAATTACTGTTTACTTTTAAGAAAAGTTAGCTGCTATTATTATAATTAACTTTCGTCAATTACCCGCTTAACTAGGTTAAAATAAGAAAAATTAATATGTTCCGTTAATAAGTCACTTTTTTTTTTTTTACTATTACTAAAGCACTCTCAAATAGAAAGGAGCAAAGCAAATATAATGAAAAATCAGAAAATAATAAGTAATTCATATAAATAAAAATTAAGTATTTATTATTGTGGGCTGAATTTGGATTTAAATGGCATCCCAAGTGTCACATTGTTCATCTTAGAGACCCCGAAAACTATGGATTCGACACTAATATCGGTCATTCTCGATCATTTTTGTATATATCTCTCCCCGTCCCTCACTCCTAAGTTACATCGTCAAAGTGAAATGATACAAAAACCATCCCAGTCCCGAACCTCATCTATGTTGAAAATTTGATCGAGATCGAGATCCAAAGAGTTATGAAATCACAAATACCGTCTTGAAATCACAAATCCAATTCTAGATTTTAAAAATGCACTATAGTTATGAAGGATGTTATAAATAGAGGATCTGCCCATATGTATATTCATCCTATTAAATCGGTGAAGCCAAAAAGCAACCGAGCATCGGCACGTCTGATTGGCTACTCTAGTTTCTACCATCGTCTGATTGGCTACTTTCGTTTCCGCCATGATCGTTAGCTCAAAACATTGTGATCCTATTGGACGGAGTAGGCAGAGTAGAGTGGTGAAACTGTAACGTATGGCTTCAAGACTCTGTTGTAAGGGCAGATACTCTATTTTATAAGATCCGTGATAGTTATCTTGATACACTTTCTATCTCTGTTTTGTCACGTACTTCGGTATTTGAATAAGTTAATTGTTGATTGCCACATATGAATTATTTATAAATTGTTCTGAAACGGACATTATACATATTTTAGTATCTAATAAATGCATCTTTTATGCATCAAATGGAATTGCAGTAAATAAAGATTGAATACTACTTAGAATAATTATTATCTTTTTTAAAAAAATGAAAGAACTACTGTTTTGTATTCATCGTACAAGAAGAGATGAATCATTACATCACTTTCTCATAGCATTTTTATCAATTTAAAGACTCAGTAACCAGACTGACCACATTCTTTATTTATTGACCACAAAAGGATTGATGGATTCAGTTCTCTTTCGTCAACTTTTACTAGTTTCTTTGGAATGTTGTAAAGTGTATTTTATGTGACTCTTCTGTTTATATATGTATTGCTTTTATTAAAGTCACTATGTTTTCAGAGCATCTCGCACAACGTTATTTGTCTTCGAAACCTACTCAATCTACCAAATATAGTTTTGACTTGTTTAATCTGGCTTATATTCTGCTCTTTGTATGAGAAAAGACAGTGGCAGGTGAACATGAACTTGGGGGAATGGGATAAGAAACATGTTTAGAGAGTGAAAAAAAAATGACAGTGGTTCAATCTCTGCACCTACATAAATGTGCTTATGAAAAATCACTATTTAGGATGTTGAATCACTAGATTCAACTTTGTATTTTTGAACACATCCACGGGCTTGCGAGTAAAATAATATTAAAATTATTTTAATAATATATAATATTAAACATAATTTTTCTCGAGATCCTATGGACAGATATACTTAGAATTATTTTCAGTCATGTCAGTTTGTCAGTATAAGCTTTTCGTTGGTATATTGTTATTTTATGGATTAAAATATATATAAATGTGGAAGTCAGGGAAGGCAATTGATTCTCCTGGAGACCCAAATGATGCCCCTGATACGAGCGTGAGCACTTTTGCCATTGCCATAAGCAGTAGTTCAAAGATCCCAATTTTGAGGTTATTTTTTGTGATCCACATGGTCGGCGTCGGATATGTTTTAATAGTTCCATGGATTTAACGTTTCTAAATAGTATATTTTATAAAAACAAAAAAACACACACACATCAAAAAATGTATTCAAACGCGAGCACTTCCACCATTAGCATAAGCAGTATTTTAAAAAATCTCAACTAGACAAGCACCATGGCTTTGTGCTAGAGTGCTTACCTCTGGTACGTGGCGTCCCCTGATTCGATCTTCGGCCAAGTAAGTTTGTGGTGAACAACATCGTGTTCGAGGGTTTTTCTTGGGGTTCTCCCGTTTCCTCCCACAAGCTCATTCTACCAATTCTTCCATCATCATCATCATCATTTACATGCCTTAATCATTCGTTACTCTTAGCCAACGGGCACAATTGTGGGGCGTTAAACTGAAAGATTTCATTTCAAAAATCCCAATTTTGAGGTTGTTTTTGTCGTGACTCCATAGTTATTTCTCTCGTGATGTTCAGAAAAAGACACATTGGATACAGTCCCCTCTAATTAGTATAAAAAGCCCAATTATGCAAGTATGGGCACTTTTTACCAGTGTATTAGTTTTAGTTCTTTGCTTTCAAATGGAACAAGAGTAGAATTCTCCGTAGAACATTTTGACTAATAAAAGTGGTCATCACTTGAG